>NC_091821.1:357477891-357802891 GCF_038994185.2 Dermacentor albipictus
GTTACATAAAGTGTGAAGTACATTCCGGCTTGTGCATCAGAGAGATGCCGAAGGTGATTATAACTTCGTTAATTTGCTCCCGCAGGCTTGATATCCTACACCGCTTTTCGCAGGTTCAGTGCTCGTTAGAGGCGGGTTCCTTCAGAAATGCTGAATATATTTTAATCCCCCTTTTCATTTCTGCGCTCCCGATGACTGAGAATGACAGCCAGTTATGAGCGATGTGCTGGTGCTATTTAAGACAGCGAGGGTTGCGAAGCTGTGGCGTGTTTTCGACTTGGCCCGGCTTCATTACGTCGGATTGGCTTGCAAGTCGACAGCCGCAACGTTTCCATCAAGCCATAAAATTATCTTCTCGCTTACATTTACAAGCCGACACTTGGGAGCTTTAGAACACACACACACATATAAGAGTCATTACATTTTGCCGGCCGCTCTCTAGCGGTGAGTTAGCTGGGGGGAGAAACGGGAGGATGATTGTGCGAGTTCGTGTACGTTTCAAGGGGCGGGGATTAATCAGCGCCTGAGAGGCGCAGAGGAAAGCATGGCATAGGATTTGCTGGAATGGCTATCACTAAAGACAGTGTAAGTGTACACAAGGCAACGTCGAAGGCGACCCGGCGCTTTGCGCTCTGGCGGGCCATGTTTGCCTCAGGAGTGAAAAGTCACCACTGGAAGCTTCAGTGTATGTATAGGTGCAATCATTCTTTTTCACGAGCGCAAACAGCGCTTGCACAAATCTGTCGGCACGAGACCCATATTTGCGTAGCCACTTCAGTCGCGAATTGTGATCGACTGTCGATGAATGTGCGAAACATACATACATTTATCCCAAGGTGTCGGAGGCACGATTAAAAGTAAGTCAAGGTGGTAAAGGTGGTATTAGAATGACTCTTTGTGCATTTTCTTTAGAGCCATCCAATTACAGTGTAATGAAACGTGTATTTGTTATACAGTCAGTCATGCTACGTTTCTTCATAAAAAAGAACTCAATAAACCTCTCCAATTACATGTACTAGTTTAATAGTGGATGCATGCGCTACTAGAAAGGGAAAAAAATCTTTCACAGTTGCTATCGAAACGCCCCATCTCAAACATCCTGTCAAAAACGGTACTGCCATCACCAACGTAGTCGTCTGCCGGGATACAGTTAATTCAGAAGTAAAATGGAGGGGCTTCCGGTAAGCAAAATGTTTACCAAAAGTTTAATAGAGGATCAATCAAAGGCTTAATGGAAGTTCGCAATGCTCGTTGTCTATTCCTTGCCACTACTGCACAGAAATGGCAAAAATACCTCGCATGCACAAATACCCATGCCATGACTGAAGACGCCGGAATTTGGAATAAACACAGTGGAGGCGTCAAACAGGGCCTACTTGGCGAAACACGCCATACCACGTGATCTTAGCGTCGTAGTTCCACGCAGTGTACATTTCAGGCGTTCACATATCCCAACCTTTGCAACCACTGACTGCCAAACCTGGCCAAAACTAATCCTGCTTCTCTCGATGTAAGCCAGAAGTAACGCGTTTGTATATATCTGCAGCATTCTAAGCAACAATAATGGCGTTGTTTTCTTTGTAATCTCGCCAATCTGGGAGGGCATCTTCTGAAGAAAAACGTTATTGGTCCTTATTTATACTTACAAGCATCACGAGCGCAGTGAGTGACGCCTCATTGTTGACATTGTGCAAAAGCTTTGCACTGGTGCTGCCATAATGCAAGCCGTAGATTCATGTCCGAAACGCATAACGAGGGCAAGAAAAAAAAGCGGAATATACCGAAGACTTCTAGAACCAGAAAGAAACAAAATTAAGACTACCTCTACGAACGTGAACGTCGAATCATAAAAGAAGCACGCACTACGTACATCCATAAACAGATACCATGAGCACACTCAAAGCAAATATTGCGACCACGTAATATATGGTATCAAGTCTTATTGCAGAAACACGCGATGATATCGGAAAATCATGCCTTAGTAAAAGTGTTCAAGCTTTCTCGACTTACTGTAAAGCCTAGTGTTCATGTTACCCTGAAAACAGTGCTTTACAGTTTAACCATCGCCGCGAAATATCCCAGAAATGTTCCTTAGGAAAGTCCAATCGCCGAAAAATTCACTGCGGGACAAAAAAAAAAAAAAGGCTTCGTTGAAGCTACCCCGTTTTCTCTAAACGTTTATCCCTAGCCAAACGAAATTATATTAGGGGCCCGCACTTCTCGCAAAGACAGCTAAAACCAGCGCTTTGATATTGGGATAGAGACGTTCTTTCGCTTTTTTTTTTTGCTGCCACAAAAGGTAATGCGTGGAAACCTCTGGAGTAAGAGCTAAGTTCCACCTGTCAGACTGCGCTTCCCTGAGGAACACTAGAAGTACGGAAAAGTCACAATCAGATTAGGCATTACTCGATTGCCGCTCGGTGGAAGTCGTCCGTCCCTTGAAACGGTGAAGCGTCGGCATCCTTTGAGGCACTTCCTTTGAGGTACCGTATGACGAAGAAAAAGTATAGCCTCTACTGCAACACTGCAAGCATCTTTCGAACTGCTGCCGAAATAATATGAAACGAAAAAGGCTCCGTTGAAGCCACCCTGCTATACTTAGGTGATTCGTGCTCCACTGCTATATCGTATGACAAGATGGCACTCACAGAATTGCAATTGTAGGAAGTGATAAAGAGCTGTATGTTGGCCCATTTTTGTTTTTATGACATTTAGGTGCCGCTTGCATGTTAGAACTGCAGTTAGAGAGGCGGGGAGGGTTGTCAACGAAAATTACGCTCGAAAAGACCGACATAGGCTTGCATGGGTGTCGCTGTTCACTCAGAAATTGTCGAAAGCCACCAGTTCAAATTCCACGCAACGTTAATTGATTGCTGTTTCATGAACATTCTGACTGTGTTTATTTTTGTTGCTGTTGCTGTGGCCTCAGTTCTGGATAACAAGAACGATTGGTCACGCAATATGAGATAATTACCACGCAAGCAAGAAAGAAACCAAATGATGCATTAGATCATGCAAGGAGAATACAGTGTGATTTGGCAAAGAACACGAATAAATGGTGCATTACAATTGGCAATTCTAGCCGCGAAACCCAACGGACACATCTTAAAATTATGCAGAGCTGCTGTAATTGTATCATGACTGGCACCCAACTGATAAACATCAAACGGCAATAGATCTGATTTCGATATGGTAACACGGGTAATACTTGAACGATTTCTCGACTGTTCTCAAACTGGCCTTATAACACTCGCTTTGAACTTATTGTTGCACCATCTCCGACCCATCCGTGGGACTTCTTGCTGCAAACTTTTACCAAGTAAGCACGCAGTTTTGTTGTACTAGTCTTGAACCCAGGTATCGCTTCTGTTCTTTCGGCATATGTTTGTAGATTAACGGGCTTTCTTTCACTCGCACACGCTTGTTGTCATATTATTATTATTATTATTATTATTATTATTATTATTATTATTATTATTATTATTAGGTAAATAAATAAATAAATAAATAAATAAATAAATAAATTCCGTTTTTCCTTTGCGCAGTTTCTGTGACACTGGTGCCATTCATTCACAGAGCTTCTGTTTGTTATCCAGAAAGGATTTGTTCCCTAGGTAATCCCGGACCCCAAGTATATAGATACAAGAATTAGATTTGACGAGCTTGTTTTGTTACTATTTCCTCCCTTTGCATATTGCGATGATAAAGAATTCAAAAAGCGTTATTCACTACAATATACAAGTCTATAGTAGGCGACAACCTAAGGGTGTGGTGACAAATACACTGCTCCCCAACCCCGACAATTTCGTAGCTTCGCCTGTCGATTACTTTGGCTCATTACTGGGATATAAGCATTTACTCGAAAACATTTGCAGGCCAAAATACATTTGCAAAGGACAATGGACATCTAGCCCGATAGACTGTGGAAGGACTCCGTGGTCATCCGGGTCAAGCAATGGGGGCGATTATTTGGTCACATGTTCATCAAAGGTACTGATGCCTTAAACACGCATCTCAATATTTAACACCTCTGTATATACACCTTCGGTGACAATGTTCTTTTTGCCACTCACAAAACTTCGCATTAGCTTCCAAGTCACCGCTTCATCCACCTCGCATACCATGACGCATGATGACTTATAATAGGTGTTCATATACGCAGTGCAAACAACGAGTAGGGATCTCCCGATAGTAGCAGCCCCTGAGCATTCACGCGGATTGAGGCAACCCTGATACAACCACATGATTTTGAAAGTCAGGCTGATACATCTAATACCATGTGGCTGGTCATATTAAGGTTCTAACTTCGACAGCTCAACGCGACTGTCAATTGTACTTTAAGCTTGCACCTTGCAATTGGTAAAATAACGATGTTCTTGCTTTTTCCTTAATGCGCATTTGGGCAGGCTGTTGTATCAGGTATGCCGGATATGCACAAGACGGACAGGGAATGGACGTCCATCTACAATAATAATAAAAAAATGCGAGCTGGTGCCGCAACAGGGAATCTAAAGGAGCAGCAAGTGAGATACATTCCTGGACTTCACCGTTCTTTCTCTCCCAGTCGATTCACCGACTCTCTGATTCGCACATACGGCAAACAATGGCAGAAAGTGATTACATGAGAAAGGTTTTCAGCTTTTATGCAAATATATACGGTGATTTCGTAAGCGACATACGAGTGTTTAATCATATCATGAGACGCCAACAAACAAGGACACCAAGGAAAACACAGGGAAATTTCTTCCACTCACTAACTGAATTAAAGAAATGATAAATTAATGTCATTGAAAGTGGATGTAAAAACAACTTTCCACAGGCGAGGAACGATCCCCCGTGTTCGCATTACACGTGCGATGCTTTAACCAATTGAGTTACTGCAGCGGGGTTTCCCCATTCACTATCGTGGGTATTCATGTGTTACTACTATAACCAACCTTGGGAGTGTACGTTAGCCAGTGCCACCATTCCCAAAACTTGGCGGCGGATGTGGAACATCTTTTCTGCCACAGGTGTCACGAAGACGTGATATTTCTGGGGGAAGGCAAGTGGTCAATAAACACGCACATGCTACCTGAAGGCATCACGGTTGCCGGATTCGAGGCCCTCGTTATGTAAGAACGAGAAAAAATGAGCTTAACCGAGAAGCCCGACGTCTGTCGTACTCGCCAGTAGTCAGCAACACCATTTAACTCGTTATAATGCCAAGTGCGGGCGCTGAACAAGCGCCTGCGCTTGTGTGTGTGTGTGTGTGTGTGTGTGTGTGTGTGTGTGTGTGTGTGTGTGTGTGTGCGTGCGTGCATGTGTGTGTGTACGTATGTGTGTGCGTGCGTGCGTGTGCATGCGTGTGTGAGAGTGTGTGTGTGTGTGTATGTGTGCATGTGTGTGTGTACATGTGTGTGTGCGTGCGTGCGTGTGTGTGTGTGTGTTTGTATACTCGTGCTTAGACTCTTCGTGCGCTGACCGAAAGCTTAGCTCTAAATAGATTTCGACTCGTTGGACCTACTGGTATTCCTTTTAAATATAACGCAAGGACTCTTTTTCTTTTCATTGCTTACGTCTGCTTCACCGTGATGATGGTTTAAAGGTGACATGGCGTTGTCAGGTAGTGCATGGTTTTCCCTCGTGAACGAAATTATTTTTCTTTGTATTTTGTCTTGAATAAAGAGGAAGAAAGAAGGAAGGAATGCACGATTATATTTACAAGTAAAAAATCGTTTCACTATTACGACAATAAACTTCTTTATGCTAAATTCCCATGCAACTATCGTTCCCTTTCCCTTTGGTTTGTTTGGGTCCCTTGTTTTCTGCGTCCTTCTTCTTTACAGCTTTCAATTTCGTTTCCTTTTGATATAATGCACTGGCGATGAAACAACACGAGCTTACTGCTACTCCATTCTTAAGCAAAATGTTGTGATTAAAATAACAATAATAATAATTACTTGCTTTAATGAGCCTATTATTATACTACTGCTTTTTCATTCTCATAATTATATCACCCGTTTCTTGGCCAACTTGCCATTGCGCAAAGGTCCCAAAGTAAGGGATCACCATTATCATGAACAGCATCATTGACATTATTGCTTTTCTAACCTAAACATGACACCCTTAACACGACGTTAGCCCCAGTGCCTATGAGGACCCGCGTCATCGTGTATTGCCCATGTGCTAAAAAAAGGCTCGCCTTGGAGTTCTTCCCACTTTTGGGGTTTTTCTCAAGTACGTGTTGGTGTTTTAACATTGTTCGCAATCTCCTACCATGAACAAACTATTCGGCATGCTAAAAGTGGGGAAAGGCAAAAAGAGAGAGATTTGTGATTCAGAAGCTCAGAGGTCGCCCTGAATTGAAGTTAATCAGCATCGGGCAAGAGAAGTGGGAGTAAAGGGAGAGAAAGGGAAATGCTTTGCCGATGAAAACGAAAGTCATGGCTCTATTCAACGTGAATAAACAGGAATTAGAGGGTTGAATAAAGTAATAGTTAAGAATAAATAAACTTTCGATGAAGGAAACGATAAGAAGGTCATTCAATCGGATGGAGAAAAAAAGAAGAAATGAACGAGAGCAGCGGGCCTCTGGCGACGTTGTTTTCAAGCGTTCGCCCTGACATCCGATATGTAGGCCATTACACTTAAAACGCAAATTGAATGAATTGTAGTTTAGATGTCCGCAGGAAGAGCTTCCTAAATGATGAAACTTTTGGTGGATGCTCCAGACTGGCAGGATCAGTGTATACGTAATCTATCAGTTGCAAGTGGCTCACGCATTTACAAACGGCGCAACGTCAGGAAAAGAATTCACAGGCTCTTTTTTACTGAGTAATAGACACAGACGAAAATCGACTGGCTCATGCGTATTACGCGTGTGTAATTTTATGGGCATCCCTATGGCCGCTAATGCGTGGTCGCGAGGCACGCGCAAGAAGAAAAAGAAGTGTTCCAGAGCAAGGTGCGGCTTTTTCGAGGAGGGCTCGTATCCTTCGTTCCAGGTAGGCTCATAGAATCAGAAACTGACGCTGTGAGCTTTTCGTGTATTCGAACGTGAAAAAAAGAAAACTCAGTGCCCATCCACTCTGTGAAGAAGAATGACCAGTGAAGCTGTGTATGTGGGCCACTTAATGGCGAACTGCACCTCCGCCGCCGATCGGCCCGACATATCACTATCCTCAGGGTCGGCCCGCGTATGGAGAGGGCTTAACGCATGATTCACCTTCGCCGCGGGTTGGCCCGGTATTACCCTATCTTCGGGATCGCCCCACGTAGAGGGGGTGCTTAACGCCTGCTTCAACTCCGCCGCAAGTCGACCCGGCATTTGACTATCCTCGGGATCTGCTCATCTATGGGGAGTGCTTAACGCCTGCTTCACGCCTGCTTCACCTCCACCGCGGGTCGGCCCGGCATTGCACTATCTTCAGGTTCGGCCCACGTACGGGGAGTGCTTAACGCATGCTTCACCTGCGCCGCGGGTCGGTCCGGTATTACCCTATCCTCGGGATTTGCCCACGTATGGGGAGTGCTTAATGCCTGCTTCACCTCCGCCGCGGGTCGGCCTGCCATTGCACTATCTTCGGGACCGACCCACGAATTGGGTGTTTTGTATCTGCACATGGACACGATTTTGAGGGAACTAGTCCTTAACAGCTTCGCTGTGAAATACATTTCCTGCGCAGGACCACATTGTCTCTGCTCAACTCGAAGCTGGACATTCCCGCACGAGCCATCGACCTTGGAACCCGAGACAGAATCCCAGGTACGTAAGCGCACAGGGGTACCACCAGGGCTGGTTCATCTACTTAACCTCACAAAATGCCATTGAAACGTGTAAGGCAAGAATATTCTTTTTTTAATAATTGCAACAAATAAAGCAACGAAAGATATTGACATAGTGCTTCTGTATACCTAGGAAATATCTAGTCACTCCTTTTTTTTCTGCTCTCTGCTCATTCGATGGCCAGCGGGAGCCCTTATGAGCCCTTATATTATTATTATTATTATTATTATTAGTTGATGTACGGTGTTAATAGCCATCCTCGTGCTCAACTTTATGTATCAATGAAGGCAATGAATGAAGGGAGTCATTTCATAAACGCAGGTCCTGCACGTGCTACCGCGCCAGGTCGTCCCACACAGTTTCGGCATAGTTCTTATGTCCCACTTCGGTATAGCTTTAGTTTGTCGATGCAGACGTGGAATCAGCCTAGCTTGATACGTTTGACGGCTTCGTCCTCGCCTAAACCGGAAAAACCCAAGCAAAAATAGTAATATTAATATTGAGACTCAACACTGAGTAGTGCATTTTGTGCTCTACATTAAGACAAGTGCTGAACGGAGTAATGTGTCTATAGGTTGCGCTCCCCAGCTTCAAAAAACGCCAACGTAACCGTGGCAATATTTTCAGGAGAGCCGTCACGTGTGCGCTTCGCCCTGAGCGTTTCCTTCGTTGCCACAGACAGTTGACCATCGAGTAAAGACTCCCTCAACGCGCTTCCTCCTTCCCGAAAACCTAGGCCTGCCCGCCTGCGAAATGACATCGCAAGCATGGTGCCTCTAAAGTAACACGCGCTGCGCCTACAGCGAGCAAATCATCAGTAGCAGCGGCGCGGAGATGTTCGTGAAACTTGCAGTGAGGGAAACCGTCTTTTGAAATGCCCCACTGAGCAAGAAAACCAGGAACACAAAAAAACAAGAAAAAAAAAACAAGCTAGAGCCAAGGAAAAGGGTGCTCGTGACAGGAGAGGAGTTTGGTCCGTGGCTCCAATTTTGGAGACGGTAGTTAAAGAAGCTCGCTTGCGGGCGCTCGAGCAACGCGAAAGGCAAACACTTCATATAAAGTTTCCTAAGTCTAGTGTTGGAGAGAGCGGCTACTGCCTGTCGCTGCTGCGGGAACTCGCTTCAGATCAACTCGAAGTTTCATATTTATCGCTTATATAAAGTTTATATATAGGCCACCACAGTGAACTGGCTTTAACTTCCTTCTGACACAATGCTCCCTTGATTATTGTATACAAATTTTAGGCTATAATCCGATCGGCCGACGATCACTGTTGTCAAAACCTTTCAAATGAAGTTGGGATGTGTGATATATTTGCTCATGTTATTTATTGCATTTACACCACAGTTTCCAACAGGGACTTTTAACAAGGAAGAAATCACTATAGCTAATTGTTCTAAATAGATACAGAAAGCAGGCATAAGTACAAGCAGCAAGAGGTAAATACATAAAAAAGCAACAAATAACATGATAGCATACTCAAGCGCACCTCAAATAACATCACACCAATTGAGCTAAAGATAATGTGGTCCTGGGTTGCAAAACCTGACGACCTACCGCAATCCAGCTGCTGACAGTTTGAGGTAGAAAACAACAGTCTTCGTTAGTGTTGTAGTCGGTGGCATTAGGTATCAATGTTATACTCAAGCTTTGCGTACTTTGGCACACGGAACAGGTCGGACATGGAAGACGGAACGGAGCTCAAGGGCACGTCTGAACCAAAGAAGAAACGTAGCCGTAGGCGCAGCCGTGGATCTAAGGCATCAGTCGAGGTGACATCCAAGACTTCCTCGTCCTCGTCAAAATCGGGAGGGCCGTCTGCGCTTTCAGAGCCGCCAGCACCAACGCAACATAGTCACGTGGTCACCAAAGCGGAGACATCAGATTTACGGAACAAGACGATCCCGTAAGTCACTTGGCGCATTGTCTATACTGCCTCTCGAGTAACGTGATCCCTTGGTCAAGCTTACTGCTAGTATAATAAGGCTCAAATAATCTGACGTAACAGACTGGCAGCCAGTTGCCCGAGCAAATCAGAAAATGTCGACGAAAGTTTCGTGAACCATTCGCATATTTCAAAAGGGTCAGTTCCTCAACAAAAATGCAATACACCTCGAGGAACTGCGGTACAGAGATCACACCTAAAATGCGAATGGACGGAATGACCATCTCTGCTGCTGTTGTTGCTGTTTGTCTAGCGGGCATATCAACGGTTTAGTAGTAGCACGTGTAACGCACTTTTGGGCCCCAGATTTCGACGAATGTTAACGAAATGTGCGATATTTGTTTTCGATCGAGGTATATCTGGCTACTGACTATCGAGATGTTGTCTGCTAATTTTCCCTTAACCTAGAAAAGATAACGTGTACTATCATCTTTTACTTGTTCTTTTTTGTCTGTATTGTGTGCATCATTTTTTACTTGTTCTCTCTTTTTGTCTGTATATTGCGCTAGGCTCTCTCGTGTCCCTGCGATGAGATCGGAGTGCGTACAGCCATCTACAGGCTTGCGGCTCCCAGCCGAGAGTCAAGAGCTGGTTGTACGAGTCACGGCCACGCCGCCCGAAAAGCGTGAACCACCCGGTGGTATACGCACACCTCATGCGACCCCGTATCAGAATGTCCCGTCGCGAGGTGATAATAATGAGCCGCCCGGCTCTGATACTTCAACGTCGGTTCCTGAGCGTGCCAGTGAAACCAGCCAACAGTCGCCACAGGTATCGCGAATATTTCATATATTGTACTATACCATGCAACACGTTTCTCTTTGATGACATTTCGGGGGAAGTAAACAGGGGAGGGGTTCAGTACAACACCTTCATGCTAAGTCTTGATGTTAAATATCTGAAACGCAATTCTTTTAAAACTTGTTGTAGCGCTATCTCCACTGCAGATTTTGCGTTAAGAGGGGCTTTAAATCTGTGTCTACTCCGAATAAGCTATAGAAATGCATGTAAAACGCAAGAATTATTTGCTGAGACATTGGTTTGACAAATTATCATTCATTCATTCATTTTTTCTGCAAGGCAATTTATACAAATTGTCTTGGGAGGCATAACAAAAGGCCCGGAAGGTGCCTGACTAGGCTATGTCACCCAGACAACAGCGGAAGCAGTTAAATCCTTTTTTATAGCTCATGCAATCCTAATGAGCCACATATATAAATGCAAATACAAGATTATTATTTTCTGCTCTTCGGAAGAACAAGAAGGAGAAACAAATTAAAGATTGTTATACATGCAGCATATTTTTTATAGTAAAGACACAGACACATCATACACGAAATTGATGTCTATAATACAGCACACAGCACGAACCTAGACGTGAGAAAGCAATATTCATAAGCTCATAAGTTATGTAACCCACCTCTGCTATGTCTCTAAATGAGATAGCAGTATTAGTAAATAAATAAATAAATAAAAAATAAATAAATTGCCTTGCTTCTTGATTTGTACTGGGCAGATTCTCTCCTATAAGGAAGTTAACATATTAGGGTATTTGTTCAGGAGTTCTGGTATTAGTGATGTTAGTTTCTGTAAACCATAATTTCTACGTGATCTGAACTTAGCTATTACAGCTTGTTGTAGTTCCCCTGGTTATAAAATTCTGGTGACTGCAGCAAACAGAATTCATATTTCATGCGTGAAGTTTTATTGCGATAGCAATTATATGGACACTGCAAGTGCATTTCCGTCGTCGGCGTCACCGTCGCCGTGAGCTTCCGTATAAAAATTGGAGGACGCTTAAGCTTCGCCTTCAAGAGTGGAACGCGATAGCGTTATCGCATCCCGTTCGCACCGCCTACTCAAACGCACTACGCCAGCCAAACGTCGCGATCGACAGAGATAGCCGGGCCCCGACGAGCCATGAAGGCGGACGCGGTCATGGGGCGAGTGGCGCGCCACGTGTCGGGGCAGCGCCGTACATTGCCAGGAGGGGGTTTTCTGTGCTTGCCGCAAGATGGCTCTGCGTGTGCGCAGAGCGCAGAAGAAATTCGCTACTTCGCTACTCGTGAAACTGCGACTTCTGTAAGTTACATGGTCATAATTGCCGATATACACCGCAGTATAACTTTCTACGGCACGTTTCTAAAGCAACATCGCATTCACTAGAGGCGATTTTGTCCCGTTTTGAAGGAACGAACTCGTGGCTGAGTGGTAGCTTCTCCGTCTCACACTCCGGAGACCATGGTTCGATTCTCACCAGCCCATCTTACAAGATGTTTTTTATTTATGAAGTGCCTTCTGGGATTTATCGCTCACGGCCAACGCCGCTGACGCCGACGCCGACACCGACGCCGTCAACACCGGCTTTTCTGCGACATGAGCTCCTTAACGCTGTCGCGTTAAAATCCAAGGGCGATATAACCGTCACCGCACGCCGCGCGCCCTATGCTGTATGTGCGAGTGAAAGGGTGCGAGGGTGAGCCGGAGATCGCGGCTCAATCTCGCGCTAGAAACAGAGGAAGCGCACCGTCTCCGTCACGCGCAAGGCTCCGGGGTGAGGGGAGGGAGGGAGGAGCATTCTTCCCCGGTCAGCCCATGGGCCCGCGTGCGTCCGGCGCTGTATCCTGCTGAAAGCAATTTGCGACGGTGACAAGGTCTGCCGAGGGTAGGGAACATGGGGTAGGGGAGGTGTCGCCTTCGACTCGGGGCGGCGCGGTTGGCCGCTGTCTTGAAAGCCACCTGCGGCTCGTACAGAGCCGGCCGGGTGCAAAAGGAACTTGCGATGGCGGCTCAATCTGGCGCGTCATATGTGGAGCAAAACGGGGAGGCAGCGCAGGAGGGAGGGGAGGGGGCCGACTTTGACTGCGCCAACAAGTGCGTAGCTTGCACGACCGGGCGCAGTCGTGCCAAAGGGATCTGCAGACGGCTCATGCCTCTGTGCGCGAGGCGTTCTCGCCGCTCTTGCGTTGAAGCGATAGACCGCAAGAAGAACACTTTGCTCGCTGCTGCAGCTGCGCTTGCTCTCACCAGCGTTTTGACAGCGACTGTCCGCATACATCGTGTGTGGTGTCTTCATGTTTGCTTGCCCGCCCTGACACCGTGCTTGTTAATTGAGTTTGTAAGCGGATGTTTCCAAATTTAAACGGTCGATAAAACTACTATCCTTACTTCGTGTCAGTGTACTTTAATATCGCAATCGATGCTTCACCTTTCGGGCGAAACTAATAGTGCCAAAGATCAGCGTGTGTAAAAAAAAAAATAGAAACGAGAACGTAGGACACAAAGCTTACAAATCCGTAACCCTACAAAAAAAAACATATCCCTTTTCGGCAACCACATCCGTTAAAGCTTTAGAGTGGCGAAACCAGATATATGCAATTACACCTTACATGATTTTGATACAGTGCTTTCAAGGGTTTCAAAAAAGTCTTACAAGTTATTGGTGCGTATCAAAGTGGTGTACAATTCAACAATTTGGTACCTACCTTAGATGTATTATTACGTGCAGTTTACAAAACTGTGCTATTTATTTTTCATTGACGAGTTACAAAGCTGTAAACTTGATAGCTTCCTTTTGTATAACTTTGCGATTTTCAACAATTTTACAACAACTCTGCTTCATACAGTCATGATTTTTAGCTCCTTCTTTAATTTCGACAAGCGTCAACAAATTTAGTGCAGTGGTTCGCCAGAATTTCGATTTCTATATTCCCATGTATTTATACAGGTTGTCGTAACTATCATGCACCAGTATTTAAATATAACCATTTGCCACGTAGCAGGACAGAACCAAGGTGATGTTGTTTGCCGTCGCTTGGAGGTGCTCAGATTATGTTGAGCATAGTACCTAATTACATAAATAGTCTTAATGATTTAATCAGCTTCTTAACTAATTTAACTAAATGAAAAATTACTGATAAGAGAATTGTAGAGCAACATCAACAACTCCCGATACAGCTTTCTGATGCTCAATACGTGCCACATACGAGTGTTTTTGCGAACGTGAAAGAAGCCCGCGAATGCACGCAAAAATTGATGTGGTCGAGGCACTTCGCATGTATTCGCGGGCTTTACAATATATACATATGAGGCTGATTCACTAGCCGAAACATTATAATTATGCTGTGCACAAACGTACGTAGTGCCGTTTTCTCTGGAATGAACATTGAAGACATTCAATTACATTGAAGTTCCATTTCGCACATATTGATGTGAACGAATTTGTGGGGCTGTTTCCGCGCGGCTAGTCATACCACCACGTTACGAGTATTCCAAATGATGTAAATGGGAAACAACGGTAACAAAAACACAACTTCCCGAATCAGATGTTTGAATGGCAGATGCCGCAGAAAAGACGAAGTTCTCGTTCTGACCCACTAAACCCACAAACGTGATTTATATGCATATGTGCTTTGACGATGATAAGCCTAACATAGCAACAGAGAACACAAAGAAAATTAGGAGGTAAAAAAAAAGATGAATAAAAAAGGCGATTACATGTCATATGCATGGTCCACATAGCAGTCATGTTAACGCAGCTCGCCGCGTTGCCTACGCAGCTGCCGGTCACCACAGCGGGAGAACGGCTTCCTCCGAGTCATGGTGAGCACAGGCCTGAAATGCCCAAATGCAGCCCCGTCGTTGCGGCCGTGACGACAGCCGACACCAGCGCTGTTTCTTCTTCGGATCAACGGGGCACAGCAAGGACACCCTCGTCTCTTCAGGCGGATGGCATCGACATCCCGGCAGCTGCCGTTAACCAGACGTCGATGAAGAAGCTGCTTCGTAAGCCCTCTGCGAGGATGACCACGGGTACGGGCACGAGTGAGGAGCAGCGGCGTGACTTTCGTCGGGACTCCTGTCCAGCGGCTTCTGTGGCGAAGACCAGTGCTGCGAACGACGTCGCAAGCAAACAGATCAAGTCGTCCCGCAAGAGCCGACTCTACAAGCGCATTAGCCTGCGTGACTTGGAACATTTAGTGAGTCGCTTGGATTCAAAGTAACACATGACATTGACATTGGCACACGCATAGCAGCTTATATAGTGGCTTCGTATATTTAGAGCCAATATTCAGCTCATCTCGTCTCGTACGGAGTCATTGAGTGATTATTACGTCATTAGCACCCGACGCAGAAGCAAGACAAAACCGACACTAGGCAACTAAATCTAATAGCGTTGGAAGCGGACTTGCATTCTTTGCGGAACGTTATTTACATGTGTTCTCACACTGTCGTGCATATGGAAATTGCTTTGAGTGATTGCAACCTTACCTGTCATGGTGCTTTTCTTCCAGATTTCAAAGAGCTTATTGCATGCTAACGGGGTATTTTGAGCGGCAGCTACTTGCTTACGTTTTGTGTACACGAAGGATGGTGACGGGTTAATCGGTGGACGCAGGCAGATATGAAACGTAAAACGCCACGAAAAATTACGCGAGGCACGAGCTGGGTTATTATATTACGCAGTGTTGTGGCTTAGGGTTGCGTTAGGGAAAGGAACACCTACTAAGCCCATCGACGGCTACGTGAGGTTGTAGAAAATGAAAGAAAAGGGTTTATTGGCCGAGTTACACGGCTCCAGTACGGAAGCCCACTTCATGCAGGAGCAAGTTAAACGTCCAAGTTCACATCAGCACCCTCTGTCCTCACTCTCGAAAAGTCTCCGCTTTTAATCCCGTCGCCTTCCCTAGGCGAGTCGACTAGGGAATCTGAAGACTGTCCAGCAGCAAATCACACTCCTCGACTTCGTGGCGATACCCGCTCAAGCTTGCAACAACCCGCGGTAACTCCGCCTCCAATAAGACTGTTTTGGAATATGTGGCTAGAAAGCAGCCTGCGATTCTCAGGTCGTCGAATCCGAATCACGTACTGTCAATTGTTGATGTTTGAGAAACCGGGGGAGTTGGGATATATCCACAGTAGCAGTGCACCGAAGAATATAAAAACAAGTACTCAGGAAGAAAAACGTCTGTTTCTAGGCCACCAGCTTTTCTGTCACATCTCCAAGTGACCGGAAGAGTCCATTACGGATCAGCCACGCCCGCCGCTAAGTTTTGAGCAGTTAAATTTGATTTGCCCAGTCTGGTAGTATTATGCCCACTACAACCCCCCCAACCATTTCGAAGATCCTGAAATTCGGAATTTCCCGAATGGTAATAGCAGGGACAGCCATCGTCTTGAGCTACTAGTCGGTGAAATTAATTGGTGGCGGTTCGAAACGTAAAGGAAGCTGCGCTTTTGTACGAACCTCATCTTGGCGTTATCGAGAGCACGGTGTATATGTGCGCGAGCGTAAAGCCACTTGCTCGCTGCTTCTTCAGGCGTTTTCTGGCATCTACAGGATATATTCACGAGTTCACTGAATCCACCTGAGCTTTCACACGGGCGTTCACTCACAACTAGCTTTTTGTAAAGAGACACTGAATAAATATGATTATAATATACAGCCCCCCTCCAAAAAACAAGGTATATGCTTAAAAATGAAAAAAAAAGACGTATGGAATGTCGAAAGTGAATAGTCGCCACAGAAAGAAAAACAAATTAGTTCTCTGCTTTCTATGGCGGGTGTTTGTGTGCTACCGACAATATAACATGCCCCCCCAAACAAGACTCGTCGAGCCCGGCATAAAATTACACTATGTCTCATACAAAGCTTCCACCGCTTCTTCTTGAGAGCCTGCAAGACATGTGTGGCAAAGTGGCCCGACGCAATTAAAACGCCTTAGGAAACACAAATGTTCATACAGTGCATCCACTCATCCTCGTTTGAGCGTTACCTGCTGCTCATGCGGCTTTGCTCCTGATGTTTTGAATAAGAGCATTACGTGTAGGCCTTCTAATCAGGCATTGCGCGAAGTGATAGAGGCCTTCCACGTCAAAAGAAAAAGCTCTGTATGTGTTACCTATAAACACGATTGTCCCACAGATAAGGAATTCGCTTCCTTGGTTAACACGTCTCAAATTCACTGAATAGTTTGTTAATCGTTGCTAAGCGTCCAAGTGACCATTTTTGTTAGTTTTTGCATTGTGTGGTAATTGTATGTTCTCCATCTCCTCCACTAAAAAAAATATAATTGTGAGCAAGCGCTCGTGTGCTCTCAGTTTCCTTCCCTGTCGCGTTCGTGTCGTCGTTGCGATAACACCTTACCATCCATCCCTTAGACTACCGACGCCATGCTTTGAAAAAAAAAAAAAAGAATATGCACCTTAGAGAAGCACAGTGGGAAGAAAAGGAAATTCAATATTTTAAATTAGGTGTGCCTATTGCTGAATCGAGTCATGCTTGATTCGAAAGCCGTGATGCTCAGTGTGATATGCGATTTCCTGATCCTATTCTTGTAAACTTGCGAATGAGTGTTTAGTAATTATGTTCATAGCATGTAAATCATTCAGACATGAAACTTTCCGTACACGTCGCCCATAGGATGACCTACATTTGCAAGAAATATGAAATCGTTGCCGTTTCTGGTCCTCCCAGGGAAGCGTGGACAATTTATAACCGTTTCATATGACGCCTGTAAACTGGCCCAAAGCGATGGTTTAGCTCCTTTCATACACAATCCTCGGAATTGCCGCACCCTCTCACTCCTGACATTTACTTTGTTTCATCAAGATATAAACTTCGTGAGCGATTTACTTTTTTTCCCGGAAAGCATGGCAACAGGCATATAACTTTTTCCCACTAACGCTTCTAGTCATACTAACAACTTCAGTGCACTACAGCATACGCATTGTGCCATGAAGTAGAGGGATTGTATGTTTGTAACTCGTGGAAAAAAAGCTCGTAGGGCACTTCGAAAGGAGGCAGCGGTATTATATCAATTCGAGCCCACACATGGCAGCGATTCGATGACGTTGAATTTCCTAGAACGAGTAATGAAAAGAGTAATAGACGTTATCGTGACTTATGTGGCAACTTATGTCGACTTATGTCGACTTGGATTATGTTAACTGGAACCTTGTGCTACCATTCGCAGCGTACGCCTACAACATCACCAAACAAACCTCAACCGGGTTCTCTGCGTTTTTCCTTCTCGACGGCCTTGAACCTTCCTATGCCATCGACACAATAGTTACATGCCTTCCAGAAGCTTCGAAGTGTACTCCGGTTTCCACCGCCACTAAGCATGCCGAGTAATGTCCGCAGCTTGTCAGCTAACCAACTACCACAGACCAACACCGCCAAAAGCATCGACCCGATGGCCACCAAACTGTTCCCCCCACCTACCCACCTGAATTCCTCATATGGCTCTGGGTCCCACCTAACTGTCCTGCCCATTCTTCCAAACGTTTTGAGAAATTTTATAGTCCTTATCGCATCATTGCCCAAACCTTGCCTGTCAAATACATGGTCGAGCACCTCATGGCCTCAAGTGACCACTATCGCCGTGGACGTCAAATTCTTCACGCAGACAAAATCAAGTCTTATTTTGAGCCCATGGTATCGTCGCCATCGGAGGTCACCAGGATGGCTCCTTTTCAACCGGGGGTGTGGGGGGTTGGAGGACCGATTGTATGAACAAGAACGACACCGTAGAAAGCGCTGTACCGATCGCATGTCTCGCGGCCACTTCGCCCATCTAGCTGAGCTACCGTTGCTACCGCTGTGTTTCTGGCTGCCCCTTGACGACTGCAATAAACCTCATCACAAATGCTATACTTTGGCAAGATTTGAGTGCATTTTAAAAAGTTTTGCAATCACTATAGGTGCTGCAAGTGAAAAAGCGTTTTGTTTACACCAAACTACCAGCAAGTAATGCCGTATAGTACGCCTTGAAAAATTACAAATTGCTATTAGAAAGATGAGCATGGAAAACAAACATGCCATGCCATGTTATGCATGGTATGGCATGGCTTTTCCTCTGCATTCTTGTTCGTATATGTACCTATGACAGGAACAAAGTATTAGGAGCTGTAACAACTGAAGCGCCCTTCCTGCAAAATTGTTTTAAAGAACAACTGAAGAACAGCGCCTAAAGGATAACCTGAAATTTAGTTTAACCGGCAAGAACACCAAATTATATCGTTCATAGTACCGCCTTGAAACACGGACTCAAAATAAGGCGAAAAATTTTTTAATACCAGCGCTGCTCATTCGCAGGCACACAAGTCACCAAGACTACCCACCGTCGACAACCTTGCCTCCTTCAGAAACCTTCTAATCGTGGTCATCGCCATTGCTGTGATAATTTTGGGAGCCTTTTCGGTGGTACTTGTGCTCCTGCATTCAACACAGAGCTCTACCGTCAACCCACGAGTCATCTGCAGCACTACAGGCTGCGTAAGCCACGCGACGCTCCTCACCTTCCACCTGAACAGGAGCATCGACCCTTGTGATGACTTCCATGCCTACGTATGTTCCGCGTGGAAGAGCCAACCACTGCACTACGAGTTCGGTGAGTCAGCTATGAAAGATCTGATGTACACTTGGTTCAGGCAATTTAACAAAACGCTACACGATGGTGCCCTCAAACTGCCTGTTGGGAGGAAGCCGATGAATATGTACAGCGCCTGTATGGCTGATAAGGATGGGTACGGTACAAGCGTCGACAAGTTAATGGACGTAATGCACGATATCGGACTCGCTTGGCCGGAGGATCCCCCACCAGCAAGCGACGCCTTTGCTGTTATGATATACTTGTCCTTCAACTTTGAAGACGTCGCTTGGTTTAGGGCGACTGTTTTCGACAGGCGGAATTCTCTAAAAAAGCGCTTCGTTCTAGCACCAGCAATCACGCTACCTGCTCATCTCCAGCAGCACCATGTTGTTCGTGAAGCCGGTACCTACTACGATTATTGGAAGGCTTTCTATAAGGTTCTTGATCCTAATGACAATGCAGAGATGGCAAACGAAGACACGGTCCATGAGCTTGCTCGCACAGAAATGGACCTGCTTGTAACATTTTACAAAGCAATGCAAGCACCAGTGAAGGAGCCAGCCTCCTTCCCCTTCCGCAGTATCAGCAAATACACGAGAAATATTTCGTCTGAACGATGGTTGACGACAGTGAACGCCAACACTGGTCATGGCCAGACGTTTAGTGCTGATGACGAAGTCATAGTGAGCGACGAAACCTTCTTCAAAACTGTGGGTGGCGTTCTGTCTGCTTACAGCAATCTGCAATTGTTGAGGTACTTCTCCTGGATATTTGTACAGGTCCATGGCCCAAAAGCGGACCAGCGGCTATTCTTGCCTCGCTTTGTATGGCCTGACAGGGCGCACTTCCTTCGACCAGCATACTGTGCCTCTAGCACAGAAATCTCTTACGAGCAGCTGGTGTCATCATTAGCGTATGCGTCGCGATTCTCCATCGAGGAAAGGAACCTGGTTGACGCCAAATATAAAAAGTTGATCGAAACAGCAGTGATGAAGATAGTAGCGTCCCACTGGCTGGACGAAGATAGTAAAAAGATGATTGTGAGAAAGCTAAACCGGCTGGTTTTGAGACTGTGGCCGCCAAGTGAATATCTAAAGAATGATCAGCTAGAACAATTCTACAAAAACTTCACTGCTCATGAGCCAACCTTCGGAGGGTTCTGGGCCAACGCCTCGAGAAGCCGTCGCCAAGGCAGGGGATTCCCTGGTTTTCCAGACAAGGCTTACGGCAGAGTGAGCTTCTTTCCACCCTACGCCGCTTACGATCCACTTACCAATAGCGTAAGGGTTGCCTTTGGCGCCTTGTCCGGACCGATGTACTACAATGACGGAACGGAAGGCATGTTCTACGGAGGCCTCGGGCACTTGATGGCTTCAGAAATTGTGAAATCCTTCGGAAATGATGGCCTGAAGTGGAATTGGGAAGGCGAAATTACCGAGTCATTCCTCAGCGAATCTTCAAGGAAAGCTTTCCTAGAGAGAAGCACCTGCTTAGAATCTGGGAGCGCTTTTCCGCATATTCCCGCTATCGAGATTGCGTACTCAGCACTTTTGGACACCCTCGCAAACGACAGCCAACCCGTCGCCATTCGTGAGGACCTTTCGGAAGAAAAGGTGTTCCTCATGACTCTTTGTTACGTGACTTGCAAGAAATCCAGCGCCCTTGTATCTGTAACGCCAGACTGTAATGCAGTTGTGAGGAACTTTCCGCCTTTTGCTAAAGTTTTTAACTGCCCTAAGGGATCGAGAATGAATCCCGAAAGACAGTGCACATTCTTTGAATGACACCGTTGCCGCCTGGCCACTACGCCAACAGCAAACTCTTAGTGCCTTTTGTTAATAGCAGCCACATTTACAGCATGTATAGTTTTTTTTATTTCAGGTTGTGAGAAAAGGGCTTGACAGTTCCTCGATGTCCCGACGCGACTAAATGTCGCGGGACACAAATGATTTATGTTCGAGCTTTGTTTTTATGACCATGGCGAATGATTTGCGAGCTTACATTAGCTACCACTTTTCTTGAACTGTAGTGCCTAATACAACTGTCTACTATACGTTTAATGTGCGGTACATTCTGTGCAGAATATATGTTGCAAATTATTACAGAATTAGCTACTCGTGAACTAGCATGATACGTCTGGCCGCCGCCTGAGGAAGGGGAGCTCTGGTGTGGTTAGTCTCCCGGCCCCCACCCTCCTTTACCCCAGCAAGGACATTTCATGAAGTTTTCTCTGTCTCTCTCTTGCCCATCAAAGACCGCGTGTCATGGTACGATTCGCTGATGGGAGCCCTTAGTAGGCCTGCACGATGTACTAAACCTGCTTTGACAGTGTAACTCAAACACGTAATGATTATTCTCTTCTAGACGTGCGCAATTTTGCATTCGTATATTACTCACGCTTGAGTGCGTGTGCCTCTAACTGAAAAGTCTGTCAATTACTTGTAATAACGGAAAATCGGTGACGCTTGTGAACGGTAAACTGTGTACGTGTGCGGACGAGGGAAGTTAGTTGGTGATATATTCTTACCACCTTCCATGCTGTAAAGCAATGTTTTATACAGCCATCTCAACCTACATGCCAGGAATTACGGATGCAGTTCCGCCGCATTTCGCACATTATGGTTGTGCTTCTTCCCTCAGTGTCTGCATTCCTTCACTCTTTTATTGTATTCACCTAATGAGAACATTTGTTAGTGCCGCATAACTGTGCCAATGCCTTTACGGTGAAATAGATTGTCTATAGATTAATCGGATGTGTTTGGCTGAAGGTAATGTGGACTGGGTCGAGTGCCAGAGCAGTTGATGTAACTGCCGCAGTGCCATAAGAACAGTAAGATATCTTTTGTCTTCACTTTCTGATATCTGGGTAATTTAGGTGCCGTTCACTGCTGGTTATAATTCCAACGATCAATGAATGTAAACCGCCGCAAAATATATAGAAATTGCAAGCCAAGCAGAAGACAGTGACAGGCGCTTAGGCTCAGGGCCCAGGCTTGGTTGCAGCACGTCTTCCTCTTGGCTTGCGATTTCAATATGTTTTGCGACGGTTTTAGATGCTCGAGGGTGATAATAAGCCCACGTTTCGCTACAAGAATTCATTAGCTCTCAGAATTGTAACCGACAGCGAACGGCAACGAAATTATCATAGACTTACATCCGAGAGACAGGTAAGATCCTTTTATACGCGACAGCCATCAGAGTCGAATATAATCAAATAATTATTGCGCTAAAGTAAGTCAAAGCTTCCTTTATATTAAGGGCATCCGGGACCCCTGTAACATCGCCAGCGTCAAGAACGGGGAATACGTAATAAAATATGTCGGGCATAGATAGTTAAAGAGTGTATTAGGGCGTTCTTATACACAATAAGCATGTTTTCATCTATTGTAAGGTAAACATTGTTGCATACAAGTTCGCATTATTTACCACGTAACCAAATGGAGAAGAAAGGTAAAGGGACATTTATATTTTGATACTAACTTTGAAGAAGGTTAATTTTACGGATGTCTGTTAGTAAAGCAAACACACATTCCACAAAACGTTGCGCGTAATAGTCGTTTGTTAACAGTTTTGATGTGTATTCTCTATTGCACACACACACATATATATATAGTGAATAAAGGGAAAATCAGACATCCACCCGTTCGTAGCAGTTGCTACAAAGGAAACCCATCCGGGTTCCTCGAAAGAAAAGCCTCATAGTTGATGAAAAATGTGTCCTGGTCCGGGACGAATTCGTCCCGGACCAGGGGTGCTATGCAGGATGCGTCGAGTTTCTCGTTCACCCGAGTTTTACCCGAGTTTGCTCGACGGCAGTCAGTGAACGGAGATAGCGTGAAACGCGCAAAGGCTGCAGGCAAAAAAATATGTAGACAAAAAGCCGCGTATGACAACATGAGCGCACCCTGCGCGGCACGCTGCTTCTACGTTTCAAGCGCAGACGGCTGCACGACGAAACGCGCCAGCGCCGCGTATTGTTATCAACGGATTATCGCAACTTAGCAATACCATGACTGTCCCGCTGCCTGTCTGCACACTTGCCGTGAGCCGCTTGCCACGCCTTTCCCGGGCGCGTCAAGGGCGTGCTTCTTCTTTCGAGAACTATCTTTCTATCCTACATCGAATGCGAACAGGGTACATGCGGCGCATTCTTGCACCTGCGCTTTCGCTCAAACGAATACGTTAAAATACAACAATTAAAATAACAAACATTTTTATTTCTTTAAGTGTTTGTTTTTCGTTTTGAATGCTAGAAATTTCTGATGACAAACGGTGATCGAGCAAATTATTAAATTTTGCACTTCTTGCCGCGAGTGGCGACAGTGAGGTGAAAGCTTAGAAGCGGATATATTGAAACGGGTCGCACGCACGAGGCAATTCATACGGTGAGAAGTCGCCTAGGGGCGCTGCAGTGCTATTCTCAATAATGTCAGTGATCACCACTCTTTCTCTATTAGGGGAATGGATACGCAGCGTCGTGATGCGGCTGTTCATCGCAGGCGCCTTAAGGCCCCCGCTTTACCAACTAAAACCGACGCACTAGTCATAAATACGAGAGCAGCGGCTGTCGCTGTAAAATGGCGGTCCGTAGTGACGCAGTTAGTGAAAATGTACCAGTTTATCTTTGTGCGCGAAGTCTCGGCGATGCATTGCGAAGAAGTGCATGCTTCCAATCGACACAATTCATCGCTTGTCATCGCTTGCCCACTGAAAGTGCCTCTGAGCGCATGTACGCAGTATTTGAGTGTTTTGTGCGCACCAAGGTGCTTGCGGATTACTTTTGCTGGAGCCAGCAGCGATCGCAGAAGGATATCGTAACGACACCGCAGCAATCGCATTTTGGCAGGTGAGGGCTCTTGTGTGCGGTTATGAAATGAGACTTCGAACTGAGGAAGGTGTTGGAACTGTTGAGGGCGCACTGTTTGTGAAGAAGAAATGCCATTGCACTGGGTCTAGAAGAGCGAGCGATTCTCGGACGCTGATCGTGTTTACGACGTTGTGGCTCCGATACATCACCGATGACAGAGCAGTCATCTCAAACGACTGCTACGATACGCACTCCTCAGCATCGTCGTCACCCTCGGCGCATCGACGCCTTGTAAGCAGCTACAGTGACGTGCCGATAATTATTTACTGTGCGCTACGCGCCACAATGCAGGCCATGAAACCGTGTTGTGTGGCCATCTCAGCCCGAGATGTATGCATAAGCCAGCGACAGTCAACGCTTTGTTTTTGATAGTGGTGCTCAGTACATCACCGATGACAGTGCGTTGTGCGCGTTTTATGTTGGCGGTCAAGATTGTTGATGCCTCTCAGCTCGACACCGCGTCGCTGTTGCCGGAAGTTGGGCGTGGCCCAACTGTAGTGGGTGCGCGCACAAGAGTGACATGCCTCGCGCGGGGCGTGACCTCTGGCTTTGATTGACAGGCGAACTCGTGCTAAACTCGTACATCGCGAAACCCCTTCCGAGTTCAACTCGGGAACATGGCGGCGGCAGCAGCAGCCTGTGTTATTGCAGCCAGCGGCAGCAAGCGTCAGTATGACCGTCTGGACCCGTTCACGTACATGACCGCCGTGGAGTTTCAGCGTCATTTTGGCCTGTCGAAGACATCAGTGCGCTGGCTGTGTGACGAGCTAGGCGAAGGCTCTCGTCTGCGGAGACAGCGTGGCGAGCTTCATTCGCTCACCGTCGAAGAGCAAGTCCTCTGCGCCCTCCATTTCTACGGGACTGGGAATTTTCAGGGAAGCGTCGGCGCCGAGTGCTACATTTGACGTCATAAAACTACTGTGAGCCTCTGTGTCATAGATGTCTGATGCGCTTATTGACGCGGCAGTGCGGAAGCGGTGGCTGGCTTTCCCGAAGACTGCGGCTGAGCGGGCATTTATAAAAGAACGCTTCTTACTTCGCGGAAACATTACGAACGTAGTCGGGTGTGTCGACGGAACGTTCGTAGGAATTAAGGTGCCTTCAATGTCAGCGTTACTGTGATTAGCATTGAAGCAATGTCTAGACGAACCATATTGCCAAATTTGTCACTTCTGTGTAGCCGACTTAAATTTTGTGTTACCGACATCACACATGCGGCAGCTTATGATACTGACTTTTTCGCTGGTTGCTGACGTTTTACCGATTGTTCTACTTGTCTATCAGGGTGCCTTCCAAATGGCTCACTTTTTGGGGAAAGAGGTTAATGAAGTATAACTAGATAAATGGATATCACAAATTGTGTGAAATACTTTGTGAATGCTAATCTCATAAAGAACTTGGGATTTTTTATGAGATTACTTAGTACAAGTTACTCAGTATGCATAATGCTGAACTTTGGTCATGCATCATCTATCGACCACACTATGAAACAGCAAGGCATTGCACAATTGCAGTGCGAGATGCGGATGTCGCGCCAAGCCGGTTGTGCCTATGCATGTATGGCAAAATGAAAATGCATTAAGAATCTTAGTGCGCTGGCTTTCATGAAGAAAATACTTCACAGTGTTTGCTGTGTTCACTGTTGGTGCATGTGCCAGTGGTTCAGTGTAATTTCTTTTGGGGGGGGGGCAGCGTTATTCTGTATGAACAAATCATATATTTTCCTCTCATAATGGGGCTCTAATTCATCAGCAGTAGAACAATGGAGATCCAATGCTCTGCAGAACTCGGTGTGCGTGAAGATGTGAACCACCAAGGCAAAATTATATATCGGGAGAAATGTGGTGCAGATGCCAATGAAAAGTTGGTCTTTAACCTGTCATGATACAAATAAAGATTGCAGAGCGAATAGACCTTTTTTACAGCTTTAGACCAATGATTACACAAACTGTGACATGCTCAAACGTGTAAAAGCTTGCCGCAATGCCAAAGTAGGATGAGCGATATGCAGCATATTTTGGCATTGGACATGTCTTCTAAATGCTATTTTTATTGTGAGCCTCGCTGTCACGCCTTTCCGTCCGGCACTCCCTTTACTGAAACGCAGCACTGTCTTTCTATTGGTGTCATGATGATGATGGTAACGGCAGCAGTAAGGCTGGTTAATGCTTGCCCCTTTGATTCCTGTCAGTTTAGTGGTACAGAATATGGCACGTGCATACACCTTTGCAGCAAAATTTTATGCTTGTGGTGATTTGTTGGAGAGCTAAGTCGTGTTGGGACATTTCAAAGACGTGTGCCATTTTGGCTTAATAACTAGATCATTGTTGAGGTTGAAGACTCATTGTATTGGTATAAAAGCTTGAAGCTGAATTGCACAACAATTCGACGGGACACAAAGAAGGGAAATATACACAGCAGAACACTCTGCTGTGTGTCTTACTCTTCTTTGTGTGCCGTCGAATTGTGGCGCGATCCAACTTCAAATAGAGCATTGGGCCTCTTTGGTGCAGGACCGAGGAAGAGAAATACACACAGCAGAACGCTCTTCTGTGTGTATTACTCTTCTTTGTGTGCCATTGAATTGTTGCGCGATCCAACTTCAAATAGAGCATTGGGCCTCTTTGGTGCAGGACCGAGGAAGTGTGAGCTATTCGACACCATGCCGGTGCCTTGCCACACAATTATGGAAGTCTGAGGGTTTGCAAACAAAGCTTTGCAATCAAATCCACCTGCTCATGTAATACAAGCACTGACTGAAAGAACCGTCATACAAAAATAATGGTGAAATGAATGGCCTTTGAAAATTTGTATGTTGACACTAATGACATAATAGGTGCCACAGCGAACTCTACAATTGTACTGGACAGAGCACTTTGTTTCCTATGTGAAGCACAAGCTTCCATTACATGCTGTGCAGATAACCAAGCTCAGTTTGTTTTAACGTGGTACACAACATTCACTGTAATGTGTTTTTGATTCTAAAGTGCCAAACACCACCTCTTTTTCAAGGATGTCATGGGAATATTTGACGAGAACTGTTTACAGTCCCTCATAATGGAAGTGTGGCCAGCCAGCTTTGCTGGAGTGCCTTTATAGATTTCTGTTCCTGATCACTGTGTGCTATCAAGTTGCTAAGGCTATGCAATCAGTGTAAGGCATTACGTGATTCTATAGTCTGATACGGCTTTAGGAGGCCGCAGAACCTGCACTTTAATGGCAGGTGAACACAAGCCTGCACCAATGGGCACACACTCTACACTGACATCGTGCCGCTGGACACACTAATACCCGCTCACTGGAGAAGGACTATTTCTTTAGACATGGAGGCAATCGGCTGCTGCGCTTTGGTCATCTGGGTGGGGCTTCTCCTGTCTTGTGAAGTTGTATCCGACGAGAGGATGCCACTTTTCATACAACACAAAAGGACAAAGTGTACAAATATTTTGCCTATGAAATGGATACATCACAAGTGAGCTACGCATGGGCTTAAGCTGTGTGAAAATTAGTACATGCAAATATATGACATTGTTAAAGAATATGTGGTATCGAACACGCATGTAATGGCATGTTTAAATCGGGGAGTGTTGCATTCATGTGCACAGTCTATAGGTGATAGCATTATTAAGGTCATGCCGTTTCCTGTCTTTTCATTGTGAAATACACACACCGTTCATATTGTGGCTAATCAACACCCACTGCATTCTTGCACATAGAAAGAACAAACAGCACAATGACGTATATGCTGCATTAGTGTCTTTTTCATTTACACGGTCCAATAGTGGCACAGGTTGTCTTACGTGTTTGCCCATTTTGAAGAGACATCAAGTGCATGTTACAAGTGTCCCAATATGCACAGCACAATGTTTACTGCAATAATTTTATTCATGCTCTTGAATAATAAACAAAATAATAAACTGAAAGCTCCTTTCTAAGGTGTGTTCTGGGGGTTCGACGGGAAAGCAGTGAGGGCACTGATCCTACTATTGCAGAGCTACTGTTGCCACACTCAAGAGCATGTGCCTGGCGCTCGCCTACTGCCACCAGGCGGTTGAATGCCTCCAGCAGCAGAATGTTTTGCTGCAAAAAAAGTGGATTGTTGGAATGAATCAATCGCATATAAACCAATATTTACAAATAAAAATGCTCATTGCACTATTGGTACTAACTGCACTTAACTGTGGAAGCCTTTAGTGTATGCATAATAAAACCATTTATCAGGATAACATTGCTTTATTTTTCATAAAAGGTTTTTTTCAGAGCCAATTGTAATGTTTATTAGTGTGCCAACAGCTGAGGTGTCCTCGCACCTTCACGAGTCTCTACTGTCAGCACCACAAACCTATTTTTGTTCACTGCAAAATCAATGGCGCTCCCTACAATTCCGTCTTATGCGAGCTGATTGAATCCTATGCCTACAAACATCATATTTTTGTCCCATTACGCAATTTTCTACCATCCTCAGCTGCAGTTCTCTCTCCTTGACATCCATTCTCTCACGCTTATGTAATCACCTGCTATAAATTGGCAACAAGTGATTGAAGACGTGCATTGCCTGCCCACCGATTCCATTTTTTTTCTTAATCTCAACTAGCATATCAGTTGCCACGGTTTACTACGCCACTGTCTTCCTGCCTTAATGCTATCTCCAACAATTTTTGTTACTTCGCTTTCTGCACAGTCCTCGACTTCTCAAGTTTCATTGTTAACCTCCAGGTTTATGTCCCATATTGGATAACCGGTAGAATCCAACGATTTTAAACATTTTTCAAGAATATCGGTAGCGTGGCGATCACGATTCGGAAATGCCTCCCATGTGTTGTTCAACCCATTAAATTTTTGTATAAGTTTCCTGCTTTATATCAGTACCTGATATTGATATTTCACTTGGACAAAGATAGTCTTTCATAGATTCTGCGGGCTGAATGTCGCTGATGAATTTATGTTATACCACTAAGTTAGTGAAGGTTACCTTTATCTTTTCCATATTTTCGCGGGCCCACGTACATGTAACAGCACGAGCACTCATTGGCTCTCAATGCCTTTTTTAAACTGCTGGACATTCAGTTCGTTACTACGAAAGTGACTTAATCCGTGCACTATTATTATGCTAAATATGAAACAGTAGAAATATACTTATCTGCAGTTTGTCTATGCCTCCTTCACTGTGTTGGTTGCGAGATCCATGTTCGGCACCACCTCTTTGTCGCATCGTAGCTATATCGACTGTCTTCCTTTTGCACACACTGTGCAATATTCGTGACGCTCGCAGTCACGCAGAGTGGAGGAACTCAGCGCACTCACATAAGCAGCACCGGATAAGTTGTTTGTTCAGGATTGTGCCGTGAACAGTAGGTGCGCGTTGCGATCTGTAAAATCGCCTAAGCTATTGGCAGTCTTTCGGGGTGCACGGAAAGATTGCTCACGGAGCAACAGAACTATCCAAGAAATAGTGGTCATCGTCGAGCCTGATCACTACGTCGCGCACTGCAAGCTCGTAGTACGAGTTTGTTTACACTGGGCATCGCCGATGCTTAGCCGCCATGCTCGCCCGATGAATGTGTGTGATGACGCCACCACAGCGTTCCCTCGTGGTATAATGCAAAGCGTACTAAATTACAAATTAGTCGAATATACATTCAGTGTACATCTTGTAAGCTTTAAAATGCTGTTAAACCACGTTAAACTAACTAATAATATTGTACTAAATGCATTTGTTTTATAACTCGCTTGTGCGTGTAATGCACTCGGTGGAACGACAAACAAGTGAAAGAAGGCGCGGCCATGCACCGACGGTACGATCACGTGAGCCCCAGTTTGTCGACCGCCCAGAAGGCAACGCCCAAAGAATGACAGCCAGCCAGAGTGAATCTAGATCAACCAATGAAACTGGAGGCTTGTCGAAAGATAAACTGTGTCTCGGTACCATTCGTGCTTTCATCTTGGGGTGTCGCCAGAGCTCGTGAAGATCCCGAGTTTCGCCAAACTCGACGCATCCTGCATAGCACCCCAGGACCAGGATTCTTGCTCTGTTACTTTATATGCGTATAGAATCTTGTATACGTTTTGCCTGTGTGCCGTTTTTGTTTCTACTGTGTTTAGAAGATATTTGAGCAAAATCCACATCTTGTTAGGTCTCAGTTGCTCATCCATCTCCATACGTCTTTCCTCCCATTGTCATTTTTGTAGTTTTGCATATTGTTCTATTTCTTTGTTTAGTAAGGCCATCTTCTTCCTTAACTTCTTGTTATGCTTCTGCATTTTCCATCGTTTCTGCAGCCCTTGTTTGACCTCTCATATGTGCGAGAGCCCGCTTGCTATCGCATCTAGCTGAGCCTGTGTAGATTTGGAGATGTCTTCTTGTAGGTAGGCTGTCCATTGATCAATGTCTGTAATGCCTTCTACGTTCCTATCTGTCCTTATTTTCCTGAATTTCACCCTATCAACTAATTTGAGCAGACTACCCCTGCGTTTGTCAGGGTCTCCATTGAGCCGGATTTCAATTACGGAGTGGTCGCTCTCGAGCTCTTCCTGTGTTTAGCCATCTTATTGATTATATATTCTTAGCGAAGGTGATGTCTGGTGTGGGGTCGTCACAGACGCTGTTGCCTTGTGGGCGTTGCTAGGCCAGTGATCAGGGTTAGACCGTCCTGTTGGGAGTCGAGCCAGATTTTTTTCCTTTCATGTGGACGTACTTAAACACGCCTCCCCTCGTGTTGTGGGTGACGTTAAAGTCTCCACTTATTATCGCCTTCTGGTTCCTGCTGTTTAGTGTGTGTATGAATTTTGTTAAGAATCTGTGTTTCTTGAACATTAGATAGCTGTATACATTTAGAATAAGTATACTACTATTTGTCTTTACTGATGGTATAGTTTTATTTAGTATGTTGTCTATGTATGCGACTCGTGTGTCATGTACAACCGTATGGTGACTCCTCAATAGGGTGGTAAGGGCTCTGGTTTTTTACTATGGCGTTGCCTACGGGCTGGCGTCCTGACAGTCTGGCGAGACCATTTGTTTCTTATAGAATTATTACATCTGGCGTGTCTTTGGTTTTTTGGTATTTATACAGACTCGCTTTTTTATTTCCGCAAGTTCTGCAATTCTATTGCCGTATGTTACATTTATTTTTTGTTTGCCTAGCCATGATTATGCCGCAATTTTAGAGGGCGTCGGCTCTAGTATCGACGGCTTGAGCAATAAAGGAGACGACTGGACTGTTTAAATTGTTCTTTTTTTGATGGGGCTACAGTGTCCATCCTTTTTTCTAACCTCGCTAATCTTGCGTTTATATTCTCAATCTGTTGCTGTATGGGTTGTAGCTGTTGTGCGATTATGCTGACCATGGCCGCCTTAGTGTATTCTTCAATCTGGTTCATTCGCTTTTCTATCTTTTTCTCAAGTCTGCGTTCAAATTCTTCCAGACGTTCCTTTCTTATGCTAGCAGTTTGAGTTTTTGGGGGGTTTGCTACCGTTGCCCTCGATGATGTCTACGGTCTTGCGTTTAAACTGAGGAGTATCTTTGTTTTCTTCCATGTTTACACTCTCGCTCTTCATTGTGTTTGTTGTATCTTCGGTCTGATTTCATTTTTCAGCTTGGTGTTTGGGAATTTCTTCCTTTATACTCTTATTCTTCTCACTCAATACTATCATTGTTGCTTCATTGCTGCCACTACTTGTTTTACCTGTGCCAACTATTCCTCTAATTTGCGATCAGCCACAGCCTCCGCCTCCGCGCGCTTCCTCGTGACCGCGCTTGCCCCGCTCACTGTTGGTGTTGCTATGTGCCTCCAGCATTCTGGGCTCCCTTGGCCTTGGACCTTGCTCTGCTCCTGGACCTTGATCTGTACGACCTGGCTCTGGACCTCGACCTGGCTCTGCTCCAGGACCTGGATCTGCTATGCTCGTCTTTGGAAGGTTTCGAAGGGGTTTCTGGCCTATTCTTTTTGATGCTGAGGCCTTGTGGCTCATCTTGCGTCGTGTAGTTTTCTTCTTCTTCCTTGTTTCTTGCGTCGTTTCTTTACCAGGAAGGGGATCTTGTATCTTGCCTTGCATTTTCGATCTGTTATAGGGCGTTCCGTATAGCATAACTGACGCCTAGCCTTGCATTCATGGTTTTCAGGAGGGTCCGCCAACTGCTTCTTCGGAAAATCTGGTCGTCGGGGTTAGGGCACACGTCCACTCCGTGTTCTAATCGTCAACATTGGTAGCACATGTCCGGTTCTTTCTTGTATAGCGAACTCCGCAACTAGGCCGCTCCGTATCTGCTCGGGACTTGTATCCGTCGAATAGTATAATCACATTTGTTGAGTTGCCCATTCGCTTGGCTGCGATTGCTGCAGGATTTCTTGTAGTTACTACTTTTCTCATTATGTCTTGTGCGCTGTCTTCTGGTCCTAATCCTCGGATCGCTCCTTTGGATGTATTGCCCAGCATCGCTTCGTAAGCGCTGACTTCGTATTCCTGTGTATTCGTCCTGATGCAGACAATCTTGTACTTATCGGCGTGTTCTTCTGTGGGGGTGCTGATCACTATCATGTTCTATTGATAGTTTACACATATGGTGTCTTGCTCTTCTGTCTTTTCAGGTAGGCTCGCCGCTTTGACGAGGCTTTCGACAACGTAGGTGCTCGTGTAGTTGGAGACACGAAAAACCCCTCGTGTCCTTACTATTAGTTTGGTAGATACGGCATTCTGCTCGCCTTGGCGATGTGTCCTATACGCCGCTCTGTCTGTTTCTTGCGTTCTCCCCTCGACTGGGGTGGCACGTGTTGTCGCTCTGGCGTTGATTTCTTTGCTTTAAGCCGTGTAAGGTGACGCCAGCCTCTGCTATCCTCATAGTCTTCTTGTGTAACGTCTTCCCCCACCATCGATTTCTTTGTTTCTAAAATTGCGGCCCGCTAAGCACGCTGGAAGCCACGTCGCCCCAGTTGCGGCGAAGCCTCCAAACGCTGCCGTGTAGGTCTAACGTGGTCAAAAAATTGGTTCTCTCACATGAATTTGGTGTCAGGATGATTGTGGTGACTTAATGCGTCGATCCATGGTAGTTCTTTTGACGAATTTGGGGATTTTTCGCCAAGGATCACTCGAGAAACACAGAGGCGACGTGAGGTGCACCCGCTCGCCGTTGTCTACTTCTTCCGCAGGAGCTTTCACCGGTGCTTCTTTTTTTCACTAAGCGGTGATTTGTAGGACACCAGTCACTATGCTATCCGTGTAAAGAAGCTAACGAAGACATCCCAGATGTCTGCCTTCGTCCACCTCATATTTGAGAATCTCTTCCTTAGCTCTCTTACGTTCTGGTTTCTTATGTCACGTTATTACGACCTGCATTAAACTTTTCGAACGTTAGGGAAACACGCGGCATTTTCATATGTGCTATGCTCGAAGACAAATGTGCTTGAAAGTGAAGTACACCACCGCGGGATCTCTATCACGTTGTATCTGAATCAACTAGAGCCTTCGCGACTGTGACCGTGTGGCATGTGTACTGAACAATATATTTAAAAGCAGAAAACCCAAACTCTACACAACGGAAATAAAGAGCAGAAGTTTAGTCCGCACCAGCACAGGAAAAACAATTGTTACCCGCCATTACGACTGAAATAATTTTTCTATATATTTTCTTTTAAAAATTTTTATGCACTTTCGTTTTCGATACAATTTCTGTCGTGAAGATACAGCTTCCAGTCGCCACAAAAGGTGTCTGGCTGTAGTGACAACAGGTACTCTTGCAAAGGTAGTAAACTACTGCACCGTGACATCCTGTCGTCTTAAAAACGTAAAGTTTGTTGTAGTAACAGCAGCTGTCACACACTTCTCTGTGGGAGAGGTCTTGTTTAAACAAGGGTGCTTTTTCATAGCAATAAGAAGCCTTTTCGTCGGTACATGACGTCAGTAAAAGTACGGACACTTTTTTAGCACTATTGGGCGTTTACTTCCTTTGCTTTAAACTGGTGATGTCGTTGTTTGCTGGTTTTGTTTACATTTCTTTCGTTTTTTTTTTGTTTTTCGACCCAGGAATGGCCAGTATGCTGTTTTACGCAGTAGTCAGTATACGTGGAATGAACGCTGTTAGAAGTACGTCTAAGAGCGCGTCTGGTTTGCTACTTCATGCAGGGGAATGAAGATCAATGTGCAAAAAAGAGAAAGAAGAAAAGCACAGCGGAGATCCACATGCCGATTCTGCGAAGAGCAGATTCTCCCTCATGGATATATATATACGTATACATGAGCCATATTTTGGAACAACAACAACAACAACAACAACAACAACAACAACAACAACAACAACAACAACAACAACAACAACAACAACAACAACAACAACAACAACAACAACAACAACAACAACAACAACAACAACAATAACAACAACAACAACAACAACAACAACATTGCAGTCAAAGACGTTGGCATCAGCACTACTCGATTGTTTAACTCTGTGCTAGCACGTCCCTCGCTTATGCGGTCGTGTTTGCGCCTAAGTTTATGATTTCTTGCACGGCTTGCTCGCGATAACAACGCCACATTAAGAAAGCCAGTCGACCTCACTAATTTCGTCAGACAGGATCCCTAAGTCACAAGCTGACCAGCACTAGCTTCCTTCTGGAACGGCTGCTGGAAGTTGCAAACATACAGCACATAATGCCGTGCGGAGAAGCAGATATAATGAGGGTGGTGACGACAAAAAGAGGGATCTCACATGCTCTTCCTAAAATGATGCCAATGACGACAATTTACTAAGTGCGTTGGTATAGAATCAAGCTGTTATATAAAAGAAAACATCTTAAGCTTGAACCTTTCCGACTGTACCTCCAAACCAGGGCGAGATTTCATGTTAAACTTCGAGTGACAGCAGAGCTGATAAAGCGCCATTTGTATCCAAATGTGCAACCATATATATATTTAACGATAAGGTTCCTTAGGAACTCTATCGGCTTGTAAGCGTCATCGAATGTTACTACCTGCCTTCTTGTGAGAACGTGCACCTACCAGCTTCTTGAATGCGGTTCTAATGAACATACTTTCCACACAAGTTCCATTTGCGCCCTTCCAAATTCACAGACAAGTGAATTAAGCAGCAAATTTGATTTGAGTCCACAACAACCACTCCCGACACGACCTTGTCAGGGCTTGCCATCTCTCTGACCGTCTGCGCAGCATAAAATTTCTCTCCAAGTGATTTTTATGGTGAAGCTTCGTCTATCCCGGCAGGCACATTCAGCCCCATCGCGTGTTCTTTGTCAGTGTCGCACTGAATAATGAGCACCGAGGACCCAATTTGACGCGCTTGACTCACCCTTCATTGAGATCTTGCTTAGGCGAGCTTTCTTTTTCACGTGATTGCAGTGAAGCGTGTCGGGGTAGGTCACAAAAGGATTACCGTTGGAGAATAGCCGACGCAAGGGCGTGTCGAAATAGTGTGTCATGTACAGGACCTCACTTGTTCTGTCAGTGATGCTCTAGACTCGATTAAGCTTTCAGAGAGAATCAGTGCGTTGATGAAAATGCGCATGGAGAATAGGGCGTGAGAACGAAGATAAAAAAAAAAGAAACGCCTTATTTCACAAAATTTGATTACAAGTCTCGGGAATAGGGACTGTTCAGGCACACAATTCTAAATGGGTTCTGGTGCTACGTATGAGCCATTACCGAAATTTGAAAATATATCAGTTTATTCGAAGAATGCTAGCCGTTTATGGGGGAACAAGAGATAAACCGAAGCTACGCTTGCTATAATAGAAAAAAAAGATGTGCAGATCCAACGCAAATGATAGAACCTGTGCTAAGCGACCCTTCCGTGAAGAGGTGGTTTAAATGCTATTAAACTAAACGTGGTGCGTACAACTGTCTTTATTGTCATCTATGCAACATGTAGTCCCTCGCAATGTTTATGTTTATTCACCATATACTGGTCCCAACTTTACAGTGCTGCAAGGTTTATGTTTATGCCCTGCACCATGCAAAGTCTAAGATGAGATGTACACGTCAGTTCATGCGAATGCACAGTGTGAGACGTTGGCGCAGTGATGCCACGAGGACGAAAGTGATTCTTGCCAAGGGTAGACTAGTGAGGACAGGCGTATACGCTTTGAGAAGTACAGCTCGAAAAACGAAGGTAACCTTGACTCTCTTTTTTTGGTCCCTGTTTCATTCTGGCGCTCGTGGCCTGATGCAAAATGGTGCGCGCACAAATGCCCCCACAGGAACGTTGTCTAGCGCGCACATGCTAGGCATTGTGAAACACGCGGCTAATTCTGAAAGACAGGTGCGGTGGCGGTCACGAAGGTCTGCGACCGTTCGCTCTAAAAGAGACTGACGCCACTTGCCTCTTTTCAGGTAGTAATGAGTGTGAGATAACTTCAATTGCAAGCACGCGCAAACAAACAAACAAACAAACAAACAAACAAACAAACAAACAAACAAACAAACAAACAAACAAACAAACAAACAAACAAACAAACAAACAAACAAACAAACAAACAAACAAACAAACAAACGAACGAACGAACGAACGAACGAACGAAAACGCCATCGGGCTCAGTAGTGGTAAAACAGGCTTAGATATTGCAGTACTGCTTTTTTATTGGTTGAAAACAGCCATAAGCAGTGGACGAGCGTTTTCATACACACACTTGATCTCAGAAGATAAGCGATATCATCTGAAGCGTGCCCATTACGCCAGCAGTCTACTCCTGCACGACGGCTACAACTTTATATACGGTTCCTGAGAGGAGGTAGCTAGGCAGCTGCGCGTGATCTCAACTTTAGGCCTCAGCAGTTTTTGCGGCTGCCTTAGCAATTAACGCCATCTCCCTCCAGCTTGCATCGCGTCTAGAATATTTTCTTAGCTCACACTGGGAAATTTAGTGCTGCCTTTCATGCCAGGCGGGGACGCTTGCGATTAACGTTTGTACTTCTTGAAACTGTCTGAACCCAAAGCTTGACTTGTAAGTGGTGTCCTGAGAAGGAGCAACAATAAAAGGCGTAACAATAAAGGAGCTTCATAGTGTCCCTATTTAACGCTTGTCAAAGCAATCCCTCTATGTGCCCGGGTAACTTAAGCGCATAGTTAGAAAGGATGAAAAAAAAAAAAAACTTCACCGTTGCACGTATTTTTAATTCCCTCTCAAGAAAATTTGTGTTCGGCAAAGCTGCAAACGATTCCATTATCCCAGAAAGCACTCCCTCGCACGCACGCGTGCACACGTGCACATTTATGCTCGCACTTCACGGCTAACGTCACGCGTTGCTCTTTTGAGTAGCCGTTCGTAACACTCTCTGCTGACGGAGCCATTAGCTTCCGTAACGGACCGTAATGTCACCATGTTGACGCCATTCACGCTTTTGCAAGCGTTATACGAAACCAGATTTCGTGCTCCGAGCCTCGATGACTTCCATAAGCACTCTGAAGCATCTACAAAACAGCCACTGTAAAATGGGTGAAGTTCGTCCTACCGCATGCCGTAATTTTCGCATATGTGCGCTGTGTAGTTTATTTTGCTTTTTGTATTTGTTTTTCAGGGGGGCGTGAGTTTAGTGTAGGTTCAAGCGTTGGGCACCCGACGTAACAGTTTTTAGTAACGATGACGGCCATTCCCAAGTTTTACTTGCAATTTACTTGAATACCTATTGCGGGCTCCTTTACTCCAGCTATTTCCGTAACTGTAATTTCTGTAAGGGTCGTTAGCAGCCAAGCTTATCGTTAGAAACCCCCAGAAATGTTTTAGCAGTGGTCCATGATGAAACCATGTGGACACTTTTCTTTATTATTTACTAGACCGACTCCATCACACACACAACTTTCGTACAGTCCGTCATGGTAGGGATCTCTAATGCACCCAAAACGTCAGCGCCTGAATGATGTCCCAAGCAGTTTCTCGCAAAGTGATAATCTACGAATGCAGGTCGTCACCATACGAACGACCGCATGACAATCAGTGTGCCGAGAGGCGCTCCGCTGCAGATTCTCTCACACAACCACACACACAAAAAAAGAAAAGTGACGTGTGCCCTTTAGAAGGATAGAAAAGACCTGTCGTAAAAAAACGTCATTAGACAGTGACTTCGTGGCTACATTTTCCATAACACCATTTTTCTTTATTCTGTATTCTGGTCGCCTGCGCAAGCAGAGCAGTTCTATTATTTTTTCAGGCTGAATACATGAGGAGGCAGACGTTATTTCCACAACAAATCGTAATTTTTTACTGTGAAATAACACAGCTTAACTTTACGAAAATGCTTTCGGGCACATTTCGTTGTTGCGTAATTCAATCAGGGTAGTAGTAAGAAAATATGTAAATTTACCCGGAAAGAAAATACAATGGGGCAAATACTACAAGCGAAATACACTTCCAAGAAATCTCTTGTTTAAAAATGCTCATAGGAACCATGATATACACATGGACCTATCTACAGACAATGAACTACAACGGGGGCGTTTGCCTAGCAGCACTAGTTCTAGGTTGTAGCGCTAGGCTTAAACAGGTCGGTACTATGGCGAAACGGGGAAGCCAGCGATTCTCGTCGTCTTCTCTTTCACAAGCACTATGCCCACTGTCCAGTGCCTTCAGTACAGAACCATTAAGTATGGGCAATAGGTTCTATAGGACATGTACTTGTAAAATTCTTTACGAAGCAAGTGCGAGCGCAGCGATTTAGTTGTTATATGCACTATGGCAGCCCGTGAAGTGAAAAAGAAACAGTTTCAATATGTACACCCCTAAATGTTGCTTCGGGATAAATGTGCGTTATGAATAATTTAATTATTAAGGTTTCCCAGGGATTCTTTCTGGGAAAACATTACGGACCGTCTTATCAGTAAAACCAGCCCGTTTCACAATTAGTAATGCTTCTTTTTCGAAGGCGGGAATGAAGCTGCGTGAAACGAAGTGATAATAAATTTTATGATAATCCACAGATGCCACTAAATAGACGAATCTTGACCAACTACCGTTTCCAGATTCAGAATTTCATTGGCAGGTGTAGCAGCTAAACTGCGATATATAAATAACGAAAGAGTCATTGTCGAAATTTTGTTAAGCGATAAGTGGGCACTGTGACTTCTTGATAAGTGATGCCCACCTCGTCATGTAATCTAGATGGCTGCTTGCGGTACGGTCATACAGTAAATGAAGGCAGCAGGATAATTTGCTCTTGAAAGAAAAAAAAAATATCAACATGGGAAACCAGGAGGTGTAATATTGACTCCAACTGTCAGTGATACTATCAACAACCTCAACACCGTTACTATACCACCGTTCCACACAGATAGAATCCTGAAATTTCATGTATGTTCTACCCGATTACCATCAATGCAAACAGCATTGCCAGGATCAACGATTAATTGCATTTGCGGCATATGAAGCAGTACGTCATTAAAAAGTACGCGCGCTGTATACTGCAAACTGCAATATAATCGCGACTTCACTTAAGTACATGCTACTCATGTCGAGTGCTTAGGGGGTGCTAAGAGCTTAAAAAAGAGCGATGAATTCATCCCTCTGGACAAATCCTATGAAAGAAGTGCCGCTATGGTTTACTCTAATTTAGCCTGTTACATTAAGTATGGGTTAGGTTAGCTCTCGTTAACTTAAATATTACCAAGTGAAAATATCACAACTCATGCTTTATCCCCGGTATTCATTGACAACGAGATTATTTTATTTCATTCGTCCATTCTACGAATACCTTGGGCTTCTAGAAATGATTTTAGGCGCAAAAAAGTAAGACGTGGGCAACAGAATAAAAACCAACGACAGGGGCACTTTAAGGCGCAAAAAGTAAGACGCGGATAACAGAACAAAAGACATGGACAGACGCACATTAACGTCTGCTGTCTTATTTTTTGCTCCTAAAACCATTTCTAAAAGCCATGTACCAACTAGCCAAACAGCAGACGTTACTAAACTTTGCACTTAGTCGGCAGGCGCACTTTATGCAAAATGAGAGCATGTCATTATCAAAAATGGAGCTAAGCAAGCCCATGCTAGAGACGACAGGTAAGTAACTTCGTTTAATTACCGCCGTGTACTGCCGTTTTAAGTTTATTCTTTTAAAAGAAACTTTTCTTTAAATAACTTTAAGACATAACAAAGGTAATTTGGGCGTTAGTAACAAAATAAGAACAAGGGAGACAAGTTGCTGATGTCTGGTTACTATCGTTTGGTTTGCGTAAAATTTCACTCTGAAAACAGGAGAGGGGCCCATGATAGTGCAATCATGATTTTGTCAGGGACCCTCGGCAAACACGGTTAGATGACGGGTGCACGTCTACGTTACTCGCTCAGTGGTTCGCACAGAAAAGTGGGCGAGAGAGAACAGTCCCAAGGTTAGAGAGCCTGAAAGCTCCGTACTCTTTTGCTGCGCCATCAAGCCACATGTCATGGTACAATCCTGAATCTCCAACGGCGGAGTTTCATATTACGAATGCTAGCGAATATCTGCCGCTAGTGCCTGCGGGTTCCGTAAGCGCGGTTTTTCAGGCGACATGGAAATAATGGTCCATAGACGGTTTTCCCTGATTTTCGTCTTTCGGGCTTCGGATATTGTTTTTATTACTATACTAAGTTTATAGAAGCATACTGCACTTCGTAAACTTTATCATTTAGAATTTGATCATTAGTACTAGATGGTATTCAGAGCATCCTACACAAAAAAGAATGGTTTAGAATATAATAAATACGTCATATAGGTTTCAGTTTGCTCAAATATGCACAGATCTCCAGATTGCCACGATTTATTTATGCGCTGTAAGTTAGCTAATAAAGGAAGCATATTATCTGTGAGCCTCAATATGCTGACTTCAGTTTCAGTTTCAGTTTATTATTCTTTAAATACAATGAATGGGTAAGAGACAATATACAGACGAGGGTCGCAAATTCAAAGACTCCAACGGGACCCCCGTTTAATAATAACATTGGAGCGATGTATTAAAGATGAGCAAGCTAAGCAAAAGAACAAACACAATCGCGAGAAATACAGCATAGAAAAACTAAATTAACAAAAACACACTATCTGTATATAAGACTATAGTGCAAAAAGAACTGTCAATACATACAAATGGCAAATGTAGCGTAATGAATGATGTAAACTTAGTCATACATATAAGAAATCTTAAGGGCATGACTAAATGCATGAAAGGATGACGATTTAATGGCGTTGGATAAACCATTCCACTGTTTTATAGCAGCGAATGATGATGTAATTTTTCCATAGTTAAAATGAACCATAGGCAGTAGAAAATTGGAGTGAAGTGCAAACGTGGAATTTTTATTATTGATGAGTTACCTGGAATCAATGAATCGGTATGAAAGCTGTTTAATAAGTAATTTATAAAACAATTATTAGATGATAGTTGAACAAGTTCGGTACAACAAGGATGTTATTTTCACGAAGTAATAGAATAGCACTCGTGAAAAATCCACCGCTAGAGATAATGCGTATTTCTTGGTTTTTCAAGGGCTGAATAGACGAGATATGACAGTGATATGTGTTTCCCCAAAGAAGAATGCCGTAATTAATGTGACTGTGAATGAAAGCAAAGTATAGTGCTAATAATGCGTCTTTGGAGAAATATGCTCTTGATTTTATTAATTGTCTAATACCGAAGGTGCGCTTTTGCTTAATGAAGACGATGGGTTGAGAAAAATTTAGGTTATAGTCTAATTTGATGCCCAAAAATGATACACTGTCGGACACGGGAATGTGATGACCATCTAGAGTTATCTCAGGCAAGCCAGGTAGTATTCTTTGGCTAGGTCGGCAAATCAAGAATTGTGGAGTCGTGATTTTCAATCAAGGAATGATAATTAAATAATTGGAGGAACACCATGCAACAATACCGTCAAGCTCATTGTTTTGCTTAAGCATTAAGGTTGTTGAAGAATTGTCCCGCACCGAGATAGTAGTATCGTCTGCGTATAGTGCACAATGTGCCGATACAAGACACATGGGTGAATCACTAATATAAATGGAGACTAGGAGACCGTATGGAGCCATCTATTTAATAACCTGGAGCCACTTATTTAAAACACAGTCGTGGCACTTCCATGCAACGCAATTGAATCACACACAAAAAAAAAACGTTTCAAACAACAGCATTGATAATATTTAGTTCACACAAGAGCATGAACATAAACCGTGTTATTTCAATAAATTGATTTCAAACGTAGACAAATGAGCATGCACCTCAACATTTCTATTTAGACTGAAAGAAAACAGCACGAGATTTCAATCTTTATTATAGCAGCCTGCGACTCCAGACGAACGGAAAGCTCACGATGCACCAAAAGTGCAAATGGGCGTGATTGTGCTCCATTCTACGATGCTGTGAAAGGAGCTTACAGTTTCTCGGATATATTTCATATTTTCCCACAGGAAAAGAAAATTGATGATAGACTGGCGCTCTTAAGGAGCGCATTAAAGCTGTGCGGATCTTTACGCCGCGCTCAGTCACCGTCTATTTAGCCGACTTAATGTCGTAGTAGATTCTGCAAACAACACCTTCCCCCTCGTGGGTACGAGGTGTATTCAAAGGACTTTCTACCAGATTTTTCAGTATCCGCAACCACTAGGATGGCTGGCCTTCCTGTTTGATGTTGGTCACAATTAGTGATGTTTATATCAGCTACCTGCACGCGCCTTTCAGCCATGATCAGGTTCTATAACTACTACAACAATAACTATCATCGCTGTCGGGAAAGGCCCTACGTGGGCGCGTTTGGTATTTGTCGTGCTTCGAGCAGATGAAGCTTTGAATGTTTCTGGATGTTGCTCTGATTGAGCGAGTCTTCCTCAACTGGACAAGGCCTTGAATTATTCCTCATTCAGCAACAACCGTCTTTTGAGTCAGTGCTATTACAATAGGTATCACGACATAAGCACGAGTTTTCCTTTTATTCTCTCCTTCTCTCGTAGACCCTTCAAAAACAAGCGCCGTGGCCCCTGGCAGAGTGCGCAAGCGCTGTCTGCGACCAATGACACAGTTGTTTCTATAGCTTACTTCGTTTTGGTCAGCAAACCTTCCTGCGTAATGTGCTGTGTTGGCTGCCCGACAGACACATACCCTAACCCAAGGTACGGCCATTGGCAGCTAGATGTATTATTCTCTCATAAAACCAACATGACCGGCGGTTTGAAGTCTGAAAACTGTCTCCTTGTTTCCCTCTCACTTATCCACATTTCTCAAAGTTCTCCGCTCTTTCACTAATTCAAGTACAGCTACTGAAAAAATGGACAAAAGGAGACTACCAATCATAGCCACTCAGCGCTTACTTCAGGAAAACTAAAGCATCATATTAACGATACTACTAGGCACTGCTTCTACAGCAGATATGTACTATCTGGTATGGCGCAGGTGTATAATTCTTTTACTTCTGATGCGCTGCTGAGAAACTGTCGAAGTACTGTGTTCCAGTCTTTCTCGCCAAATCCTCAGATTTCGGGCGTAAGCTACTGCTGTTGCTATCTATGCTGCAGGTGGCGTGCTCAGCCACCTCACGAGTGACAGCCTTCAGGGATTTTTTTTTGTCGCGAAGCTGTGACTGTGTAAATAAACACTGCTTTTCTTTCGTCATGCGGGCCTATGAAACCCTGGACGGGACGCTATCCCCCAGCATCATATTGAGAAGCTATTTTGTAAGAGTTCAAAATGTGTAATCGTTGCAAAAAACATAAGCTGTCATCCGCGAAAAGGTTGTTCATTTCATTGAGTTGAAGAGCAAGGTGGCTATGGTGGGAACGTGAGTGTACATATGTGAATAAAACGCATGACTTATACAAAGCTTCAGAATTTCAACTAGCACCTCTGTGTTTTCCTTTGCTGACGCAGCATTTGACGGAAGCTGTTTCGATACGCTTACAATTAAGTAGCCGCCGACGTTGCTTTGATCAGCTTGAAAAGACATTGCCTCTCTTCAAGTGACGCTGGAGCATCATCGTTATACTGCTTTCCTCCAAAGCGATGGCGTGACAAAACCCCATGCCGAGACGAGTTCATGACGAAAGATTTCAAATATGACATATGGCACCGACTGGCGCCTACGTGAGGGCCGACGGGGTGTGTCTCTCCACCAATATCCATCATCGATCATTCAATGTTGTCTCTGGGTCGACCCTTTCGGTTTACTCGTTTTACTTAATCCTTTGAGTCGCCCTGCTTCGTTTGCTTTGCTTGTTTCTTCATCGCGTCACTTTCAATTTTTTTTTCTTGGCTTTCTACTTTGCTTCGTGCTACTTTTCTTTAACTGCTCTCTTCCGATAGCCAATTCCTATTGATGCTCTCCTCTACGCAGCAGCAATAAAAATGCACTTTTTTATTTTGGCATTTGTTGACACGTTTCATGGCGGAGGGGGTTGGGGGGGAGGTGTGATCGAGCGAGCAAGCTGTTGGTGCTTATTTTTCGCTTGATGGTCGGGGGTAAATGACTGATCTCTGGGCTCTCCAAGACGCACGCTTGCCAGCTATATTCGCGAGATATGAGTCGTAGAGACGGCGACTGCGGCGGTGATGATGGTGGTCGAAATTGCATTTGCTGTAGTCTCCGGCGCTGCCAACTTGACTGTGGTAGCGGCAGCGGAACATGGTGCTTGCGGCGACGACGACCTGGATCCCGCTAACTGCGTAACGTACGTCTGACTCGCTAGCTTTCTAGCGCTCACTCTTGTCTCCGGCTTCTCACTCCGGCTGAGCTTTGCCAGGACGTTCGGCATGATTCGATACGGGCGTTTATCAAGAAGCCTGCGCACTCTCTCTCCCCATTTTTTTCCCCTTCTGATTATGACAACAAACGGCTTTTCCATCATTCTTTATACCGAGCGTACTTTCAATATCTACACGCCGGACCATTTTAGCAACCACTTTTTGCAACGTCTTTTACACGCACGATTGCTGTCGTGTTTATCACCGTCACCATTTATCACCAAGAAATCGCCAGGAACTAGCACTGCAATTCTTCCATATGATTCGATATCGTGTTTTCTCCTGAACATTTCTGCTGATCGATGAGCGTTACCGGGAGTAGCACGAGACCGACAGAAAAAGGGCGCGTACAGGTTAGACGCTGCGAAATGGAAATGAATGAACTCGTATATTTCTTCATGAGAGCGAAGTCTGCGACACCGCGAGATGAAACAAAAGTAGTATGGGTGCGCAAGTGTGTTATAGAAACGTCACACGCTGGTAAATGTCCGGCGGACCTTCCTTGCAGGCCTACAGGCCGTAAATGTTACATACCGATCTGCTACCCACTTTTTACTTAGCAGTGTAGTGTACAGAAAGGGCAGAAATTATAGCCTGTTTGCAACTAGAGATACAGAAGAAGAAAATGAAAAAGAATGTAGTCTTTCACTCTTGTCGCATGAAATAATGGGCTATGATGTCGGCCTGCCGTTGCCTCCAAAGCCGTTTCTTCTTTTCACTTCTTTTTTGGCTTGTATAGTTTTTACCGGAAAGAAAGAGGCGGTTGCTAGGCCTTGTGAAGTTTTATTCGCAAATAGCGGAGCAAAGGCTCTGCAGGAATATATGGAGGCGGCAAAAAAAAGAAAGAAAGAAAAGAAGGAAACCGCTACAGCGTGTGTCCAAGCCAGTGTTGTGATGCAAATCATCAGGAATAACCGCAAGACAATAAGCGAAGTGAGGCGATTACGAAGAGAAAGAGAACAGACAACAAACAAAAATGACTTAGACTGAATCGCGTAATGAGATGCCTTAACATAGACAGACAAACTCGCTTCAGGAGGGTGACTGACGATCGCCCCGGCAAATTGCGAAATATGTGTGGAAGGCTAATACGCCGCTAGCCTTATTAAGTATGCCGAGGACCATGTAGGAGCAAATGTTCTTGCTTTAATTTCGCTATATATATATATATATATATATATATATATATATATATATATATATATATATATGCACCCTTTGATTAATAGGTGACAAGAAACTGCGCATTAATAAAATTCTTGCTTGTAAGTGAGGATCTCGTTTAGAGGAGAAAGTCAAATTCTTCTGGGTTAGCCAATGGCTTCTGTACAAGGGGACTGTACATCAGGAAGAGAGCTAGGGGAAAGGGCAGCTTCTACGTATACATAATGCTTGTATACCGACTTATAAAATAAAACTAGGCCCGTATTCACAAAAGCATCTTACGCTAGAAATTTTTCGTATTTTTCAGTGAATCCTTATGTTGAAATTATTATTAGCGAAGGCATCCGGCCAATGGCAAACAGCACTTGCCCACGAAAGGCTCTGTGAATTGAGATATAAACCGAAAATAAGTAAATGATATTCATAGAACAAGTAAAATATTCTGCATTAGAAAGTTGATATACCTTCTAATAACCCTAGTGTATCACGCAGTTGAGCGATTTCAGGATTGATAACTCCAGAGCGCGTTCAATGTGCGGACGGTGCGTCGTTTACTTACGGACATTAAAGCTTGGCAGCTTTATCAAGCTTACTGGGGGAAAATTACCTTGATGGAGCAATCCTTTCAAGTGGCGAAGTTCACTGTAAGCAAAAGCAGCATGAAATTGGAGTGCGACCGTTTGAGTCTCGCATAAGCGTGAACATAGTCCCTGTTTCTTGCGTGACTGCAGTCCAGCGCAGCAGATTACACGTAATAATAAAAAAAAACGTATTACGGACTCACAAACACGAACAAGCACTCGTTATTGTCTGCGCACACACTTGGGGCATCATTAGGGCGTCAGCATGCATTTACCGTCGCATGATTACACAGATAATCACCGGCTGTTCCGTGACTAAATGCTAACATCAGTAAACTGCACGCAAAACAAAAAGCAAAACAAAGCAAAGCCAAGGAAGACAACATACAAACATACACGAACAGGCGCTCGTTGAAGTTTGCGTCCACGTTGGGTAACTTCAGGATGTGAGTCTGCGCTTGTCGTCGCATAACCATGATGGCGGTGGTTTTTCTAGTTTTCCGTGACTAACAATAGCGGCTCGTGAGTAAAAATCAAATACACATTATAACAGATTCGAAAAACAGGAACAAGCGTTTGTTGCGGCTTCTGTGTACAGTTCAAGTATAGTTAGGACTTCAACGTTCAGTGTAAGTCTGCGGCTGAACTGGAAGCTGAGATGCCGCAAGAACGATTTTCGGCGAACGGTCGGATAGACGTCCGTGGACGTGCTTGGGTGCCGCACACCCATTGCAAGTTGAAAATATGGCATTACGTTTACAAAAGCTTGTAGGTGTAGCTTCCACAAAAGTATAATTCATGGTGATGTTCTGAACGATAGTAAGGAAATGTTCAAGAAACGCACGTCCACTGGAAATGTGGTGTCACATTTCACAATCTCTAAATTATTTTTAACGGTTCTTCTGCGTTTTTATATCAATGTGTTAATTTAGAAAAAACAGTTTTTTATATCAGCAGAAAATGTAGTGAAATTTGTGTGGTTTTCTTAGGCAAAATTTATTCTGTACTCCGGCTATTGGTTGACACTGTTAATCAACTTTTTATTTATTTTATAAAAGAAAGAAAAAAACATTTGTTTTTTATTTTGTTTACTAGGAAAGGTAGAAAAGAAGTAGGAACGTGAATTCTCGGTAGAACATGTGAGGAGGTAGGGCTTTTACTGCGGAAAATAATACCATGTAAAAATGTAACTCCACATTTGCGCGCACTCATCGCGCGTTAAACACCCGAAACCATGAACATTGAAGCTGGCTTTACATTTGAAAACATTTTTTTTTTCGAAACAATGCAACTATATGCTGGTACCATTCATGGCAATTCCGGATATTGAGCTAGGTGCAGTACTTTCGGAGGGTACTATTCTTATAATTTGTTCATTTCTTATCAATCAATACTGTCACGTTGTAGTGACAGTGAAAAAACAGCAGCAGAACTGTCCATAGCTTAATTAAATTTTTATTGGGTGAACCTGTGCCCACAAAAGCAAGTTACGCTCAAAGCACAACGACAGCAGCGGACACAGTCGGCGATCGTCGAAACTCTGACTTGCCGGTCAAGCCAGTCACCTTTTATACATGAGTCACCGAAGTTTCCAGAGTAATCGCTGGTGCCCCAGTGTTCTCCACAATGTACTACACAATTCGCGTACAGCATGCTATACTATTATATTATTACACAAGCTTCGGTGACAACAGACAACGCATAGAACAATCTGCAACACTCCAAGGAGTACAAATCATGCAGGCGCCTCTTGCACTGAGCGATAACTAATTTGTTAGCGGGTGAAATGCAGTCCCCGAGAAAAGGATAACTAAGCACACGTGCCAATCGTCGTGATAACAGGCGTGCCACATCGCTTGATCCACTGTCGAAGGGCTAAAAGAAAAGAATAATAGAGCGGTTATATGGCACCAGAACAAAGAAATTTTCGCAGGAGGCTCACAAGTGCGGTGTAGATATGGTCAGTAAGTAGTATTCAAACGTAGCCAGCAATGCTCCAAATTTTATTTTCTTGCACTATGTCCCCTCTTCGTTTTCATGCCCATTTTTTTGTTCTTTTTTTTTACTTAGACGAATGCATTAAATGATATGGCTGCCCTCCTGAACCGTATAAAAAAAAACTCGTTTCCAGCCTTGCCAAAGTGTACGGAAAGCATTCTCCTTATTGAAAATTCATACGATACGCATCATAATACGCTGCATGCGTTCCAAGAACGAACCGATGCGATCGTCCGCACAGGACAGTAGGCAGCTGTCTGTTCGTTGAGCGAGAACTGACATTTATAGCCCTGCTCCTTGGACGCCTCAGTGAAGCCAACAGAAATAAACGCTCACATACATGCAGCTATTTTTTCTTGCACAAAAGAAAAAAAAGAACAATACGTCCTGTTTTCTTTTTTTTTGCAGTATCGAAGTTACGCAAAAGCATAATAAATATGATGCCTTTTGTTTTTTCCGGCCTATCGTATCAAGTCAGCAGAGGGATAAATGAAAGGCTATAAATTCGGGCTCCACGAGGTTCCGTAGCGTGTACTCAAACCACAACACACAAGCCTTGTTTTAGTTAGTCCGCCAATGTCGGAGTGCGACCGACGCGGCTGGGAATTGAGGCGAAGTCTGTGCTACGTTATAAGGCTCTAATTATGTGGGACGTGTTTACGATGTACTAAATTCGGGTTGCGTTGCCCGGCATAGCTGCGCCCATTCCACGCCACGTTGTAAACACACTGAAGTCGTGGCAGCACTTTGAATTACGCGGTATTTTTTTTTTTTTGGGGGGGGGGGGGTGTCAATAACATAGACTATATCTCATCCGGTATAGCTTGTTCATCGTGTATAGTAATGTGGACGCGCTGGCGCCTCATAATGCCATACCGAAGCAGCGTGAGAAATTCACGCCAAGTGTTACATACTGTTTTACACGTTGCTTAATTCTAGCATTTCCTTGTATGCATTGTCAGCCGCCTCACACGTCAAGGTCGGTTTTTTTTATGGAAAACAAAACGTCGTATCTTTAGCTAAACATTAAATGCTGCTGGACAGGACTACGCTACAACGAAAGGCGTTGCGACGCTGAATGGCCTAGGGATCGTTCGTTCGACATATTGTCCCCGCGCCATCTAATGAAAACAAGCTCGTTCTATTTACCAATTAAGTTATTGTGCCCCTGATATAAGGAAAATTGTTCAGTAGTTCCGACTATACCTTGAGTGAATGCCCAAATAAGAAAACAAGCCCGCGCGTAGCTGTAAAGGGGTATAGGACTAACTCATAAGTGCACAGCATGTACAGTCACGTTTATCAAACAGCGTCACGGTCCTGCACACTTGTCTAGAATTACGCTAGTGCGTTGTTTTTATAACAACTATTTGTTTAAACACTTGAACGCAACTTTTGAACTCATATTAACGGCACAGAATTTATCCTAAAGACAGCGGCGTCGAGACACCGAAGTTAAATCGGTCGTGCTGCACCTTTATGTTGAATATAAGAGCTGTTTGAAAATAGAATCGAGCCAGTGCGGGGAATGTAAGTGCTTCTAAGAACTATGCTCTTTTTCTCACGTAGCATCGCTTGAAGATGAAAAACAACTGGCTCAAATATAAACCCGTTGCACTTTGACATTAAAAAAAATGGGAAGGGAATGGTTCACCATGGTATCCTTATTCGTTAACCTGAACGAACTTTGCCGAGCATGACAGTGACTGCGTAGAGCCTCATTTGCTAGCTATACGCAAGCTTGGCTACAGAAAGTAAGCCCAGACATTTTGATTACTTGCGTCCCATTCCCGTGCACCCCTCGTTTTGTTCGTCTGTTCTGCTCTTTCCCTTTGTCGACACTCGTGAACATGAATGAAGAGCACGCCCTAATGATGACAGGCTTGCGGAAAGGCTACTCTACGAAGCAGTGACTCAGATACATACAGCGGCGAGCTCATTAGCTCTAAGAACAAGCCATGCAGATTAACATATACTGAAAGCGAAAGTTCCCGGTGACTTCTTAGAAGGAGAGTAAGCACCTTCATCTGTATTTATTTTCTTTCTTTCAGAGAGACTAGGTGAAATATTAAAAAAAAATGTGCGCAAGAAAAGCTGGTAAAATAGACTGTGCGAGGGAATATACGCGATGAATGCGACAGCGCGCTTTCTTTCTTTCTTCCTTTCTTTCTTTCTTTGTTTCTTCCTTTCTTTCTTTTGTTCTTTCTTTCTTTCTTTTTTTCATTTCCTATATACATGATGAAGGAAAAACTACGCGCACAAATAGGACACCAGCCTTTTTCTGCATGTCACGAACGGGGTAGTGCACTTACAGATATTTCTCCAGTACAGCGTCGCTTTCTTTACCTTCTTCCACAGAAAAAAAAGGTAACAAAAAGAGAAACCAGTGTGGTATCTTACCATTTGTATGGAATGAGCTGCGTCCCACTTCTTAATATTAAAAGGAGAGCTAAGTATTCGTGATGAAGGGAAGGAGCAGAAGGCGGCTTGTATTGAAGTGCCAGACAGCTGCTCAGCATTGTAAAGAAGGGACAAACGGCGTTGAAAGCACCGAGAAAAGGAATGACCATGAAAAGAGAATTCACTGAGGCGAAAATTATCCGTTAACAGCAACCGTCTGCGCTTATATGCCCTGCAGTCCCGGCGCCATTGGCGATGGCATGAGTGCATGCGCCGTGTACCAAACACGCAGTCTGGTTTGTAGGAGCTTGACTTTGACTTCAGGGTATCAAGGCTGCAAATGAACAAAATACAACCTTGAATTTTTTTTAATGTTTTCGTTTTTGTTTTCAGAGAAAAGAGTAAGGTTTCCGTTGCTTGAAGTTTGACATCGCATTCTTTCGTGGGCCTTCGGCAGCCGGCTATTTATAACCGTGTCTTCAAAGCTTTTCTTTTCCGTTGCTTAATCGCCACCGTGTACTTGTAGTTCAGTAATTTGCCCTACTAAAACAGTCGTTTCTCGACACGGACTTAAAGTATTTAAAATAAATAAATAGGTCACGCGCTTGGCAAGCAGCAGTATATGATAAAGAGGGACTCGATGGCAATGTATAGGAGCTCTCCAAAAAACATGAACGCACGCTTGACTGACTGCTCATGTCTGAGCAGCTTTTTCTTTTTTAATTTTGATGAATCGCTATGGTCCACTGATTTGACCTGTATTTCTTCAAGAGGTACAATGTTCCCGACCATCGCTGACAGACAAAAATGCCAGAGATGAAATCACAAACGTAACATTTGTTGTTAGAGTTTCCAAGCTGGATAAAATACTTACAATATCGAATCTGCTCGTTTATTTCTTTACCACCATTCTATTTCATCTCTGTGCATCTCTGCATGAGCTCGCGATCTGAAATAGATTCTTCGGCTGGAATTAATGCGCTCTATTGAGAACTGAGCTCGGCCATTTTTTTAGCTTTAGAAGAGCCGGTGATCATTGTTACAGTTAGCTTTATTATGCCCAGTAGGCGGTCCTCGAAAGGAATGTCTGAAAACAGCTGAGGTGCTCCGTTCAGCGCCACAAGTCAGGGCCTAGTATCCTCTTAAAATTGTCGCTACAATAATCTAATCAAAGACACACAACAAAAAAAGTAAAAAAAAACAAAACAAAAACAATGAACGTGGCTATGAAAGCGCCTCAAGAAAGCCAGCAATGGTCAGAAACAGAAACTTACAGATACAAAAGTATAGACTAAGAAGTACCTGACCACCAAAGTGGAAACATTACTGAACGCTTAGTGATTGACATCGTCAGTGCTATAGGTGGTATGCCCAATTGTTCTGCTTGGCTGAACTTATTCTTACATTTACCTAAGCGCAAAAATCATAAATGCTTATAGGCTGCATTTTTTTAGCTGCAACAAATTTTTAATGTTGGGACAATAAAAATTCCGACACCATTATTGTCACCATGCGAATGGCCGGGCGGGCAACCTGCAGGTAAGGAGTAATTTGAGCAGTTATGTGCGCAATTAGGAAAATTGCATTTACTACCCATCGGTGGCTAAAGTAGATGAACAGTTTGCCGTCTCGAGCTAATCTTGTCCTTAACAAGCTCCTGTAAAGCTACGCGAACAAACGTTTCACAGGCGAAGGCTCTCTGAAAGCGAAACTGATGCGCAACGAGAGCGAAGGCGAAGTCAACTTCGCCGCCTCTCGCCATTCGTGACGTAGCCATCGTCAGCAACTGCTCGGCCCCGCAACCCACGTCCTTGTGGTCAGCCAGGACAAACTTCCATAGCGGAGCTCTGAGGCGCCCGTTCCTGCAACCAGCGTTGGCGTGGTCGCTTGGCGTAAATGAGCGATCTAGCACAGCGAAAAATGAAATAGCGAATGCGGAGCGCTGCGGGCGATGAAAGACGTCCGCGCATCTGTGGCAGCGGCGGCGTCGGCCGAGCGGTTAAAACAAAAGAGAGAGAGAGAGAGAGAGAGAGAGAGAAAGAAAGAACCAGGAAGCTCGCTTTCTCGCATAGCGTTCGCCGCAATATTCCCTTGCGGTTGCATAAGCAGCATTTCCCAGGAAGCGGCTGCTGGGTGGCCGGTCTATACAGTATAGCGCCGCACGTTGCGGCTCGGCCAGTCGGTGCCGTTATCGGCGCAATGCTTCAAAACATAGCGAAATGAAAACAGCTACACAGCTGCGCTCAAATTTCGCATCAGGGAGTATCGTAATCGTCGGTGAAATTTTATTTTCATTTCTTTTTCTCTACTGCAAGCAGTTCAGTGTGTTGGGCCAGTATGCAGAGCAGTGAACGCCTGCCGCGGAAAAGTTGCTGCACCGTACAAGGGATCCACGACGGAATGCTGGTCCAGGTTTAGCGCGCCACAGGCATCAAGGCATTGCGCTGCCACCGAAGGAAAGAAGATAACGAAGGCAATCCGTGAGGCGACGCCTCGCGGGTCCCTTTTAGTGTTGACGGTGCCAGCGTGACGAATTACAAGGCGGTAGTATTCACGTCATGGCCGCTCTTTTTTCGCGTCAGTATCGCTTTTGAGGAGACATCGAATGTGGAAAAAAAAAATCGTACGCACATCTCTTACAGGAGCTTGTTTAGTGAACATTTCTGGCCTCATCTGGATAGTTTCTACTATTAGCTCTAAATTATTCGTTTGTCATAACCAGTAAGGTCAATATTTTAAGAGGTAATTAACGTACCTACGTGAATTACGTACAGGAATGCGTAAACAGCTCCTCATCTAGAGGCCGCCAACCTGTACAGTCGAATAGTATGACTAACGTCATCGCTCTTTATACAGATTTATGTTATAAATCCTACGGAGTTAAAGAAAAAAATACAGCCTGTCGGCATTCTTCTCATGGAACACTGGCCTTTTTTTTCCGCCAAGTTTTTGAATAAGTCAAGTTAGAAACTTAATATAGTTTTGAGTAAATATATTATGGTAGGAAAATATAAATATTGTAACAAAAAGTATATTACGAGGCACTGCAGCCATAAGCAGCCACCAGCTTGTACAATATATATTATAACATTTTTCAATTAGAACATAAGGGCGATTCGGCAGCTTCCAACTACCCCGTTCTCTTTTCTTTGTATTTTCTTTCTTTCTACTCTGCTTACCCTCTTGTGTCCACGACCTACAACGCTAAAGGCATGAGGAGACGGAGGTCGAGAGTTGCATCTAGTTCTGCTGCCCTAAATATTAGGGCTGTGGTATAAAGACGTTCGTTTCCAGACGCCATAGCAGTTGTAACGGTACACACGCACACACAAAAAAGTTTCCTTCGCGAACACAAGGCTGTATGCTCTGCATACGTGCGCCATGCAAAAATAAATCATAGCAATCACTTTCCCTGCCTGAAGGTTCCACTTTGTTCGGTTATGTGATCTCCGCCAACGCAAAGTCTGCATAAAAATGTCATTGTCAAATGATGCATTTCGCCACTGGGACTAAACAGACATTTTATGTATTTGCAATTTCTTATTTTGCGCCTTACATTAGGTCACGATTATTCCCTGCTCTATTCCCGCAGAGAAACACGAGAGCCTCTTTCATTAGAGGCCGCCGGGAATTTCCCAACAGTAGGGCAGCCTCCGTGCGCTGTATTGAGCTGGAGTAAGCATGCACGCCTCCCGTTGCCTCGTCCCAACGAACCGTATGCGGTGTTGTGTTTCTAATCAAAGTGAAATCCAATCCAGAGAGCCCCGCCGGCGACGGCTTCCGGATTTCGAAACCGAGAGACCGGATTACGTTAGCAGGGCGGCAAGGTTTAGATTTGTGTTTAAATTCTGGTAGCTTCGTTCGGTGTATTCGACGCACTGCAGTTCGGCATTGGGCATTGTGCTTGTCTCACCAAGAAATATCACCTGAGGAACACTAAGAATATGTAGATAAAGTGCGGATGTGCACCTGGGATTTACGGCATTTGCCTTTAATAGCACACAACAGGCATGATCAGCGAACAATCATAGGAGACCGACCGGTGTGCATCTTCTTCTTCGTTTGTCATGCTTTAATTTTGTGCCTCAACAGTGTTCGAAAAAGCAGGCTTCTACAAACTAGTGAGTTCAGCGCTAAACCAGTAAGGATTGCATATATTGACTCTCGCAGAAATATGTAGAGACTTTCCGGTGTTTACCTAAAGTTTATGCCTTGTGGGCCTCGTGCCTTTCACTATACTGAGCCGTCACCATTACTTAGTCAAAGCATCGAATATTATTTGCGGCAAAGGAAGGCAAACACCTTGCAGCAGGGCTTACTCGACAACACAGTGCTTAGTCTCTACGCAGTCAGTCTCTAAATGTTTGTCATAATTCGCGGCGCACCACACGGTCTGGTAAACCTTCAGGGAGCGGAACGAGAGCAGCTATACGTTCGTTAATGTACAGTTGCCGCTGCGCAGAAGACAAGACATGAACATGCGGAAATATACGAACGCACATAAATGTGAAGTGTCAAGCACAGTGTCGAGGCAACACGTGAAATATTATCAACCGGCCGAGGGTCGTCTCTTTGACCAGGTGAGTGAGCCCAAACCACTCGCAATGTCTTTCGCAGTCGCCGCGCTGCCTTCGAATGCCCAGAACGTCAGTGCTCCCGCTTGGGTGATGTCAAAATAGTCTCACTTGCGAGGCAGACACACATGAACTCTATAAGTAACTCGACTGACTAAATATGCTTGAGTATTATCTCTGTAAGAAAGTATATATAAGTGAAACGGGACAATAAATGAATGTACGAATCGATCAACGCTCGAGCGCAGTCACGTAGTTTTATTTCATATTTTGCAGGCTCTCTTTAAGCGCCGAATAAAATAGCCACGCAGCATGTACGTTGCCACAAAAAAATGGATCGCTCGTTTCTGAACCCCCTCGACAATGCAAGGAAACCCACTTGAAGTGAATATTGAAAATATTGCATAATTGAACTTGGTTAATTAACTCTTTAAGCGGAATGTAAAAAAAAAAACTATCTAAGGAGCACCACATGAGGGCAAATCATATGTAGTTGGTTCCATTCAACTGCGGCTGACAACTCTGTTTGAATCCTTGGTTCAAGTTACGTCGAACACCCTGTATATACTCTTTCGAGGAAAGCATATATCGCCTTGAAAAAGACATGTCCACTTGTCAAAGCATTGGCTTCCACTTTTACATTGTTCTCGTTTTGCTCATCGAGTGACTAGAGTGGTTTACAAACTCCGTCACACTGACGCAACTAAACTGCAATGTTGTGTCGATCGTTCTTCGGAAACACGCAACGGCTAAACCATGAAGCAACCTCACTGTTCATTTTTCTCGGTTTGAGGTAATTGTTCGATAGAGCCATATGTCGTTTGTGATGTTCGGGAAGCCGTAGAGGGAAGGGCAACCTTTCCCTGCTTTATCACACAGAATCTTCTTTAAGATGAAAAGATTGGATATCACGGTAGTGATTTATGGCGATTAGCACAAGTGCGGGCAAGAAAACAGAAAGCGTGCACCCCTGTACAGTACAAGCCGGCACGTGTGTTGCGGCTCGTGGCTTTCCGTTCCTGTGTTTTTAATGAGGCTGCTCGCCATAGATTCTTATCTCCACTGTAGGCTTTGCTTTCGTATTCATCGTGTCGCTCTACAGCTCTGGAACAATTTCAATGGCTCGCAAGGCATCGCTGAAGGGAGTGAGATGAGTCAGTCCCTCCACTATTGCGTCACGTTTTGCGGTTGACGAGGAACCAAGGCTCGAAATCACACCTCTAGTGGGATGGACATATTGAAGATTGTATCATGATTCAGCATATGTGTCAAGAGAACGGGACAGATTTTGCAATCTTCTCCATAGCCGCTGCTTAAAAGTTGGAAATAATTGAACTTTGATTGCTTTAAAAAACTTCTCTTTATAATCTAAAACACTAGCCACAAAGATTAGGTGCTGTTTGATTCTTAAGCACAAACACGCAAGTTTATTCTCTCCCTGATTAATACCTGCTGCTGTATGAAGAATCCAGCGTTCTCTGGCATTGATCGAAGGCACAAGAAAGCTGCAGACAGTACTAAAAGGAGCCAGCCGCGGTATAAGGGAACCTCTCTTTATATCCCTGGGCACGCTTCAACGCCATGAACCGAGACAGGAGCTACGATAATATTGCTTTTGAACATTGGGCCAAAGTCAAGTTGCTCAATGGATCGAGAAGCAACCACAGCTCCTGAGGGGTTGAATGGCGGTAATTGCACTAAGGACAGCAGCCGCACAGAGCCCAGATGAGCTCTCACACGATGCTTGCACAAACAGACTCTTCTTTCGAAGGACTTCTTTCAACATCGGCGAAGCAGCCTACAGTGTCATTGGAAGAAGCAAGCAGTGGCACCAGATAATGTGCGCCGTGCCAGATCAGCTCCCCCGGTCCTGCAGCTGTCTCAGAATTGGATTACACTGAAGGAAGAAGGAAGCGCGCTTAGGGCACGAAAGAGATGGCGGAGCTAACAGGAGGTCACTTTTACGGTGAGGAAGCCGATATGTCGCGGATTCGGGAAGCACATGGCGAAATACGTCTGCTCCATTTGTACACATTCTTCAGCGCATACCTTCTACAAGGCAGAGGCAACAAGTAAAAGGCCACAAAGAAGTCAGAGGCCGATAAGTGACAAGGGCTTTGTTTATGGAACAAGAACACGAAGTCTTTTGATCGCGCAATTTCGGCAACATAAAGCACCTTTGTCTCAGGTTTCCTAGCTACGCGAAATTACGCTGAGTGCAGAAAGAAGGCATACCCCGCATAATTTGATTTCGTTGGTAGCAGCAAAGAGGGAAACTTACGACACCGAGAGCGACTGAAGACGTTCTAAGATATTTTTGGCGAGCATGCTATTAGAAATTTTTTCGCATTGGGACGGCTCAGATGTGGTGCTTTCCATAATAGAGAGAGAGAGAGAGGGAGAAAATGATAAAAGAAAGGCAGGGAGGTTAACCAGGACTGAGCCCGGTTGGCTACCCTACACTGGGGAAAGGGAAAGGGGGACGGAAAGATGAAAAGAAGAGAAAGTCCACTGGAGATATCAGTCGGTCACTCAGTCCGAATCACAGGCGCTCACTCAATCCGGTCGCTTTCAGATATCGCAGCAGCGCTTTTGTGGCCTTTTGTAGCTGCGATATGCGAGGCCATGGTCCCAAGATCTTCTTCAAGGTGAACGGCTTCCCATCTAGCTGATTGAGAGCTGTGCAGAGGTCTTGCCTTTCGTTTTCATAAGATGGGCAGTAGCACAGTAGGTGTTCTATGGTTTCCTCGACACCGCAGGCATTGCACTCGGCGCTATCAGCCATTCCAATCAGAAATGCATAAGCATTTGTGAATGCGACTCCCAAACGTAAGCGGCACAGCACTGTTTCCTCATTTCGCGGAAGACCTGGTAACAGCCGCAGTTGCATAGAGGGATCGAGGGAATGCAAGCGGTGGTGAGTGAATTCAGATGTGTGCCACTTCTCCAATGTCAAAGAGTGCGCTAGCTTGCCTAAGTATTGGGCTGCGTCGGTCCGCGATAAAGGTATTGAAACAAGGGTTGCACCTTCGTGTGCTTTTCTAGCAGCTTCGTCAGCGAGGTCGTTGCCGGAGATACCGCAATGACCAGGCAGCCACTGAAACACGACGTCGTGTCCTTTCGCGATCATGATATGGTGCATTTCTCGTATCTCCGACACGAGTTGTTCACATGACCCGCGACGAAGAGATGCCAGAAGACATTGTAATAATAATAAATATACATGTGGTATAGGTGGTGCCTTCGTGATGAGGATGGTGACAAAGGCATGGTGCTTGTTCCATTGAAATATTTGAGAAGAAAATAGTTTGGCTTCCGAGTTCTTGCAAAATGGGATGGGTGAGTTCGCTGAGGATAGGAATAAATGCAGATTGCGAGAACACCATTTTAACCGCTGCAGCACTTAGTAGTTGTGGTACACTTGAGATGCATGTAGGAGGCGTGCTTTGTCAAGGCAAGATATTAACGAAAATGAAAAGAATGCAAGGAGGAATCGGCAATGAGCAATCACCCGTGTCGTTGCATCTCCGTCCATGTCCTTGTTGCGCTGACGCCTTTTCAAAATGGAACCAGAGTTTCAAGCGAATTTCGGAAATTCGGGATAGATAAATGCTTTCATGATTGCTTTCAATGAATGAACATGTGCCATGCGAAAGTATAAACACTTATCGCGAATTGCATAAAAGAAAAAAAAACATAAGGATATGTTGAAAACAGCTATTATTGCGTAAGTTGCGAGTCATTTTATGCAACTGCACCGGAATCGTACTTATTATGGCCTACGTCTATATCAACGTAACGTACATGCGTCCAGAATGGAGGACTAGCTGGTTATATCACAAAAGGAACTTGCGGCACACGATTGGCAACGTTAATGCGATTAGCGTCGTTTCTTACACAGGGTTTGTGTAGTTAAGGATGATACATTAGAAGGATTCTCATTATGGTGGAACTAACAAGGCAGAGGACCCCTCACATGGAAAAAAGTTCATGTGATCGATCACATGTTTACTTCTGCTTCCCTAATGAGACAGACGCAGAATTGTATGATGTGTTCAAGGTCATGAAGTTTATTGACACCTGCTGGAGCTGCTTTCTTGACCCACTTTTATAGGCGTTCTCTATATACAATAATGTCAAATATTGTTATACGTGTGATGGGGCTCTGCTATACATTTATATATTTTAAGACAGCAGCCCGATGCTCTACCACGGACTATACAGCGACACAACTTGGCGCGAAAACGGTTGAGATGCTGTCAGACAGTTCCCTGAACGTGCGTAAAGCTCCTAAAGAATGCTTATCGCTAAAATAATAATTGCTGTACAGCGTCTATAATCAACGACCTAGGAGACCGGCGCGCTCAAAGTTCAGTGCACGAGGGGCTGTTCAATGCGAGTAGTGTCGGTGGTACGATAGAGAAATGGATGGAAGAAACAAACGGAACACTGTCGGAGATAATATCATTGCTCTTCATTGCGGTCGTTATCATTTATTAGTCGTCACTATCGTGGCAACTCCTGTTCCTCCAAAAGTGAAAGAAGGAGGACATTTTTCTCAGCGAGTGCTGATTAGCTAAACCACAGAGAATGAGGGAATCTTTCGCTCCATCGTAAAGCTGGGCACCTTTCACTCAGTGGGGCTAAGGTACCCAGCTCAAATGGGAGCGTCGCTACACTTTCCCTCTTCATGAGAATTTCTGTCTCTCTCACTTCCGCCACAGTGGGAAGCATTGTGGTGTGTCAGGATGACAAACGAAAAGCATGAACGCCCAAGTCGGCAAGGGGGCGGTATACTTACATTGTTCTTGTTTTTTCGCCCTGAAAATCACACTCACGGCTACTGCTTTAACCCTACTACCATCGTCAGTCCTATGACTGCTCCATGAACGCCGTCGTCACGTTGTTCTACGGAGGTGTTGACTGGGCCGTCTTCGGCTGCTGAAAATAAATGGCCTCGCACTGTCGCACACGGACTCCATAAACGTCTTTCATAAGAGGCGTACGATCGCCTTGTCATGTACGCTAAACCGCGAATACAAATTCAAGGCTGCTGGTCGGGTGGTGAGAAATATCGCTGCGAGGTGGTCGGTCAGAGGCTCGGAATGCATATCGTGCAGTCCCATGCCTGCGTCTACGAAGACGCGTCTAGGGTCGAACTCGCAGTTTTTCGTTCATAAGTGATTTTGGTCATAAGTCTGTCGCTTTGGTGACAATATGTCGAACATGATGATTGGCTTGAATCAACTCATTAGTTGTGCTTGCGTAACAATGTTTGTGTGTCGCAGCGCTGCGGGAAAAAATGACACTATACTGACACTCTGCTACGCCATTTTCAATTCAATTCACTCGACGTCGAATTGAGAACGAATTTTTTAAATTTCGCACCATTTGCCGAATTCTGAAGCACAAGGTGGGGAAAACATTGTTTTGAGTTCAGTGCACTCGACGTCGAATTGAGAACGCATTCTTTTAATTTCGAACCATTTACTGAATTCTGAAGCACAAAGTGGGGAAAGCATTGTTTCAAGTTTATTTACTTCTCTTGCCCACAATTCCCACCACTCGTCAGTGGTCACGAGGCTTGCTCAGAAATATGGGAGCGCAGCGACAGACATTGCAATCACTGAAGTCTTCAGTATTGATATACGAGTATAAAGGTAAATTTCAGTTTGTAGTTATGCAGCCGCCTATGTTTTTTCTTCGCACCCAGCATACAAACCATTGGCCGATACAATTTCAGAGATGGAGCACCTGCGACGAGGGAGGAAATGCGCTTTAGTATGCCTGCTGAAGCTTCACCTCTGTTTTCTGACGTCGGCATGGTGGAACTGAATACAAGGAGACGAAACATTTCGAAACAAAACCCCACCTTTACATTACAGCGCGTTACGAAAAGACGTTAGCTTTGTGCGGGTGGCTCAAGCCAAGAAACATGTAGTGCTTCGAATAAGTGCGTTCTAAATAACGCAGGCTTAAGACGTGCCCAGATGCCCCACTAAAAGCCTTCCTACTCTACGTCTTTTCATTAAACTGATTTTTAACGCAGGGAAATTAGTATGCCGTGATGTCCCATCCAACGCCTTTCTGTAAGCTGTCTTGGTTGGTAAGGATCCTGAGCAGAATTTTATGTTCATTTTCTAATGGTGGAAAGGAAAATAATATAAAATGGACGAGAATAATGAAATTGCAGGCGGGAAGCAGCAGCTGCAGAGATACAGCGTTAGCTTTTGTAAAACCTGATGAATGTGGGCCTTCTTTACAGATTAAACACGTTTCCTCATAGTGTCCGGACGCGGTAAATGACAGAATTGTAGGAGCAATGGCGCAATTAGCTTCAACTCGTACATACGGTGAGTAGCCAGACCAGTGCTGCGAGTAGACGACGCCGAAGGGCGACGAACCAAGGAACTGCGTTTTCTCCCTCGATGCAAACCAGAAAAAAAAAAGAAACCGTCTAGCAAAACAGCGGAAATGACGCAATAATATTACTGGGCCTCGTCCTCGGAGTAACTTTAAGCTCTGTGTCTATTTTATGTAACTTCTGCTCATCTCTCCTATGCTGTTTTACTTTCTCTGTCACCACATTCAGGAAAAGGTCAGGTTATACCATTTTTTCTTGTTGTTGTTGCTGTCGGTGGTGTTGGTGTTGGCGGTAACCGCTCAGCGACACACGCAACAGTGGCAGCTATGCTTATTAACGCGTCAAAATACGAGAGCAAGACTCGTCCGCTCTTGGCCGTCTCCACAATAACAGAGAGGCACGATGGAAGGCAGAGAGGAAATCTAGCTCTCAAGAAGCACCAAAGAAAGAAAAGCATTTGGGAGAACCGAAACTGTACCTTAAATGCATCCTAACGCAATCGCCGCTTCGCTTTTCCTCATTCAGCAGCCCTGCAGTTTAGAAAATAGGTTCCGTGGCTTTGAGTGAGCCGCAGCACATTTCTTTTAGAGCCAACAGACAAGCTGCAGAGCATGATATCGCGAATTTGCGGCGGCGCTGCTCTCGCATTCTGTGCGCGCAAAACAATTTCTTGACCAACTCCATTGCTTTTGAATTTTTTAGACAGACAAGTTTACTCGGCAAGGTCAAGCAACCAAGTTACACTGATCAGATTCGCATTTGAAATAGCGAAGAGTAGAAGAAAAACTATCTGCAAAAACGCAGCTTCCCTGCAAGGCCTACTGGAGAGCACCTTTACATTAAAGACGTCCTTAAAGGGGCCTTACGTTTCAGCACCTCCGAAGGTTTAGAAGTATTTGGGGATTCTGCGCCACATATCTCTTCAGGTCAACGCCCGTGTTTGGAAAAGCATAAGCAAAGTTATTAGTGTCAGAAAAGGCACGACGCCTGCCATCGATAACTATAACCCCTCTTCTCGCAAAGCGTTTGTTTGGCGTGCATTGCTTCAGTGGGATGTGCTTCCGCAGAATGTATGATGTGTGCCTCTAACGGAGGGTGCGCGTCAATGCGGAAGATAATCTCTGCTGTCGCTGTCGTTGCTTCAGTATATGTATGAGACCACATGTTCTCATTTTATTTTAGAACAAACTGCGAGACACTTCGCCTTTACGTTCTCATGTTCTTCGGAGTCAACAGCGGGAGCACGGCTCAGCCGTGCTCCCGCATGGGTTACAGAAAATAGTGCTAGCCTTTCCTCCTTCCCCACAAGAACCACTTCTCTCTCTTTCTCCTGCCCCACACGGCTTCTACTGGCACGCATCTGAATTACTTCTGCCCATAGACAAGTACGGTTACTGTAACATTTTCTCTGATGCTATCCGCAGTGACGGTAGTTCTTGCGCATTGGTCTTAGCGCACATATTCGGATTTTTTCGCACTAATTTAGAGTGCACAATCTACGCTCCGCAAACTTGTTATACCTGTTACTGATTATTTATTTCTTTCTAGCGTAACCGAATCACGCTGTTTCTCAGTTATTGTTTGCTGCGAAATGAGAATTATTGAAAAATATTTCCCACAAATATACACGGGATCGTCGCCCATCTGCGCTGAGTGTTATAAAGTCAAATCAACTAAAATCATTTTGAATGTAACCACGCTTCTGTCTGAGAGTTTGGCGGCTTTTAATGACGGAGAAGAAGCAGCGGACGGAGTCACGGAATACGATTAAGCACTCTTTTTATATTATTCATTCATTCATTCATTCATTCTTATAATTACTCTTTTTTGCTGATAGGAATATAGAGCGTGCTGGCACGAATTGCGCTTGAAAAGAATTCCCGGCATGCCCCATTTGCAGAAGCCATTTTAGAGGCGGGAGACATATCACAGGGCCAAAGAGTTTTCTGCATGTCCCAGTAAACTGCTGCAAATAAATTGTGGACTGATAAGGGAGAACATTTCTCGCAAGTGTTTCTTCTTTGTCACTCAGTGTATCAATGTGTGAATAGCACTCCAGTTGTCTTACTTGCCTCGACATCTCTATAACTTGACGGCAGGGCTATAGCGGGAATCTACTTCACCTGAAATATTCAGCAGGCTAAGATCCTGGGCCAAAATATTGTGGCTGTTACGCTGGCGTGAGCCTTGTAGCCGCGGATGCGTATGGCATTGTCATTTCGCATTACTCGCCCGCAGATGCATGCAAGACTTTGATGCACCGCTACCTTCGTGTCGAAGTGCTTGTGCACTCAAGACCTACAACTCTCTACACCGAAGTGTGCCGAATAGCTCACGAAAAGTCATAACGTGGCATTCAATCGCTGTCAACGAACCGGCGCCCCCGCTTGTTATGTACCAAAGGTATTGTTACCAAGAGGAAGCCCGAGGAACGAATGTATTTACGACAATTTACATCGTGTAATTCGCGCAGGCTGGTGCAAAGGTCGCAGCTCCAGGAGACAGTCTATCACTTCCTCTTGCGCACACGGTCCTGTTCAAATGCACCGTAACAATACCTCCTTGTCCATATCGATCACGAGCTGTCTTTGATAAAACATGACACTGCACTCAAGATCAAGCCTATAAAGTGACGCATTATAGCAGGACTGAGTGGGTGTCCATCTGAACGAAGTCTGCTCTAAGCCGAGCAACTGCTTTTTGCGGCTTGCGTGTGCTACAGAGTGCCTGCGCTCTTCCTAGCATCGGTTCATCGCGCCTGAACACGCTGAAAATTCTTCACACGCAAGCACTGCGCCCATATCTTGGCTTAACACGCTGTACTTCGGCTAAAGCTACTATTTCGGTAGCACGAACTTGTCTAATTATTTTCTTGTTGCAGTGGAGGGGAACAACCAACGTCACCAAAGCTGTGAGTTATGATTCCAAGGCCTTATTGATAGAAATTGTGCCCAGCACTAAGATCACAACGCTACATCCTCCATGAGCTGTTTTTATCGTTCAGCCACTTGGAGTTGCTTGGCGAGATTTGTTAGATGTATGAGTCGAGGGTGAATGTTGTGTAGTTATCCACTACGTTTCACAACAAAATGCTCTGGTAAAACGATATCGCACGCGCTTTGTTAATTGAGGTGTATGAGAGACAAAGACAGAGAGAGAGAGAAAACAAAAGGATAAATGAAGGGTCAGGAGGGTAACCAGGACTGAGCCTGGCTGGCTAGCCTGCACTGGGGGAAAGGAAAGGGGGAGGTAAAGGTTGAGAGAAGAAAGTCCGCTGTTGATATTGCCGACGTAGTAGCAGTTTTCTGCTGCGTATCGCTGACGGTCCTGTGCGTGTTTTACCTTTGGTACTATTGTAGAGAGGTAGCTTCCCCCTCTCTTTTTTACGTATTTTATCCACTACTCTTATATAGAAAAGGGCAACCCATGGCAAAAAAAAGAGTACTAAAGCCTTGCTGAATACTCCGAAATCGTATTTATTTTCCCGTCGTCGGCGATAGCACGGGCTTTGAATTCACGACTCAGGAATGGGCTCAAAGCAAGTGCCGTCCATTGCGCCTGCTGCGGACATGATTTGAAAACATTGCCACGCTATTATGCGCAGACCAAGGTGATGGTGCCGGAAGTACTTGCCACGAAGCACAGCGGCCACCGCAAACAGACAGGTAATGACCATTGAAGCGAGAGTATAGCGGCTTGTTGGAACAGGGACAATAGGGAGGGAAAGACGCAAGCCATAAAATAAAGTGTGAGAACGACTACAGGTTGCAACCTCGTAAGTATGCATCATTAACGCTTTTCACGATACCCTTGGCAGGCTGACGATCGTTTGCACTGAGTGATTTGGGGCACATCGTTGTGCGTGTTCAGCCACGCATGAATCTACGATACGATGGTAATACGTAACGGTTTGGACTAGGCGGCTGAAAAAAAAATGCATAACTTCGTTTAGAACACTATTTACTATCTTAAGTCCGTATTGCGCCATACCGTGATCTCTCTGAATTTCTGATGCCGATACTAAGGAGCTTTCCGTACCGGTAATTGTGCTCATTTTGTACACACGAGTTGCTCGTAATGTCGCACGCGATGAGACAAATCGTATTCTTCGATGGAAACCACTCTACAGAATTAAGGGAGTTAAGTGCTATTGCGATAAGAGAAGGAGAGATGAGAGAAAATAGAATGAAGTAAACAATACACATAAATACGACGAAACGTGTGAGTGCTCGTAAAGCCTGCACGTCGTTCACTCCATATTTGTCTTCATGAAACGCAGTTATATATATACATTCAAAGCCCATCTATTCTAAGAAGGCTCCGGACCAGTGCCTCAGGATTCTTGTTGCTAACTCCTCTGTGATTCATTCTACTTTGACTTGGCGAAGTACGTTTCTATGTGCGCTGCTTCAATTCTCATCTGTGGTGTTGTTCATTAGTGGAGAAATCCGGGCCAAGGTACTTTCAAGTTGTTATTTGACCTGATTTGGTCATCATCATTGCACCTAAAAACGCACGACGCATCAAGCTGTAATAGCAATAAGTGGCGCAGAGTCTGCCCCATCAGCGAGAAAAAGAGTGCCATATTTTTTTCCACCATTGTTAAGTTGCCCCTAAAAGGAGAGTCCGCGGAATCGCAACAAGTTGCTTCATCTTTTGATGAGTGCTAGAAGCATGTGCGTGCATCGAAGTTGTTGGCATACGTGTAAATTATTTATCCTGGCTCAATACCAGTCCATAAGATTACGAGCTATCCAGTTTTATCGAACTATGCCAAAGATAGCACCTTCGGCCACTATTGCGTAAGGGCAATAAAAACTGGGGATGAAAATTATGGCCGACTCCAAACAAAGAAAATAAAGAAACAATCGCCCTTTCACTGTAAGTACATCGAAGAGTCGGTACTAGCAAGTATGAAAGGGTGAGAGCTTTTCTATATTACAAAAATCACCCGATATTGAGGGAACATCTTTGAATTGGAACACAAATGCCTCTTGCGTACAATTGAACATCTCACAAGTATACTTCAGGATGGAAAGAAGAGCCTGCCGAACAGACTAATTCAACTTGTATGAAAAGGGGTGGGTGGAGGGGGAAGCAATTAGAATTACTAATAAAATTAGCTAATCAATATGGACGTGCATTCATAAAATATTGGGCTAAAGAGATTCAACGAGGTTTCACAATTTCACACAGCCTTTGTCCGTACAGCAACCGCTGCTACCAGGCAATTCAGGGTGTTCAACTATCATGAACCAACATTTAAAAATATGCGAATGTCCCGTAGCTGGATAGAAGCAAGCGGAATGTTTGCCGTCGCTTGGAGATACCCAGATTATTATTTTGCATTTCGTCAAATCACAAAATTAGACTAAATAATTAATCAACTTTTCAGATGTTATAATTAGAATAAAAGCGTGAATGAAAAAAATTGTAGAGCAGCACGAAAAACTACCGATTCAGCTTTATGTTGCTCAATTCATGCTACACCATAGTGTTTTTCAGAGCGTGAAGGTATACCGTGAATACACGCAAAATTGCTCCGCGAATGGCCGCCCAAGGCAATTCCCCGCTCCGATAGACTATAACCGGAGTTCCTGGTTGAGCAGGCATCCGCTTTCTATTGTTTTAGCGCTCGTCATTCATCATGTTCGGAGACGCTGATCTGGTATAGTTTAGGTTCTCTGTGCAACAGGGGCTCGAGTGAGAAAACTCCTCTTCCCAAAAGCGAGAACCAGACAATAACATGTAGCGTCAGGTTACGTTACCTCACGGTCATCAGTCACGCTCATTGACTTTGTTACTTCTAGTGCAGACGGAATAGTCACGACGTGTATTCATTTTAGATCGTTCCGCCCTTCAAGGTAAGGACCGGTTTTCTAGCCTAAGGCCATCGTACAGTCTACAAGTCTACTTATTGTAGAGGTGTCATGGTGTGGCGCTCTAAAACACAGCCTAACAAGCGAGGTACGTTTTCGTCATCTTAACAAAGGATGTCCTGGAAGAGCAATTTTATTCTAAACCTAATTGTCAGTGCGAAGTATTGGGTAACGCCGGTGCTCCCGTCAGTTCTGAGTGCTCCTCTGGTTATACACAAGCGAATAAAACTAGAATCCTGAAAAGGATCAAGAATCATGTAGCATTATCAGGGTCAAGCTCAGATGCCTGCCGAATTGTTTACGAACCGACATTTCTCCAGTCGAACTCGTTTTGGCACCGCTTGGCAGGGTCCACAGCGGCCGCCCACCACGTTTGCATAGCTTTAATAGGCTCCGTAAGATGTGCTTACGTTAGCCAATATCCGGTTGATATTTTTTAGTGCCCATTATTAAGTATCGTCAACGAGACCGTTGATTTTATAGAGAGTTACGTTATTTGTCCTGACATGGCAGTGGATGCCCTGCGTTCTCACTCACTCGGGCCCAGTGTTCCTGGAAGCGAATGAGACCTCTCTTTGCAACAATAACAACAAGGCGTTTACGTGGAGCACCTGTCACGCTGCGTCGTTGTCTTCATTCACACTCGTTGACCTCGCTTAGCCTAGGTGTTCGCCGTGTCTAACAGCTCCGGGTTCTACCGGACGTCCAGTGTCGGTTTTCTAGCCTAGGTCACCTTAGGGGCTAGCCTCTCTGTAACACTGTTTAGTGCAGGCCGGCATAAAAGAAGCTGTATAGCAAAGGGCGCATTCTGCCTTCTAAGAAAGGTCATCCTGGTGAACAGGGGCCTAATACCGCAAAACAGATGAAATTACTCCACTACTGAAACGCGGAAGGCGATAATATACATATGCATTACAATAGAGAGAGAGAGAGAATGAAAAGGAAAGGCAGGGAGGTTAACCAGATATTACAATAAAATGGAAAGCCAATTGGCAACTTCAGAATCCTCTACTTGAGCTGGGAACACTGTCAAATAAACAAAGAAGGCTATAACACCTAGGTTCACGGTGGCTCTTTCGCTTCGTGCTATCGTCATGTTTCTTTTTTGTGGCGTCGAAACAGAGATGTTTCGTGGAGACCGAAAGGGCCCTTGCAGCCGATCTCCCTATTTTGATCGCTCCCAAGGATTTGAGCGACGAAATCAAGAATATAGTTGTGCTGTGCGTGCAAAGGTCGGGCCTGCCAGCGAGCTGCATAAGATTTTTTTAAAGGCAAAGAGCCTTTCAAGCGAGGCGGAGGTTAAAGAAAGGAAGTGTTTTGCATAGAGAACCTTCGAAAGGTGCAAACACTTGTACGATACGATACGATACAGGTACGATACTTTGCGGTTTTTGACCTTCATAGGCAACTCCACACTGCTACTTGTGTGGCAGCATACCACTGCCTATCGTGCTTTGAGAATTTACGTGCAGATATTCTGCGCCGATAGAATTCGAGGCTAAAAACTGTTAAGTAACCTGGTCAGTGTGCCTGGGTATTAAAACAAATGATAGTTCCGTGTGGCTCGGGGTGTAACTTCTTTTAATAGTTAGCTAATACGTGTGAAAAGGTTGTCTGTGTACAATGACTGGCGCTTGTACGTGCTCGCAGTACGCAGATTTTGAAGGAGGGTCCGGAGCATGGAACACAGCATGCACATGCCACCCACAGAAATTTTCAAACCCGGTGAAAGCTGAAACGTGAACAACTAATTGGACCAAGTTGAGTTTCTTCCAACAGATCTCCAAGATTTAGCGAGCGTTTTCTTTGGGCAAAGCGAGGCGTATCATCGGTAATGCTAGATTTGGAACCGGATTAAGCCAGTCGTGATGGAGTTTAGCTGAGTACACAGTTTTGGAAAGCAAACTAATGGCGCTGTGTGCAGGTCGAATGCTCTAAAGCTGGAACGAGTGCTGTTTGCAGATGCGTCTTAATGTTTTGCGAGCAAATAAACTGACAACTCGCCACGTTGAATGAGAAAGCATCTTCTGTTTGTCTCGCCAAACTAAAGCATGCTACGAAGGCGATATATCGCTTCGCGACAGGAGTCCCGATAAACTTAAGGCCTTCCGAGGCAGTTATCATTCCTGCTACCGTCCCTGCAGACAAAAGTACGTTAGCGAGAATATTCCTTTTGCTTAAAGCATTAGCAACAATATTGCTGGGGCAGAAAACTAAACTAACAAGAACGAAAGGATGCGTACATCACTACAATTTATCAAAGCGCATGTTCGAACAAAGCAAACTCCGCGATTTGAAACGCCAGCAAGGTATCACGAATAAACAAAAAGAAAGCAATAGCGTACTCGCCGGCAATAAGGAAGTTGACCCGACTGAAGTGTTTCGAGCAAACCGGTGTATCATCAGGAACATTTTCCCACTGCGGGTCTGTTATCGAAGTCGCTCTGCAATGCGCGTCGCCTGCTTCTTTCTAGAAACGATGGAATCAGACATTGCTATCTTTCCACCGCGATGACACACATAATAAAACACAAGAAGAGTATGTGATAGTCCATCTTTTTTTTTTTTCATTTTCAGACTTGCGCGCTTCGGCATCACGACTATTTGAGAACTGCGAGGACCTTCTTTAGCTTCAAACCTGAACGAAGATCAGCTGTATATCGACGTGACCGCTAGGTAGCAAGCATATACTTGGAGTCGCGAATGGCTTCGCGTGTTCGAGGCGGCGTATGGTTTTCTCACGCGAGTTTTCTTGCTCGAGGAAAAGCCTGAGCACCCGTATGAAGGGAACTTTGAGCACGGGCTTGCCTTTGACTGTAATTCTAAGGGCCGCCTGCGTATCTGGGTTAGGTTTGCCTGTGAGAGAGATTTCCGATGGGGTCGGTGAGCACTTGAGACCAAGGCACCAACATCGCCGGTACATGATATATAGTGTTGGATTCAATGACGGTCATTACAAATTATCGTACAGGGTGTGTTAGTCACGCATCCCAGCAAAGCCAACGAGAGCCAGAGGCAGCCATTAGGGTTCTATGCGACCCAGGACACAAAGGTGACGCAGGCAGCGAAACTGCCAACCTAGCCACCAGCGCACACACGAACCGGGGGCTAAGGGCACATCGCACGGGTGCTCATAGAGGCCTCAGAGAATTATGGGCATAGGCTTAGACAGCAGCGCCAGGAACATGCACGCATCCACCTCTGTCTAGCACTCCGGAACGCACGACATATGTTTTCTGATGGACCAACCGTGGTTGTTTAGTGGCTATGATGTTGGCCTACTAAGCACGAGGTCGCGGGATCTAATCATGGCCACAGCAACCGCATTTCGATGGGGGCGAAATGCGAAAACACCCGTGTACTTTAGGTTTAGGAACACGTTCAAGAATCCCAGGCGGTCGAAATTTCCGGAGTCCCCCACTACGGCGTGCTTCATAATCAGATCTAGGTTTTGGCACATAAAACATTACAATTAAATTTATTTACACATCGAGTTCTTATTCAGCGAAAATTTGGAGTACCTTATGTATAATGTGAGAAGCCTTCTCGCTTAATCAAGAGATTTGGGACAAATTACTAGACCCACTTTATCATTATATTTATGATGGAAATATACAAAGTTCTAGGTAAGTTTACTCAATGTTCACAGTGGATTGACAAAGGCACCTTTTTTATATTTATTTAATATTAGCGGCAGGTTATGGATGATATGTAGGCAAAAGTATAAGCGTTTGTGTATTGTGGTTTTTGCTGTAAATTACGTTCGCAAGCACTCTGGAATCTCGTATATGCGTTTTAGGAACGGCACAGAGTTTGACAGAATTCCCTGAAGAACTGCTAATTCTACCAACAAAATTGAGCGAAAACGGGAGAAACAATGTGGCCAATGTTCTCGCGATGCAAACTGTGTTCGGAATAATGATGGCCTTTGTAAAAAAAATCACAGGTGCTAGAATACACACGCACGCGAGGTTTGAAACAGGCAAGTTATGCAGGGCGCTCCACGTAACCTGAAACATAAGCGTATCTACAGGGTGGGCCGAGGAAGCAAGTGCACCCCCCCCCCCCCCCCCCCCCGCCACCCCTGCCCACACGGTAGATACGCCTATGGTTCAAGTTATGTGAGCCACTCTGTCTACGGTCAACGTCTTAGAGTATGCAGCTTAATTACAGGCAACTCAAATTTTTACTTGAACTGCTCGGATGAAAGGTTCGCCGGAAATGGGGCTATGCTTTTGCAGGGTCGCAAAAGCCTGCTGTTATTTGTCCATGAAATGAACAAGGTGAAGCTCAGAATGACGGGGCGGCCTTGAAATAATGATGATCGTGGCGTAAATCTTGGACGCACTAAGCATGCTTACTTTTGAGCTTTTGTTGAGCAGTATTATTTCGCCCACGCCAAGCCTTTCGCAGTATGCCTTGCATGAACATTTCAGCTTGTTCCTATTGCGGAGCAGAGTTTCCACCAACGAAAGAAAACCACGTCAGTGATCAGGCGTTTTTTACATGCATCCGTTTCCGAAGGAGTGACTAACAAGTAAAAAAGGGCTGGAAGACTCAACTGTCGATGACATCTACGAAATGCGAAGCATTTTTTTAAATGTAGGGAATTGTTCTAAGAGCCGTGCGGCTTTGGCAAGCTTACGATTGCGCTCGTTGAAGTCAGCCAGGGTCAGCAGGTTTTTTGTGTGCGGCATTTTGGCCTGGAACACTCGACACACCCACTCGGGAAGAATCGCTGCAGCACAAGACGACGAGGCGCTCTGAGCTGGTAGGGTTTTGGCACACTCGATGCCCTTGGCTGCGTGGTACTCCTTCATCATCCCCTTCGCGGCCACCACCAACCCCACAAACACCCGGCACGTCGGGTTACCCTGGAAACGCTATATAAGTTGCATAACCTTCCGCGAAGTGCATGAACATAAATATTAGGGGAGAATACACGTTGCAATTGATTAAAATAGAGACACGCATAGAAATAAGTTATAAAGCAAATATTAACCTCTTCCCGAACATAGCGCTTTGCATAAATTCCAATTTGTGCTTTGTTGCTGCATAAGTGGCATACGTTAGGCGTCTCTTTCTATAGAATTGAATTTAAACGCTTCAAGCTACAACACGCGCATTGCATGCGCATGCGCATTGCATGCGCAGGTACATGCGCATTGCATGTACCTTAATTTCTTTCCCTTGGTCGTTTTGCATACTCTAGCGTTTTTTTTGTAGTGGGAGTATTGGACTTAAAGAGAACTTGAAGTTGATTTTTGGTTCATTCAGAAAAAAAAGAAAAAAAAGAGAAACCATGAAGAGCAAGGCTAAAGGATATATTCACGCCTATCTAAAGACTTGCCTTGCAGTAAGAGAGTTCAGCAGACCTAAGAGAGTGTCGAACGCGAGACAGATGTTTGTAAACCCACCTATGGGCTTTAATTTCCGCATGCAGTACAGCAAGTTCAGTGCACCAAAGTAAAGCGTGTAAATATCAGTATACGATCAATCTTGCAATTGATCCCCATCGGACTGGAGCCATCGCAGCCAAAATGTCGATGTAGCGATACTATACAGCAGAATACCGCAGTCACTGAGCGACCGTGGTTGGTGAACTACATGCGTTGTCACCCTTCTCAGTGTAACTAAATCTTAGCAAAGACACACAACATAACATTTCTTAACAAAAACTTTCAAGTGGATCTTTCCCTTCTGAGAATATTCCAAGGCGTAAGCAATGAAAACCAAACGAGGTGACGAGAGAGAGGCTGACTTTAAGGTAAAGCTCAACATGTTAGCCTGACTCATCGTCTGACAATGCCATGCTCCAGGTGCTGGATGATAATTATGGTATGCGCAGTGATTACGTAATCATACGTAGCCCCAAAGAAACACGCACATCCTAACCTAATAAAGTTATTCACAAAGTAACACCAGCAGAGCTTTTGTAGCACGCAACGAACACCGGAGCGCTTGGGAGGCGCTGGTGTACTGCTAAGTGTGTCGCTTGAAACACAGCAGCATTCCAAGCCTAGAACGTCGTGATATAGAATCACATCAAAGATGAGCGCAGGATCCGCTCTTAGCAATTATCTTGGAATACAGGCGCCTACTTAAAGACCGCGCTTCCAGACGGTGCCCTCGAGAAAGGGCTAGACGTGCACGGAAACTCCTTCCTGCACGCGCGCCGCGACAGAGACAAACCGGAAGCCGACTGCGGTGGAGGCCGGAACAATGGAAACTGTGTTGCGTGGTCCCCATAAAAAAGACAGAAGACACACAGAAAAAAAGAAACAAAGGCACAAAACTAAACAAGCTCGCTTGATTAGCGGACGTGCACTCGGATAGATTTCGCCAGTGCCTCAGTGGCCTCCTCTCGGCTCTGCGGTTCTGTCATACATCCGGCGGAAGTTCCTTTGGCGCGTTTGATCAAATTTCCGGTAGTCTCAAGAAAGTAATTTCGGTGACCACTTGCGAAACACTTGGCCGCGTCGTGCTGCGAGAACCCGAATAGTGAGGTTTCGCTGCGTGATTCCTGTGGTCTAACATCCCAAGACAACGTAGACTATGACAGACAGGCGTTGTGGTAGGTGACTGAGCAATATTCTGATAACATGTGTTCATTTGACGGGAGAAACCAAAGCCCTATGGACAAATGTTCTTGTATTCGGCCCCAACCTGGATGCGGCAGTCGCCGCGACATTCCGCGAAGGCATGTTTACCTGCATGATGTTCGACGAGAGAACATTGAGGGCCAGCGTGGCAGGGTCATCCAGTATCAAACAACACTCGAAGCTGTGATTGAAAACAGGACGTAACGATCATGTTGGTGAAACTTCCAAGTATGCGTAAAATTTTCATTAAAATTCAATATTTTTATTCTATTCACCATTAGCTTCTGTCTAACCACTCAAATCATTGTTCAGGACAGTAGTCACGGAAGTACTTCCTTGCAAGACACCGAATGCAGCCCTGCAAAGCAGCAGCTAGTCAGTGGCATCGGCCGACCCGACGGAATTCTGAAGACTATTCTGAGAAATCCAAACATCAATAAACAGATCATAACAAACATGCTTTGGCACAGGGCATCTGGCGGAGAAATATCCGTAAGATAGAAACGCCGCGCCCGTGTCAGGTGTCGGATAACTTCGGTTCCGAGGACGGCAGTTCGAGGAGAGACGCATTCGGCTTCAGATCGGGCGGGCATTAAAGAGGTCTACAGGAAAGTAGCTGACCCGCAACTCTGCGTGAGGCCAGGCGCTGTCATCACGAACTCCGCCGGTCGCTGCCGCCACCACCACCGCCACCACCGCCACCACCCCCGCCACCACCGCACCTGCTAATTACGATCAACCAAGCCTCTACATCCACAAGAGCCACGCCACCAAACTCTACTGGTGAACCGATATTGCCAAATCACGACACGTGATGTATGTTTAAACTGTGAGCCAACAGCTAAATTTTCGCACGGCCTATTAAGGCACTATGTCGTGCTCTTATATCACGTTAGATATTATTTCTCTTCTTTGTTATGGGTGTGAGAGAAAGACGTTTATGAATAAAAAAAAAATATCAGTGCCCCTCCACTCTCTGAAGAAGGATGACCAGAGAAGCTGTGTAAGTGGGTCCCTCACTGGCGAAATGCACCTCCGCCTCGGGTCGGCCCAGCATTGCACTACCTTCGAGATTTTGTGACTACACAGGGAAACGATCGTGGGGGAACTTGCACTTAAGAGCTTCGCTGTAAAAATTGTACATTTATCAGAAGGCAGCCCCAGTGGTGTTTCCCGCGAAGTGTCTAGATTATGTGAATTGTTTCGTTCTTTAGCAGGCAGAACAGCAAGCTGTCGTACATAGCTTTGGCACGGGCTGTCTGGCGAAGAAATATGCGAAAGCAACACCGCACCCCGGTCGGGGTGTCGCATAACCTCTGGTCCGAGGACTGCAGTTGGAGGAGAGACGCGTTATACTTTTCTCTGAAGTGTTTGCTTGTTCTTCTGTCATATTTCTTGCCTGCATTAGGATTACTCCTTCACAATATAAATTTTGATCGGGTATATGCATATGGCATCTCGTGTCCGTTCTCTTCGCGTAGCACACCCACAAGCCTGACACTAAAGTTCATAAAAGGACAATTTTAAGCATATAATGTTTCTTCTTTCTAATGTGCAATTTCAAATGTAAAATTCACGCGCTTTAGGTTCCCATCCAATGAAATATAGAAGGTTATTGAGCCGCACCAAAGAGGAAGACAATATCTTACCGATAATGTTTACTACGCAGAAAGAAAAGAAGAATACTGCATACCTGTGGCACTGGGTCCTCAGTCGCACTATAAGAATTCGCCAAGTATTTGACTACAAATGGTACTTGACACTGAAACAACAAGACCCAAACTCACACACAAGAATACATACGCATAACGCACACCTGCCTTATTCATATATCCCAAGTCATTCCTCAAAAACGAAACAAAATTTTGCTCCTACATGTGCCGATACAGACACCTGAGGATCGTTCGCGAACTTCCCTGCTCCCCTCTTGCGTTTTCCATTTGCTTCTCTTTGCCGTATTTTATTCATTCTGTCGCTCGTTACGTGCTGCGCCTTATTCTTTATTTACGCTCGCAGCAAGTTCTTTTGCAGAAACTGCCCTGTGGGCTCGAGCCCTTGCGCTGTTTACTCCGTCGAGCTTCTGGAGAGACCATTATAGCATACAAAGATAGATAGATAGATAGATAGATAGATAGATAGATAGATAGATAGATAGATAGATAGATAGATAGATAGATAGATAGATAGATAGATAGATAGATAGATAGATAGATAGATAGATAGATAGATAGATAGATAGATAGATAGATAGATAGATAGATAGATAGATAGATAGATAGATAGATAGATAGATAGAGGTGATAAAGGGAAATACAGGGATGTTAACCAGGCTAAACCCCGTTGGCTAGCCTGTACTGCGGAAGGTGAGTGATAGATCAGAACAAACTGAGAAATTCACAGTTTGCACCGACACGCATGCAATCAAGTGTTCATTGTTCAGTTCATCCCAAATGATCATGCATGCTAGCAGATTTCAAGAAGCGCAGCAGCGCCTTTGTGGCATTGCACATCACAGACGCATGAAGCCAGGGTCCCAGGATTATCTCCTTTGTGCAAGGCCTGTTACTTAAGAGCCCTTAAGCTGTCCAAAGGACAAACCTATTACCTTCGTATGATGGGCATGCACATAGCAATGTGACTGCCAAAACTACGATGAAGGTTGAGCAAAGGGCCTTATTTCTCGTGACGCCAGCCAACACAGCTAACGTGACCTGTAGAACCTCCAACATGCCAAGGAAGTAAATGCGCACTTTGTCCTCGGCCATACATGTACGGGTCGTAGTCACACAGTGAAAATAAACGGTGTTTGTGGTTGGTGTAACTACAGTTCGCGTTAGGAGAATTAAACTATAAGTGTTGTGAAATGGTTCTCACGCAGCCAGTCTGAAGCGACCAAGTGCACGAGGCTGAGAAAAGGAGATGGTATGCGCGTTCTTTGTATACGACGCACGAACGAGTGACAGCGAGCGAGTACTTTAACGGGTTAGAGAAAGACACCAAAACTAAGAATTTCGACGAGGGCGAAGTGGTTCTAACAGTTGCGTTATAATTAACTCCCGAAACCGTATATTGCTTGTGGTCAAACAAGTACCAGAATGCTAGGGTTCGACCACATCCTTTTTAGCCTATTCTCGCAAGGTGACAACTTCGCGTCATAGGCTACATTGCGGAAAACACTCGAGCATCGCAAATTTCGAGTGCCAATTATATCGATGCCGCAGTTGGGGTATGTCTTGGATACCCGTCGCAGCTTGTTTGTCAGGGCAGCAGCCAGTGTGCTTTTCTTCGTGAATGTCAAAGCTTCCCGACCTGTAGTCCTCCTGGCTGAACAAAAGATTTCAGGTTTAATTTCTCCACCTTTAATTAAATATGTCTTGGTAGCATTCCCACAAAAAAGGGAACAATGTCCTTCTTTCTTAAAAGGGAAGGGGGACCTACACGAAAGAGCTAACAGCAGGAAAGGAGCCGGTAATGAAAGAGAAAGCAAAGAAGAAGACGGGAGACAAAGTGGCAGCTAGAACTTAACGAGTCCCCGAACTTTCGTTTTTCTTCTTTTTTTTTTCGCTTCGTCTCGCATGTTAGAGAGCCCCATCTTTGGAGATACCGAAATTGGAATCGGCACTTACCCCAAGGTGTGCGCTGATTACATGGGAATCCCGCACGACATTGCCGAAGGCACTGCTCCCAGATTGCCTCTCGCTGGTTTCTTGTGCTCCGCGGCTTCACCGACTTAGAAGAAAGGGCAAAGGGTCCAGCACGTTACAAGCCCCTTAGGGTGTCATTCACGACTATGTCGCGGGAATAATCTCTAACTTCGTTCCTCCTGTCCTAACGATACCACGATTGGAAACCACTAACCCCGCTGGCCTGATTTAGTAAGGCCATTCATTTGGAAACCTCGATTGCTGTATTTCGGCGTTCATAATTTATTTTCTTTCTGGTAAGAAATCAGGCGTAGAAGGCAAATTGTGAATGCGTATTATGAACAGCAAAATTATATTGCACCTAGTCAGGTAGTTTAAACATCCGTTGTTGTCTTCGGTTTTAAGGTCTTCTTTTACGAACATTGGCAACATGCCAAGGGCATACATGACTGCGATGAATTGAAGATGCAGAGCTTACACTCGCTGTCTCCTGTCCACCACACACCTCATCCGCATCTAAACTGCCACAACGCAATTTCTAGGTTATTACGCAGAACAAAGGTGGGCTCACCAGCTCTCTTTTGAGGCTCGATACGCCGTGCTAAATATAAGCCGGTTTTCCTGTGCATAAGGTGTCTTTATAGCGGGAGCAGGGCTGCAGCTGTAGTGGGCATGCAATTTTGTTTTTATTCGCCCCGTGGGAAAGGTGAAGCGGAGAATGAGGAGGTGACGAAAAGACCACACGGTAACCAACGAATACTTGTCGATGACAGCCACCTTCGGCAATCAACGGGACGGAAAACGGACGGATGGTTCTACAGACGGAACGGACTCTGCAAACCCACTTTTAGACCTTTAACTGCTGTCGCTGCGAGGTGGAGAAAAGAAAAAAGTGAAAGTTTAAAATAAGAAGAGAAAGACACGTAGGCGTAACACACGTGTGAAAACATTTGGGACCATGCATCGAACATAAGGCCGATACTTGTAGCTGTCGTCAGTGAAAACACAAAATAATAATTTCACCGGTCTTTTCTTTCCTCTTTAGGTTTCCTTTAATTAACGGAAGAGAAATGTCAATGAAATTGCCTTGCCTCGGCTGCGTGATGCTGTTCTTTTGCCGTGGAAGAGGATAATTACGGGAAATATCTGCTCTTTTGTTACGCACGCATGAAATTAGGGAATCTTGGCACAGCTGTTGCGCCTGTTACGTGGACGCAGCGCGGCTGACGTCCTGCTTCACGCATTGCATCGCGGAGGTTTGTGGTGGAGCGTTCTATAGGTCGGCATCGCAAGAGCAACGCTAAATGCCGCGGTACCATCCGGCGGATATGACTCGGAGCACAGCTGCGCAAAGGTGACGTCTTTCGTTAGGCCTAACAGTTCAAAAGCGAGAACTTAGGAAGGGTGACCTACCTTCGCTAGCACATGGTCCTCGAAGTGAAACCAGACTACCTGAAAGCCCATATTACCGCTCACTTTTTTAGAACACGTGGGAAACCGAGTAGCAGGACTTACTTAAGATCGAAGCAGGTACCCAGGGCTCGGCCTCGCTGTAACACTAGCTACACAAGCCGCACGCTGTATAAGCCCTCAACGGAAAAGCTTTAAGATGGACGGGCGTGCATAGCCTGAAAAGCTTTTATTTGCGTTCTGTACAAATGAACTTCCAACCAAATATTTTATTACGTCCGCAATGCTTCGCTGATGTTACATTAAAACTCTCCATCATTTCCTGGCGTTTGATAGAGGACAGTGGAAGGCAATGAAAGGAGAAATCAACTTTGATGCACTGCGCAAAAGTTGCCATTCGAATGTGCAGTAGCCAAATCTACAGACAGGCGTTTGCAAAAGCCTCTCTTTGTACCAAAGCTCTCTAGGTAACGATACTTTGCGTTTCTTTTTTCTTTCTCTTATTCGCTGACGAAACAAGAATCCGAATGAGAGAAGTGGGTATAAGCGTGGGCTATTAGAGCCTCTGCGAGGTCGTGGAGGACGACGCTTGAGATTCTGAATAGATTGCTGAATGCTCGCTCTTGTTCTTGTCTTTTAGACATCCGTAACGCACAGTTTTAGGCATGTATATGGCACGATAATTTCGAGGAAAGAAGATTTAGGCTTTTGCGATTCTGAACAGTCAAACTGTTCGCTTGCGTTTACAAGCTTTGAATTGCGCGAGCGAAGCTTTATATTTTAGCAGGAAAGAAGATACGCAGCCAGTTAAGGAATGAAAAAAAACACAGAGCTTGCTTTCAAATCGAATTGACTTTTGCGAACAAGCTACTAGATCGGAGTTTGTGCATATCGTGTTCGCATGGTCATCGGCTATTTGTAGCTCGGGTGCACGAGAAAGGTGCAACGTTATGTAAGTAGATTTTTTTTCGCGCAAGGTATGGCGCAAATTGTTAATAATTGAGATGATCAATGGGTTGTGGGATTTATTTCCGTTTACAAAGTACACGACAAAATTGCGTATGTAAGGCTCCCCAAATTGAGATTACTTATTCTCATCATTTTACATCTCCACAGACTCGAGAAGCGTGATCAACAAGCCAATTGAGACGTAGACTTTGAGAGGAACGATGCTTCTGGCTAAACCACTGTCAACACGAGCAAAGCAAGAGAATAAAAATGAAACTTCCACAGCATAAAAATTAAACATAGGAATATTCTATGTCCATCGGCAATACAAAAAAGAACTGTCAAAACTGAGCCATAACATCTGGCTAAGTATAAACGGCAGGACGGCAAGAGAATAAAATCAGATGACTAAGATCATTTTTTTTTCTGTGCATCACTTAACCTCCTCGATCTAGCGCAGGGTAGCAATACGAATGCGCGTGCGGTTGATTTACCTGCCCAACTTTCTCTCTCGCCATCCCTTTCTCAGTGAAGGCACTGGTGTCTCCAGGAGTTAAGTGAATCAAGAAATGTTTTAGGCAGGTGTAGTTCATTGACAGATACGTGAACCCCGTGTACTCCGCAAGGCATCGCTTACACAGTCTTGCAGTCGGGATCACAGGTCGCTAGGGGGTAGCGCACGCACAGCGGTCTGGAGCTTGACCTGCAGCGGCGAGGTCCGAGGCAAACACGACGCGACGTAGTGGAAAACAAAACAGTTAATCCCATTGTGAAGTAAAGAGTGGTTAGCTCGACAAGCTGTTCGTAACGAAGAGCGAATACGAAGGCTCAATATTCACTGCTTAATGCTCAAGGCTCGCGAGACAAGCCGCCTCATTATAGCTTCTCAGTAACACATTCTCCCAGGAGAGGCCTGGAGACAACGGGCGCCGCCACGCTGCCGCCTTGCCAATGTTTGTCTCCGCCATGCCGGCACAGTCGAGTCATAAGGAAGGGGGAAGGCATTCCTTAGGGCATGAATGCACAAAGACACCGGCGCCTCGGGGGCCCGCTCGTTCACATTTTACGCTCGTTGGGCATCTGTCGTCTTGTTTTGGTCAAGTCACATGGAATGTTCGCCACTGAAGCGATCCATAATAAAAGCTATGGCTTTAAAACGTAGCCTGATGTAACAGCAGTAAGGTCATACATGACGCGCCTTGGTGCCGTTGTAGTCGCAATTGCTTTCGTGACTTCGGAAAACGAAAGCCCTTTTGCAGTGTGAGAGGCATGTAATATGTAAAGCAGTGTCGATGACTCCACCAAAGCCGCAACAGATGCACACGCCCCAGACATTGCAACGCTGCGATGAACTGCGTTTTTTTAGTTCGTTTACATTTTTGCATAGACGATACGAGATTTGCGCCGGTCTTGTTCTAGGTTTCGGTGTCCGTACGAATTTTCTTTGTGGACAGAGTAATATTTAGATTTATAGTTACCCTTAGGTTCTTGTGTGGTTGTCGGGCACGCACATCTTCTAGAAGTGAAATATGCGTCGACACAGCAACGTGGCCACCTGAAATTGCTGTCTAATGCAAGTAGTGGCAGCGGTACGAAATAAGTGGCAGGGTGGCCCCTTTAGCGCTGCTTACTGAGCCTCATACACGCGAAGAGGCAATTTCTGACTATATGAACGTATAAAATTTGTATTCATTTATAGCGATTATCGTTGGTGCAAATACAGAGTCACACGGGATTTCGCAAGCACAAGATGTCGCGCTGCGTAAGTCGCTACATATAAGCGCGTATTAACTTAGCTATAGGTTTCAGCACTGGTGAGGCGTGGCAACGTCTGTGACTTACCTCTATTGGTCGCGTGTTGTGACGCTATCTTTTACAGCTCGGCTAGTTTCTTCAGTCTTGTTTTCATTATTATTTTTTTCAGTTTTATAAATTAGTGCAAATACATGAGCTGTCGTGGTTGAGACATTTATAGACGTTGGCAACAAGCATCGCCTACATATCGGCCATGTTTCGGAGATGAAATTATTAAAGACTACATCATTAGGAATTTTTTTTTTACTGTGACGTCTGACGATGGGTTCCAAACCTCCGTGTGCCCAACGGTTTTCCAATCTGCACCGAACATATATTCCCATAAGTACTGCTCCAGTCCTAATGCAGATAGGCACCAAAGGTAGCTTTGAGGAGGCAGAATAAGAATCTCCAACAATGCAGACCTCTTTCCTCGCGAAGTGGGGACCACGCTGACAAATGCAACATCATCAAGCTACTCTTTGAAACAAAACAAAGAGAGTGTTTTTACGAAGACCTAAAATCGTGTTCAAGACCCGTTAACATGACAAAAGAGCCAAAGATTAAGCTGAAGCGTTGCCACAGGTTGAGAGCCGGTTGTCAGTTTGCATGCACTTTGTAATAGGAGCAGTCTAATCAGCGGCGTATTCTGCAATATAATATGATAGGCAAACATGGATTTTCTTATTTCTTCAGATCATGCAGCAATAATTACTCGCAGCAAGGTTTCAGTTCCCATTGGTGCCAGAAATTTGACGCCAGGTGTAAACAATGTCAATGCGCACGTCTGCGTTTTCCAACGCACAGAATATGTGTTATCTTCATAGAGATAAAGCAAGGCGTGATGCTATTTTTCTATACTTTATCGTATGCAACATATGATTCCTGCTTTGTGTGCCGTAGGCTCAATTTTACACCAAATAATAAAAGGAAATTGGAGTTACTGCAACAATGTAAGATGGGGGGACTAAGTGTCAATGTTGAACTGTTTAGTTTATAATCTTTGTAACGCACAAAATCACCGTAGTCCGTATGAAGCAGGGGTTGTCGAGGAAACTGCACTGAATATCAAACTTTGTACCGTGAAAAGCTGTCAAAACAACAATTATATTGTTTCATTATCCTCGCTCACGCGTGGCGTGTGCATTACCAGCACAAAATATTAAGCTTTATATATTACAGATATACAGAGTGCTCGGCATGCCGTTTTCGTTAAAGAAGTAAAATCTTCGCAACTTTAAGCGACTGAGTTGACCGCAAGGTTTCCATGCCTGAAGACAAAGGAACTAAAAGCATTGAAAGAACACTATAGATCTAACTGAGAAAAACAGTGCCTTGTAACACGCACAGAAAGGTCATTGATATTGATTGCAACATGACGAGTGGCACAACTTGAAGATTGAAGCTCTGAAGTTTGGGGGTTTATTGAGACAATAGGACAAAAAAACGTATAGTTGCCTTCGTAACTTGCGAAAAGGCAGAAAAGCCTGACAGGTCGTCTACTCCGCAAAAACCGTTTCAGCCCCAAAATGACACATTACTCACTGTGTCAATTTCTTCGAAATAATTAAAGCGCACATAAACACGACTGCTCAAAGGATAAGTAGGTATGTACCGTGACACTTGTGCGCCTAAAATATACGGAATACAAGAATTATTACATAGAAGTCACAAAATAATATATAAGTAAGCCAAAACAACATTATAATGCACGAAAGTATTAGCTACCCATTGCTATTTGTGGCATAAAAAACGAGAAAGAAAAGAAAGGAAGTCCTTATTCACATCCTCGGTTTTCCGAGAGACAACCACTGATCACTTGCCTCGTCGCCACTAGGATATCAGTTTTTCCACTGCTGACATTCACTGAGCTTTTTCATGACAGCAGCCGACAACACGACGTGCCAGTTTTGGGGATGAAAACCACAAGACGGCGCAGCATCCACATCAGGTGAGAACGAAGGTACGCCTATCAGAAAGGCTTATACGCCGGCACCGTTTCGTGAACGGCTCCCTGTAGACATGGAGAATCCCGCTGTCAAAACAAAACACGTGATTGAAGTAGCAGACACAGAATTGCTTCTACTTGTGCCTCTCCTTTATCCTGTTTCTCACCAACATTGCTGACGACGGCGTCGCAAGAGAAATAGCTGTCGACGCCACGATCTCTTGGCGTTCGCTGCTTCGGAGTTGCAGAACCTCATCTGAGCGTCGGGTCGTATATGATCCGACAAGAAGGAAACGCAGAAATGCGAGAAGCGTGTCTGTCTTTGGTTTTCAAATACAAAGATGTGAAGCGATAGAGAACTAGAAGATCGGCATTGCGCCTTGCAAGCAAATGTAGGTGGTTGATATCCCAGTTGAGCTGAAGAGAAAGAGCGGGAGTCGAACAGATCTCGTAGTCTGTAGGAGAGACCATCCTTGTCATCGTAATACTTTATTTATGACCAACTACAAAAAGGAGGCCTCTTCAAGTGAACTGCTATTCTGATGTCATCTTACACTTGCAAATTTTCTGTCATCAGATCACCTATACCTTTGCCAACATCGTCTCTGTTTCTCGTCCCTTGAGGCCCAACCTGTTAATATAACAGACACCAGCCAGCTGGTCTGCGCGTTCCCTAACCTCGTCAACTTCAATTAATGTTCTTATTAACTAGAATATTGGCATTCTTCTTCTTGTCGCTTAGGCTTACGCCTATCAACTTATGTCCACTCACACGTTGCATGGTCCTCAGCTGCCTTATTAATCTTCAAGTTTATGGCCCTTAGGTGAGTAACGGCAAAACGCACAATGTATCTTATTTCTTTCTCAGGGATAGCAATACGCTGTTATTAAGGATTTGAGAATGACTGCCGAACGCTGTTCGGCAAGTTTTTCTTCGTCAAGAAGTTTCCGTCTCATGAAATGGGCTTCATTTGTCTAACTTGGTCTAGATAAACGCACCGTGTCGTAGCTTCGAGAGTATGACTGTCAATAAGGAAGTCTTGCTTCCTCGGCAAGAGCATAACAGACGTTTAGTTTATCTTTCAACGTATCATTTCTCAACTCTTCCCTCTATTTTCCCATTGCTAAATAAGACAGTGTCGTTCGGAAACCGCAGGTTGGGCTAATAACTTTTACGATAAAATTTCCCAGCGTAGCATCTCGAATACCTCTTGAAAATATGGGATGAATATCGATGGATAAATTGCATTTATTTCCAAAGCATCCTTTTTTGAACATATTGACGGCGATGATACACTCTAAAACAAAATTACACCCTTTGGGTTGCGTCTTGCCGCACAACAGTAAACGTCATCTGTCTTGTCCGCATTTCCTTTCTTTTACTCTGCGAGCCCAGTACTTCCCAGTAACGAAAGGAATGCGCATTATCAGCATGATATAACATTCCCGGCAGTAAAGTAGAGGACGCAGTATTTTCAAGAAAGGAAACCCAAGCTAGGCCGATGACGATTATGTGGCAGATATAGACCCCAAAGGATGTACCTTCGTCTGAGAGTGTAGATTAAAGGTTTATTTCTCCTGTGTTGGGCAGGAGACAAAAAAAGAAGGGAAATCTGGTGTTCCTTAACGAGTAGACAAAAACTAAAGAGACATAAAAAAAAGACAACAGAGTTGTGCGACCTTATAGAATCACAATCCAAATTTCCACGCAGCATTTTTTTTTAGCAGTTGCAGTTAGAGTTTCAGTTGTGTGTAATTAAATGAAACGCTTCAAAACGTTGCCCCTATCTGACTAGCACACTTGAGAACTTGCCTGCGCATAAAGCTTTGAAACACTTGTTAAGAAATTTATACAAAACCAGTAATTCATCCACACACATTTTACTTCGACAGAACATCGGCCCTAATTTAACCACTAATTAATACACACACTTCAATATATCATTGTGTATTGTACTAAAAATTTGCCACCTCTACTGAAAATTTAAGCTTCCTGGGGTATGTAGCTTTCTTTTTAGAACAACCGTAAAAATTTGCATATATGTTTTTTGAGCACTTCTAGTAGGAATAACAGCTCCGTTTAAACGGGAAAAAAGGCAAATGACAAACAGGAGCTTGAAAGGTGGGAAATATCGGCATAGAAAAATAGAGCACGTCCACTTTTTTTTTTTCTTCGTCAGTCAGGAATGTCATTCCACGACGTTGCGATAATTTCCACCGTGTGGTGACACATCGCACTAGTGCGATTGCCATGCTGTCGCTACAGCTCTGCGATGTGTTTGGGTATTGGTTGTGCGAAAAACTGAGCGGAGACGCCAGGGTATCTCGTTCCGCATGCCTCTTGCTGTTGCTTTTGCATGCGCTTGCATTTTCATACGTACATACGCATGACGTGCCTTTGGGAAATGCCGGCGACTCGAGGTCTCAATGTGGCGTGGGTTGTGCTCTGTTGATGCGAGAGTGGTGCAGGGAAAAGCTCCAGGGGCACCGGCGAATACCCACGGCGCTTTTCGTTGCAACAGATGGCAAAAATGGACTGGCATGTTGAACAGGCACCGACTAGAGCCGTTTCGCGCAGAAAATGCTTCTTGACAGCTGCGGAGAAAGAACACACAATCTAGTGAATCATGCAAATCCAGACTCGTGCGACGAACTCCCTGCAGGATGCTTTGAAATAGTGTGGGCTGTAACTCGCGTAACAAACATTCTTCAACGGCATATTTCCACACGGAAGCAGCGTATGTGTTCATTTAGGAGGCGATATTGACAAGAAACACGTGCATTGAAAGTGTCGAAATGGCGAAGTGTTTTATTGTGACACCCTCTCATGAAGACGACGTCTACGAACAATTTCTCTCAATGTTCTATTCATATCTTTATTTAAAAATTATTTATAAATATGCGCAAGAAGGTATTGCTGCTTTTCATTTGCTACATATCGTTGTCGTCTGTCATAATCAACTTGCACCGAACAACAAACAACCATAGAAATAAAATAGATAAACGCTAGTTTCCTGGCGAACTTTGATACGGGCTGTGTTCCTATACTTCGTAACACCCCTTATTATTTAGATGTACTCAAAGCTAAGGTGGAAAAAACAGAAGAGTCAGAAAGCTATGGTTACTCGACGATGGTAAATGATGATACGCGACACATAAAGCAGACCAACTTTCGAGCTCGTACCTGCTGCAAGAGGAAAAAAAAAACAACGTAAGAAAGAAGGGATGAGACTATATCCCCAACGCGGTGATTGCAATAAATTTGCTCGTGCTTTATAGACACCGTGTTTCTACGTGATTCGTGGTGAACAAATCAGCGCTCTGTTTGGGAATGTTTGTTCTTGTCGTACGCGCGTTCTTGCAAATGCCATGCGCTCAAAATAAATTTTTACGAACTAGCTCAAGGTTCGGTCTACCTTAATAAGTAAAGTAAGCAAACTTTTCCAACAAAAGCAATCAAAATAAAAGAATGCGTCTTTCTTTGTTCGCCTATATGTAACCAAATTGAACTCTGTTCTTTATTGTTATTCTCTATTTTTCGTCTGGATTGATTGGTTTGAATGTGAATGGTCATGCGACAAGAAAGCGGGGTGCATGGAGAGGCCCACAAAAAGTTCGTGAAGGGAAAACGGAAGACGGATGAGAAAGGGAAGGTAGATAGGGGTGCTAGAAAGAGTGGCCGGATTACAGAATAGGCTTCCATAGGTTTCCATACCTGAAAACACCATAGACCAGAGGTCTTTGTGAGGTGCGATAGGCAGGCCTTAGAATGGCATCTTCTGCGCCGTGGCTTTAGACAGATAGACAGATAGATAGAGAAAAAAATAGACTGCGTGACAGAGAGATGTCATAATGGAAACACTGGGAGGTTAGTCAGACTGACCCCGTTAGGCTAACCTGCACTGAGGAAGGGTGAAAGGGGAATGAAAGATGAGACGGAGGAGAGGAATTCACACTTTGTGCTTTGCTATGGCTGTTTTTTTTTTTTTTGCATGTGACTACCGCACTGAATGATTCTATCGAGAACAAAATCAGTGTCAGAAAGGAGGATTTAAGCTGATACCATAGAAGACATACAACAATGAAAAGACCAGTAAAAATAAAGAAGACCCCTGAGGGTTTCAATATGTCTGCTGCAGCCTGTACGGCAGAGGGAGTCATGAAGGCGACGAGGAAAATTCAGTTTACATTTAAACAACAAGATACCGCTGAGTTTCGCAAGTTTCGTATACATAAAGATGTCAAGCCGAACGGTAAATTGACCGAATAACTAATAATAATGATAAGAAGCTGCGGGATATACTTTCAATGAAGTCAATGGTTCTTTCTCCTTGCTGTATTTATTCAACCGGTAGCGATACGTATGTTTGCCTTACTGCCTCGAAAGGAGCGAGTTCTTTTTTCAGTGCGCCTTGGCTTGGTTATCACATCAGCGTTTGTTGCTGCTATCGCTGGTAATGAAGGAAGTTTGTCACTTGATTTTACGGCGACTTGACAGCTTATACAGCTTTCTTTTCGCACCTCCTAATCTGGTACCAGACACCAAACGTTAAGTATCGGTATCCGAATGTTAGTAGCAGTGGCAAAGATATAAGAAATAAAAATTGACAGTAACTTTAGCATCATTACGTTATTTGAATGCGAAAGCGTAATGACTTCTCTAATTAATTTTCTACATCCATGATTCGCGACGTTATACATTGTCCCGTGTCCTCCACAACTCCACCGTAATCTTGCTTACATTTATTTGTACCAACCTTAATCCATCTTAATCCACTTTGATCTGTCTTACCTTAATTCGTACCAACAATAATCCGCCTTGCTCTAACTTGTATCAAGCTCATCCCATATTAATCCACTTTAATCTACTTTAATCCACCTTGCTCTAATTTTTACCAGCCCTCAATCTGCCTTTGTTCACTTTATTCCAACTTATTCCATGTTAAGTCACGTTAATTCCCTTCACCTTAATTAACTTTACTCAATCTTAAGTCACCTTACTCTAAATTATTCGAACTTTATATCTGTACTAGTACTGTTGTAATAAAAGATGGTGATGACGTCACAATTGAAGAGTGGAATTGTCTGCCAGCGTCTGTTGTTGATTGTACAAATGTAGATTCCTTTGTGAAATCTTTGTCATCGCACTTGATGTAACCCTCTCCTGCTAGGGCAGCATTGCTGCCTGCAGTATTTTGAAATAAATAAATAAATAAATAAATAAATAATGATGATAACATTTGTTATTCGTTGCGGGCAACGCTGGCTTTTCTGCCTCATGAGACATAAGGCAGAAAAGCGGAACTTTTTTATTACTTTCGCGATAAAAAAAAAGCCAGAGCTAGTCATGTTCTCAAATCTTGTTCATTATATATGCACAACACATTCTCCTTCTGTACTAGGCTCTCACATTGTCATTCTATCACGTTTCTTTATTTCTCACCGCGCTGCTTTGTATAGTATGTAGGCCCGTCAGCACAATCATCTTGGTCGGCCAAGTTCGTTCCGCGCGGAAGACGATTTCACGGTTCCGAGCACCGGCTTTCCCTCAACGTCGGCCAGTGTGCAACGTCGGCCCCCTTTCATTTTTTCTTTCACAGCGAAACCGTTTATGCGGACCCTGTGCCGTCGTTGCCGGACTTCGTTAAAAAAGGGACCACGTGACCTAGCGGGAGAGGAAAAGAAGAGCTCGACAGGGGAAAGGGGCTAGAGAGACTCATTTCGCCCTGTGAGAATGCTATCCTATAAGCGAATCTTGTACGGTTGTCACACGGTACATTTTCGGTGATCGAGCCAGATCAGCATCGAATTTATCGACGATTGATTCCACCTTGGCGCGTAAGGAACAAATGGTATGCTTGCGGTTTGCAGCCGATGAACAGTGCCCAGCCAGTGAAATGCGATACCAGGAGCGCATGGCTGCCGGCACTTCTTGCGCCAGCAGGAAGTGGAAGGGCCGGCAACCACGTCAATCGTCAAACCAATCCAACCAATCCTCAAAACAATTGCAGCGCCCGCATCTCCAGTGGTGGGCCCAATATATGAAGCTTCGGTTTAGTGGATCCGCACGTTCCATCCCAGCTACAACTATGGGAAGACCACGAGTAGTGCGTACTCCTGAGGAGGAAGCGGCCCACCCCAAAAGCGAAAATGAGGTGAAAAAGTGGTGAAACAAAAAATTTACAATGTAGACTACTTGAGAAGTTTGACTGGCATGGTGCAACACTCGGTGTAACAAACACAGCTTCACTGTTCGACCATTTTCACCGACTGGAAGGGGCAGGGGGGGAGGGGGATATTTTAGTTTGACAGCGGAGCTGTTACACACTAGTTTAGGCGGCTCATTGCATAAGTAGAACGATCGCGTAGACCGAGTGCGAAGAAGAGCAACTGCTGCAGCGCATATATAGATATACATACCCAAAGTTTATCACCGTATGCATTGCGATAGAGGAAACATCGTACTAAAGAAAGTAAAACCCCCGCATAGACGCCGCTAAGCATGGATTGCGGTTTAACGTCACGGGCTCTATAGGCAAACAACGTAAACTTATCTCAGTTACGTTCCACCCTTGCGATGGATGTGCCGCGTGCGGAGAGTACTGCGGAAGAACAGCGCTCCTACGAAAAGCACAGTCGTGAACAGAAGCGGGAATGTGCGTGGCGACTGCGGGCGGCACGAAATACGGACGAAGTTCGTGCCGCAAACGCCATGAGCATGTAAGCGAAAGTTCGACGCAAGCCCATCTGGTCAGGGTGAAACATGACAAAAAAAAAGAAAATGATATAGAGCGACGAAGTAAAACATTTGATGGAAAACATTTACAAAAAAAATTACTTGGTGCACGTCTTTCTTCGTCCCGCCAAGCATGTGCACCTTTGGTTGGATCACTCCTGTGGACTCCACTCCAATTGTAATTGTGGGTGATTTCAACATAGACGTGCCTCGGCCTGACGGAAAGTGGTTCTGTGTGAAATTCTGTGTCACCTGTTTATCTTGGAAATATTCGGCATTCGGCGTTACACAAGCATCAGTGTGCCGACGACGCGTCATCGGTCGTGTATAGACCTCACATAGGCCAGGAACCTTCCCAGTGACGCCACAGAGCCACTGGCCGTATATCATAGAGATCATAAAGCGATAGTCACCTTGGTAACGAAATAATAATTCCAAAAAAGCAAACAAAATATTGTTCAAAATAAAAAAAAGGCATTGAGTATGTCATTTCATTAAAGAACAAAGAAGTAAAAAAAAACGAAATTCATTGTGGTATGTGTCTTTTATTTTCATCAACATATTTATTATCAATATATGTATCACCATAGTTACAGCTCTCCTAGTCTCATCCACCTTCACACAGTGCAAAAGCTCTGATTTTTTTTTCTTTAGACAATCGCTTGAAATATATAACAGGACTTCAGTACACGTTGGGACGCATTACTGGTTCTTTTTTTTGTTCTTGAATATAGTGTGGTAACCAGGAGCAAAATGGTGAGTCCTTCGTATAGTATAGACATAACGCACCCCATGTCGGTATTTTTCTGAATTTGAGCTGTGCCCTATATCTAAGAATAAACACATCGAATGAACATAAATTCGCAATGCCCACACGTTGGAAAACCACAGCATATTATGAACGCGAATTGAACGCACGGGAGGAGCAATCCAAGCAAAGTTTCAGGGAATGAAGAAAAAAGCGCAAGAATTGGCTGCCGAGAATGAGAGTGGAGCTACGACCTTCCGGAAAGTTGTCTGGGGTGAGGAGAGCGAAGAAAGCTTGTCACTCAGGTGGGAGGGTATGGATGGATGGATGGATGTTATGAGCGTCCCCTTTGGAACGGGGTGGTGAATTGCGCCATCAAGCTCTTGCTATTATACTGCCTAATGTCCTACTTAGGTAAAACAATAAAAAAGGGAAAAAAAAGAACACTATGAACTACCACACCGAAATTTCCTTATCCCCTATTGTGAACTGTGGTTTTGCATGTCTCCGTTTTTTATCGTTTCCCTGCTCTTCTTCTACCAATCCTCCACTCGCCTCTTACTATATTGCCTATTGCGGACATGTTTATTTTTCCACTGCTCCCGCTGAACCCAAGGGCTTCAAGGATGCCAGTGGTGCTTAAATTGACCACTGGGTAGACGTCTTCACATTCTAAAAAAATATGCTCCTTAGTTTCCCTAGCTTTACCGCAGCAAGCACATGCTTCTTTTTCCTTATTATATCTCGCTTTATAGGTGCGCGTTATAAGGCATCCCGATCTCGCTTCGAAAAGTAATGAGCTTCCCTTTGAGTTATCATAAATTGTTTCTTTCCTGATTCCGTTTTTTTTTTCTCTTAAGTAGTTACTCATGGCAGGTTTCTTTTCCATTGCCGCCACCCATGAGATTATTGCATGCTGCCGCCAACGCTACCTTACGGCTGTTCGATTAACTCGGCGCTAAATTTACCACTTTCAAACGTGAAATTGCCGACGAAAACTCACAGATTGATATGAATTTTCTATAGGAAGAAGTCTTCCGTCGTCTTTCTCTGTAGTGTATGAATTTATGTAGAGAGACAGTGGGTACGCAACCTTACAATTTTTCTAGACTGCCATCCACAAAATTTCGAGAAGTAGCCCGCTCAAACGGGAATGTCAGTCAATAAGTCAAAGTAAACAATCTTGTTGATGTCTTTTTACAGCAAAGCTAGTTATATCTAGGGTTCCGTGCAGTTTTCGTGTCCTTCAACAAATCTGTATGAGGAAGAACTATCATAATCAGCGATGGCTCGGTGCCACCGCTCAAGCGTTCATCGTTGTCTTCTACCACAGCTGGCTCCGTTGCCGCTCATCATGCTGGCGTTGACATACTGCGAAGGCGCTGACGGCACTGGCCCACTGCCAGTCGGTGCGGTGATTTCTGTCTCAAATTCTTCGCCTCAACGTATCGAGAAATGAAAACACGAATGTATGTAATGAATGCATAACACGAATGAACATGTATGAAAAATGTGTGTGCTGTACCTTTAGTCACGAGGACCACCGATCAAGACAATAAATGTGTGTCTACTTTGTTCAAAATTCTGTGTCACCTGTTAGTTGCGTGTTACATAGCTTCGCTGGCCATCCACCTGGCCGGGGAGGGAAAGGGCAGGAAATGGTTTCGCGTGCGTGGCGCCAGCTTCGTTTGCGCTTACTTCAGTGTTGGTCTGCGTATCTATAGACCGCGCTCCGCGATTCGCTACATTCTTAGAAAATTAAAGGAAAATGCAGAGGCAGTGATAACTGGGCGCAAGGCTTTACTCCAAGAAAGGAGAATAACCCAGTATATTTTTTTTATTTTCTGAAGAAGCAGGTGTATCGGCTCAGCTTAATACAAATGAAGATGATCCGTCACAGTGGCTCAGTGACTATGGGGATTTGCTAGCTTGCGCGAAATCAGGGGCTCGCTTGCAAGATCAGGCGGTTGTATTTTCCGTTGAAGGTGCAACGCATAACTTTTTTTTTTTTTTTTGTGGATGAAGCTTCACGTGCACAACAACGAACAGCAGGCTGTGAAAAGTAGTCCCGAACGCACGCATTGGGTATGACTCACAGCCAAAGTGTGGTTCCGAGACTTAAAACTCATGTTACGTTTATTTGTTTTTGTTTTTTAGTCACAGAATACCTAACGTGTTAGGAAAACTTTTCATGAGGCATGTGCACACCTGCGAATCTTTCAAAAAATACTTCTACAGGTGAAAGTAAAGTTTATAACCAAATGAGCCAGTAAAATGTACGGAATAATGTTGCTCTATTTTGTTTTTTCTTTTTCACAGTTATTTTGTTTTGATCCTGTATTCCCGGCCGGTGAGTCCTGCTGATGACGAGAGTGGAGCAGCGCTCGAACCAACGAGGAAGCGCGAAAAAAGTGTAGCATCGAAATATAGTTGTATAGACCAGCCCTGATTTCAAAGCATTATGTTGCAGCCACGGCAGCACTACTTTCAGCATACGTAATTACACATTCTTTCAGATGGGGGACTATCCTGGGCCATCGCGGTACGCTACCTTCGCGTTCAGTGATAGAAAGACGCTACTGATATTTCTGCGGAACACATACAGTTACAAGGTCTCGCAAAGTATTTGGACTTCCCGTTGAGAATGTTTTTTATGCTTTTTTTCTACCTTTTAGCATTGATGACACACATCTGGAGCTACGTGTTGTACGACTAATTGTAATAACACCGTTAGTGACAATCACATTAACGAAAACTACCTCTTCAGTGATTTTATTTCCGCCTTGCACTTGTACAAATTGCCAGTTTGGTTAACAGTTTTTGGTGTCAACTCACTTGGTGCTGTGGAAGTTGGTGCCTAGATGTATCAATCCATTCAGGACTATTTGACTGAGAAGTACCTTTTCTTACAGATTGAAGGCGGTTGAATTTGGGAACATTACATCTGCCGTGGTGCACAGCGCTTTGTGGGTGTTATCACTGACCGCAAAACTCTCGTGGAGGCTTCATTAGGTCTATCTGAAGAAGAAGTTATCTGCAATTACTCAGGTCTTCAAGTTTTTCATACGGGAAAACCTGGGGTACATCAGTCCATGGTATGCTGCAGCTGTACAAGGTGCTTTTCATGGAACTCCTGCGTTACAGTCGACCAGTTTGCTCAAATACATGCAAGAACCAACACTCACGCTCTGTGGAGCATATAAGGTCAAGCCGGTCAAGCAATTGCAGCGCACGGACCTGTACTACAGTCGTTAATGAAAGCGACGTCAGAACATGGTAGGCATGACGTGTTTGCTGCTCCCTTAGCTTCTGTCTTTTCCACGTCGTCGTCGTGGACGACGTGGAAGTGGATGATGGCCCTTCCGTAACCAGCGGGGCGCGTGCGTTTGACCGCTATGAGGGCGTTCGCAGAGAAGTGGGGCCTGATGAAGAAACGGGCTCGTGGCTTTGCTAAGTTTGAGGATGCCGTCGTCACTCGAGACCGTCAGGGCGGCAAGCGAGAATCGGATTTTTCCTGCCTATTCGGAAATAAACTTGTCTGCGTCGGTGTTGGCGTTAGAATGAAGACAGTTTTTTTAACAGCAGAGCTGTTTAAGCTTTCGTTCTGCCGTGGATCGTTACCAGAAAACTAGGACCAGCTCTGTGCCTCCTCGCGTTGCCTGGAAAGCACCTGCGAGAGCGCCGAGCCACGTAACCTCCTCACACCCGACGCGCGTAAGTCGGAGTCGTGACTTCACCGGCGATTAAGCACTTCTCAACTTCCAGCATCAAGCCCGCCGAGACAGGGGGGTGCGAGCGGCCGATTCCAGTGCAAATTTCTGGACATAGAGTATGGGCAGAGCTGTGACGTCTGTGACCTACAAGGAAGCTCTGCCCGCGGCTCAGCGGGAAGGAGAGCCGATCCTGTCCATCGCACCGAGGCCGCCGCCGACAAACGCCGTCGCCGAGCCGAGGATCGCGAGTTTCGGGCCAGAGAAACCGAACGCTGCTGACTGAATGCTCGGCGCTGTCGGGAATCGGTTCCAGGCCTGCACTTCACCGAAAACTTCCAACGCCAAGCTCGCAAATCCATGAGAGGCGCGAACGGCCGCTTCCAGGACGAATTCATCGGCATAGAGTTCGGGCACAGCTGCCGCGTCTGTGACGGGCTCAGGTTCGACGTGAATCTCTCCCCGGTGAACTCAGTGCGAAACTTTGAACGGAAGAGCTTTGCCTTGCAAGTGCTTCGCGAAGCCTTCCCCAACGCCACCGACGACAACCACGACGAACAACCCCGAAAATTAAAAAAACACAAAAAAATCAGCTCACAGAATATCAGGCTAGTTTGAAGCGAAATCTTGTGATCAGGTAATGTAGCCGTTATATACGAGTTTCTATAACTAACGGCTGGGAGTGTATAATGGACAAAGAAAGGCGTTTAATCATTTCAGGCGTGTGTTGAAGCTATGATGAGCTGCGCGACCACATTATCAAATATTTGCTATCTGCCCTTTTCTTTTAGACATCAGAGAACTTAGTGGCGCACGGCAACTGATGTGACTGTAACGTGCAGGGAAATGTAGCTAACGTGACAAATTGAAATAAACCATTAAAAATGATAAACAGCCAGACGAACGATAGGAGAAAGACGGGTAGGTTATTTAGAGCAAAAATTTTGTTTGCTACCCTACGCTGTAGAGAGCGCAAACGGGAAATAGAAAGATTTGAAAGTGTAGGTAGAGATCGTGATACACAAACACAACGCACGATCATATGCAGTATAATGAACACCAATTCAGGATATGGCCGCTTTCGCAGGTCTGTTGAGAAACTAGAAGCTAGGAAAAAAGTGCCAAAGGAAAGTTGTTCTCACATTCGAGTAAAAAAATACCCAGAGGCACTATACGTTCACAAAGGTGTCCAAAAAATATTACCACCTAGTGTCTCCTCTTGTTGTAATCAAATGATGCAGAAGAACACCCACAGCAAACGACCCTTCTGAAGAGGAACAATTTTGAAACGTAATGTAATCTCTGTGCAACTGAGCGAAAACAATCGGCGCCAAGCAGAGACATCCGACGGCGTCAACAGTTGAAGGACCTGAATACAATTGCACAAATGAGCGGTTTGTGCTTTTCCTTTAGTTCAAAATCAAAAGAAGGTAAAGCGTAGAAAGCAAGATGTATACGCAAGTCGGGCGTTGTGGTGCAGGTGTGCAAATGTGGCAGGTAATTTAATGCGGAAAGACGCACCCTCTTTCCTGGGTACGCGCTATGGGTGTAGCGCAAAGCTAGGAAACTGTAGACTGGGGCCGGTTAGCAAAACTAATACCTTCCCCCCCCCTTCGTTAATATAAGTGGCGCCTTTCAACTAAGCAAAACCAAGGGAATCAGCGAAAATAAAAACAGTGCTCCCGCTGGGCCCTCATCCTACCCCCGTTTCCTCGCAGCTCATCTCCTCGTTTCGTAACCGCTGGCGCGCTGTTTAATTTCTACTCCGACATCAACGCCCGCGTGATGCATTTCACACAGGCAGGCGGCAGTTTGTCTCCGGTGTTCCGCCAGGCCATTGTCCGCTTGTTCGCGTAAAGAAAAACGGAGGACCAGGCAGACGCCTATCGGGCCCAGGAATGTGTTCAATTTCACTGGTATGCCCAGTTTAGCTCACGCCTTCTCTTACGCACCCCTCTCTGCTCCATGAACGCAAGCGACATGCTCGACACTAGGCTCTTCGGAACTGCTGTGCCATGAACTGTGGGTCGTAGCTTGTATCCTCCAAAGTAAAGAGTACATATGTGGCGTACATCACCGCTCTATACATCGCACCCTGTCACAAAGAGCTGGATTTTCAGGCCAACCTAACAACGCCGACCGCTGGAAGCCGGAATCAATAAGGCTGAATGTGTTCCTTTCTTTCTCGTCCTCCAACAGCTTCGAAGCCATGCTTGTCTTGACCATTCCAGCAAGCGAACCCTAACCCATTACAAGCGCACCCGTAGCGCGTTTGCTCAAGCGACATCAGGTTGAATGGTTGCGTGTGCCAGGCAGTCTCGCAACAACGGAATTTCGTTACTGCACGAATAACCTAGTGCAGCCACAGCCACCGTTGGCTCTGCGACTAACAATTCCACGGCTGTCAACAAGGCAGACCCTTAAGCCTCTATCGGCTCGCACTTAATGATCTTAAGAGCGCCCTTCCGACCTGTCGCGCTTTGTAGTGAAAGTAGAAATACCATAGGCCTATTTGCAGCTAATAAGAAATGGTCGCCAGACCGCGGTAAAAAGCAGAGGGTGAATGAAGTTCAGAAGCTACGTTTCTAATGAAGTACTATAAGATGTGACTGAAAGATGAGATGCAAACTCCGTGGTTGCCCTCACAAAATAATTCGGTAGACACCAGGTTCCATATTCGCAAAACAGCTCTGACTCTAGAAGCCTTCGTAACAGGAAAAGTCAGCCAATCCTGATGATGGATATCTTAGCGAGGACGGTCAGCCAATGGCCAATCGCACAAACGAAAGAAAAGCTTCGTGAATTCAGACCCCGAGTCCGTATCCAGAAAACCCTTGTGCGCTAGAATTTTTTGTGAAAGCAAATGCCAGCCAGTGCTAATGCAAGACAAATTATTAGCGAAAGCGACCGACCAATGGCAAATAATACTAACGAACGTAAAGCTTTTTGACGCGCCGAAAACAAAAGAGTGAGGGTTCATACCAAGTTATAAAATGTAGCGCGCAATAACTGCATCACAAAAGTTCGCGAGGCCAATTAGGAATGGACAACTATGGCAGTATCGTTTGGGGATTTTAAGTTTTTACCCACCACGGCTGAGAGCACCTCCCGTTTTCAATATCGTCCTCTATACCAAAACAGCAAAGCATGCGCAAGAAAAAAGGAGTGGGTAGCGGAATGCATATCCGATATACGCAGGCATTTTGGCAACACGCTGCTCGGATTTACGCGTTTCCTGCACGACACTTGATGCTCTCTTCCATAGCGTTCTTAATAAGGTGAACAAATGAACAAGAATGCTACAAAAAAATCGCAGTGAGGGCGCAGCGGTGCAAATGAAATTGTGACTGACGCGCGTTTTTCTTATAGGAACCATCTGGTGCCTCCCGTGAAAAGAAAAAAGAAGTCGTCCCCCTGTTACGGCATCGACAATGCCTCTTGCAAACAAAAGTGCAACAGACCCATAACTCATCGTCTGCGAGAGAAATGGTCAATATGGGAGGAAATGTTATTAAGGGAAGCGGATAACAGCTGCTCGATGAACAAGCACCACAAGCAAACAACAAACTCGGGCTCAAGAGCAAATCCATTGCATTGAATTCGAAAACGAGAGGCCTTTTTTGAGCGTCGAGAATGAAATGCGAAGAGTGCCAAGTTTGCTGGAGCAGGTTTCCACACACGTGGCCTGTCAAGACCGGTATTATTTGATCACTGACGTAGTTTGTTCCCCGTTGCCACAGACTTTGAGACAAAGACGAGCTGCAGGACGTCGAAATAATGGATGCATTGTCCACGAGCACGAATTGCCATAACGTCCAGCCGACCGGTTGGGTCTGTTTGCCATTGCGTGCATATTTTACACGCATTCTGGTGGAAGAGCGTATGGTGGTTTTACCTTCAAAGAACACATAATGGCATAACTTGTATCCCCCCGGCAATAAGACTGTGTCGATCGCCACGTGTTGCCCTAACACCTTCCAAAAAAAAAAACAAGATTAACGCTACCGAAAGCGACACTATAATCGCACCTTTGAGTCCAGAAGCAGGAAAGAGTGATAGAGGCTCCTTTTCGAAACTTATATTTTCGTAAGTAGCGCTGAAACATTCTTTATGGTCAGTGAACTGGCTGGACATGAACAAATGGCATTGCCAAAGACTGCTGAAGACAGTGTGCCCGGTCAACCACATCCCCCTTTCCAGTTCTCGTATACCTTCCCCGCAAGATAATCATCATGATGACGCATATGTAAAACTTAGAACTATGGATGAAGTGGTTGCTTTGAATAACTTTTTGCGTCTGATCATCACCCATGCGGCTATTAGTAGATTGCCCCGTGTGAAGAAAGAAGGAACTAAAATTCCCTAACAATAATATTAAAAAAAAGGAAACATGCCCACTTTTTGAAAAACAGGAGCAGAAAACCATAAGTCATCATAAAGAAGTTTGCTGAATAAGCAGTGCAGTTTTTCACAGTTTAATGCTGTTGTCTTTCGGAGGGCTTGTCCGCGGTCCACCACCAATTTACAATAGAATTAATAAACTCAATACTCAGTAAAGGGCTCAATAAAGTTATTTCCTCCTCCTCCTGATAGCCGATGCTGCCCACATCTTCATAAGCTGGGGTGTATTTCCTACTTCAAACAGCCTATATAAGTTTGTTGTACTTGCGAGTTGCCTGAAGGTAAAAAAAAGATTTGCGGATTTGGAATGATTACGGACCGTGCTGGAGTATGCATGTAAACCGAGCAACGAAACACAATTTAATTCTGTGGTAACTCGACCACTAAATATGCAAAAATGCAAATTATGCTAATGTGCTTGATTCTGGCGCAACGAACTAACAATCAAGGGCTGAGTTTGTATACGTATGCTACAGTGCTTGATGAGGGAAACGTGACCTCAAGCAAACAAGCAAGACCGTCCAACCAAGCCGTATACTGTAAAGAAAATGTTTGTGCTGAGCGCCGCGTCTTGCTCAGTACAGCTACTCTCGACATGTGCGAGTTGCAACACATTGTGTCGGCACGTGCGCTTTATTTTAAAATGTCCAAAGATAATCCTCAGCCCTGAGTGGCAACGCTGAGTACAAGCACTCAGTAGTCAAGCCGATACCAGCTATCTAGATTTTTACCAAGGGGCGTTGGAGTATTTAAATCGTCAGGGTTATACCCAGCCTCACGTCAGCATCGTGCCTCCAATGTATCACCGATCACGGTTCCTGGGTAAAGATACATCATCTTTAACTACATATCTCAGTATCCAGTGTGACACACCTTCTAGCAGCATAAGGCTTGCTCTTTACTTGCGTTATACTGCGTGCACCGTTGTACACTAAGAATAAAAAGCAATAAACTGATAGCATGGGTCGTGTCCCATCATTTCGCTAACCTAACTTGCAATGCTAACAACACACTTCAGAAAGGAATAGGTCTGGGCGTATTGGTTATTCATCGTAATGCTAGTAACACAGCGTAGCAAGGACGAGGAACGAGTCGCTTCTCCTGTCTCGGCTTGTCCCTCGTCTCTACTGCGCAAAGTCACTTGCAATGCGATGCTAGCAAGCTGGCGTTCGGTTGGAGTTCAGCGAACACACTCGTCAATATCAATTTCGACAAAGACTAAACAAAGAAAAGTTGCATAATAAGTACACTTATAAAATTCTGCATTGTCATACAAAAGTCGGTTTGTGCTAGCGGTCAACCGGATCCTTTTGAGTGGAGAGGGAACGGCGGCGCCAAGCGCTCTCTCACTTTTTTTTAACGACTCGATGCGTGAACTCTTGAGACATATCTCGTACATTTCACAGAAGCTGCTGGCTCCACTTTCCAGCAATATTCTATCTGCGAGGCGGCAGCAAGCGCTGTATTTGGCGAGAGCCTATGTGACTGCAGGTGCTGCGGGTTTGTTTAGTCTTTGGCTTGTAGGCTTTTATGTGTGCGCATATTCAGCTGCGGGAAGTGACATATGAATTTAGGGGGCAGTCGAGAGTGGATCATCTCATTTTACCCTCTATTTTCTGGGACTGCATGAATTGGGGGAAAGGCAACGAGTACGCGTCCTTCTCTTTCATACGAACTAATTATTGAAGTGCAACCTATTACAAGCTTGTATGAGGCGCGTGCAGCGCCCGATAGTTCGCAATGCGGATTCACCTAAAACGAACTCTCGGGAAACACCAGCTTCGATATATAAATTCCCGAACTTCGCAGAGAAATCCAATGGCGTTGCAGTTACTTTTGTGGTTCAATGCATAAGACGTTGTTTCGTTAAGAAAGTGAGTAAGGAAGAAAACTATTAGTACCGCAAACAACGGAGGCGTACAAAACAAAGTCCCAAATAATGGCTCAGAAAGTTTGGTGCTGGGAATTTGGCTGCAAAAAAAAAAAAAGGTACGTAAGACATTCCGCAAAATAGGGAAAAGAGTTTAGTGGCGCAATCCACCGCTCCGTTTCAAAGGAGACGCTCATAGCATCGATCCATCCATCCATCTGTCCCCCACATTGTCGGTCGTACTATGTACCTTGGTGAGCGGCGAGTGTCACCACTTGAACTATTCATGCATACACCGTGGTCTTTCCTGAATAAAACATAAGTCCAACTGCTAAAACTTGAGCTATGATGCGCTTATCGCACGGTTCTTGCATGGTGTAAATTGACGGGCCAGGAATCAGGTATCACGAATCCTCATAGGTGCTGAGCCTAAATTCCGTTATAAATGCTTTCCACATGGTTGTCAGTATCAGCACAGCTAGTGTCGGTGAAGTGAAAGCAATTCAAAGTTCAACGGGCACTCCGTAGATTTAATGATGTTTGTGAAATCTAATCCGAGGTTAATGTGCTCTTATTTTTGGGCAACACAGTAATTAGGTGGTGCTTCAACATATTTTTGTTCTTTGCTTAAAATACACATTTTACATCCTGAAACGTACAGTACGAAAAATCAGGAATCCTCAAATGCACGCGCATATGACGTTAATCTAGCGCTACGAGCAAGCGCAAATAACGTAAGACGCAGTATGCTAGCTCAACCTTATGAGACAATAGGGTGACCTGCATTTCTTTGTTGTCCGTTGGTGCCGAATGAAAAAGAAACGATGAGCAGATATTAAGTTACGAGTAGCGAAGCGTCGAACAGAACAAAATGGACCTCTGGACATGGATAACAAAATTTTTCGCATAAAAATATTGTATTCCATCTCGCCAACGCTTACGCACACAAGAGCTGTGCTCAGTTAGGCTCATTTGCTTCGCCGTCGTATCGCTGTGGTTCGACGGTGTGAAAGTACGGGTAAAATGAGAACACTTGTTCAACGCTTTGATATATTCAATTAACCGAAATCGACGTTTCTGGAGAGTTACGAAAGGACTAATAACTGCAAACCAAGCGCAACGTAGACGCCCAATTTAAACAAAGATCTCGCACCTCTGCGACGACGCATTTAGGTGTTCCTAGTTGTCACGAAACTATAGCGAACTTCCTCCCGACATATTCCCGCTAACTCACAGGCGTTGTATCTATCTCCTTGCACTGTTTCTTTTATTTTCTTTTTGTTTATGAGAGCTTGGCAGTATATAGTAGTAACTAAGAAATCATTGATTTATTTCTACTACAGTAAAACGGGCTTCGATCAATTAATTTTCTTTTGGACATGGTTGTTTAACTATGGCTTAACTTTTTAACTACCGCATTTATTGGTAACATTGACAAGAGAACTATGAAAAATCTTGTCGGCATTACCAGAAGTTCAAGTTTCTTGCGACTCTTGGCCTGCTCTAGAGGATACGAAAATCTTGTGTTTCTTCATTAGTAAATGAAGTTAAGATTGGCCGCACTGCATTTGTCGAAAAATAAAGCAGTGGATAAAGAAAGGTGCTCGTGCCTGCAACACTGTAGCTGGCAGGCGTATCTTACCTTCAAGGCTTTAGTGAAGCGCTTGCTCGTGTTCTGCGCACGTACGGCGTGCAAGTGGCACAGAAAGTGAGTGACGTCCACGCACAGAGACTCAGAAGCAGTACGACGAACGTCAAACACAAGTCTGAAAAGGCGAAGCGATTGCCGGCTCTTGTTGATGGCTAAACCCACCTCTGTTCGTGTCAAACACGTCGATTTCAGTGGGTCTGTTCGCACATGAGTGAAGGTGCATGTATATAGGCGGCTATCATCAAATAGTTGAATTTGACAGTACAGCGCTGGACCGTCCTCTCTCTTAGTTGGTATTACACGTGGCGCTTTCATATTTATTGAAAATGCATCCACAAATCCGGCTACAAGTACGCCTAAAGAAAATGTGTTGAACGAATGCACCAGCAACGACAAATACCTAGCTCTGGAAGTTAAAAAAAAGATCTAACAACTCTATCTTACGATGAATGTTGGTGCTAAAGCGGTTAGCGACAAAGCAATATGGTAATAAACCTTACGGCCACCGCCAAGATGTGTCAGGTAGTACGTGCATACTGCAATCAGGGTCATCTCTCGCTAGTCCAAAGGGGCAGTGAGACTCAGACGGACGCAAAGAAACACAAAACCACATCACAAGCGCTATAGTTAGGGTATCCGGCTTCTTTCAGCCGGGACACCTGAATGCTGAAGCTTTCGCTCATCACGTGGAAACGCGTATTCGTTAGGGCTACGTGTCATCATCTCTCGCGCTTCTCTCTGCACAGGCTGCGCTATCTAAAGGCGCCACCGCAAAGTCCGCATATGGCCGCGGAGATGCGTGGTGGGCCAGTGCGTGCGAACGCTTCGAAACGCCTCATGTATGAAGCGTGCTGTGATGCCGAACTCCGCTCTCCCGCTTCAATGATCATGATGATGACGACAACGACGACGACGACGACGATGATGATGAGTGCGATGATGATGATGATGAACTTTTGGTATTCCCTTCGAAACGGAGCGGCTGCAGTCACCTAATCTGCTTCAGGTAATCACTGCCTAGTATTTTGCCTATCTCTCCTTGATCCTTTTCTTTCTTAAGACATATATATCGAAATTGTGCAGTTTCCTATGCTTCTAATGGAGCCAGCCCCATCAATCTGGTCCCTGCTGGCCAGGTAATGCTTCCCACTCGACACTTCTCGCCATCTGGTGGCACCACCGTGAAATCCTCTGAGATGCAGTAGCCCGCTATTATTATTATTATTATTATTATTATTATTATTATTATTATTATTATTATTATTATTATTATTATTATTATTATTATTATTATTATTATTAAAAATGCAGAGTGGCACCTCCTGTGGCACACACCCAATAGTTCAAATTACGTGAAAGAGGTTATTTGAAGAGCGGCGCATTGAAAGTGCATTTGTGCGGTTTTTTTTCCCGACGAACACCGGTTCGCAATCACCCAAGTTAATGTGAACAGGCTCAGCTTAGAGTGGCACATATCCAGCGCATTCGCGGCTGAGCTCGCTAAAGCCTGTGCCTGCTGTGCGCAGGAATGCGTGGGGCGCTCGTTCTATCCACCCATCAGAAAATTTTGAAGGCTTTCTTTCTTATTAAAGAGGCTGCAAGGGGAAATGGATAGACACCGAAAAGAGCATAACGTATTCTTGTATCTTGTAGGTGCAAGAATACGTTACAAGATACAAGAATAGAAGAATACAAGAGGCTTTGTCCATGTTAGTGTGCAGTTTATATTTAAAGTCTTCGCATTACACCTAAATTTCTTTTTCCTTTCCCGCTCCGATGCAAAAACAGAAAATCAGTAGAACAGCCAAAGAATTTTGACCGGAAACTTCAGATCCCTAACTTAAGTTCCGGCTTGAGTCAGTGCTTCATCCGCTCTTCTGAGGCTAGTCCTTTTTCAATATCATTTGTTATTCGCCTACTCTTTCGGTCCGTGGTGCGTTATTGTGAGAACTTGACGAGTAAACAATGGCAAATGTGTGTGATGAGAAAAAAAGAGGAATGCACGCCACGCACAGGAACGCAGCAAGAGGAAGCGAAGCCGGAGAGGAATGACTCACTCGCAAGAGCGGCGCGAACGTAAGCATCCAACCTGGAATTAGGCGTGAGAAGCCTTGACCGAAACTATTTGAGCACTGCGCAATGCCTTTATCATTCTTATTGCGAGATTGAACTGGGAATACTGTCGTTTCAGCTCTTGCCTCGCATTGGGCGCCGGCATTTGTTGCGCCTCGCTGCAAGGCACCACTGTCAGGACGGATTGTACTTCCCTACCTCCACAACTCGCCGAAGGAGAAAGAAAAGAAAAAAATGCCAAAACTTTTATGTCAAATCTCAACTTTCGCTACGCGCCCTCTTCAAGCAGGCTCAGTCGGCTTTGAAAAAAGCAAAGGTACAAGCGTTCAAACATATATGCATACGAAAAAGAAAATAAATGGCCACGACACGACCGAGTTGAAAGCTAGACTAGCAAAGGACAGAATGCCGGGATTCCCAGACGAATGCGCGCCCCCGCGCAGGCCTGAGGTAGCAGCACTAGAAAAGAATAGGCAGGCACTTTCGGAGAAGACAGCTCTGCGCCAAAGTAAAAGCAAACTATCTGCTAGCTGCTACCTTGGAATGCGGATGCACATGCCCGTTGACAATGTGCGCGGAAAAGAATCAAAATGGACCGAGAGGACCGATTTTAGTAAGCATGATAGCTCCCCACTTCGCCATTTCGGGTTACTGGCTGCCGCTGTCTTACCTATTGTACAGATGGGTCACTGGGCGCTGCCATACATTATCTGCATGATCAGACAAGTAGGATAAGATTCAAGTCCTCAAAAAAGCAAAGTGTACAGACAAGAGAGAAAATAAAAAAATTGGAAATAAACAGCAAAATAAATTTAGAAATGTTGGGCCACCGAGCAGGGAAGTAGAAGCAAAGACACTTTAGAAATATTAGATGTGCAGATTTTATTGAACTATGTTGAATTTTAAGAAAATCGCGTTTCCACACAATAAAGTAACGAGAAATTAAGTAAGGATGCAAGAAGAGTGAAGCACAGCTGAAACACAGACCTGCAGATTCCCCACAACACATGCAGTTCCGCAACACTTGATCTGAGTGTGTCTCTGTAGCGCATTTCAAGTTGCTATTCGTATTTCTGTGCATGTTCTTCGAAATCTCTAGTAGGCACAACTGCCAGCATATGGCATGGATATGGAGGATCCATTTAGAATGCTGCTGCCATGATGCACAGGCTGTTATGGACAAGTACTCTGCCAGCACGCATTCGTACACTGCCTAAAGCATCAAGCAATCGCAAAATGCTTGCAGGTGGTTTGTACATAATTGCGCAGTGACGTTATGTCAGCGTCACACAGCACAGCTGTGCAACGTAACAACAATCAGTGCCCATCTTAGGTTCGCATCAACGTTTTCTATCGAACTTCCTTGACTTCTTTCTCACCTTATGCGAAGTTCAGGTTAATGGAGGGAATAAAAGAGGGAACGCAGAGGGAAGACATATGCGAGGTTACAAATAGGAAAGAATAAAACCAGAGCATAAATCAACTAGTCGATTGAGGGTGCTAAATAAAGCGTGTGTGTGTGTGTGTGTGTGTCTCAGAAGGGTTTGGGTGCGAGCCAGTTGGTACGGATCATTCATTTTTAAAACAGCGCCAAAAAACACGGACAGCGCTCGTCCTGTGTCCTCCCTTGTCCGTGTTTTTTGCCGCTGTTTTAAATACGAATGTGTGTGTGTGTGCGTGAGAGAGAGAGAGAGAAATGAACGAACGACAGGGAGCTGTACGAGAAGAAAAGGCTAGGTGACCATATTCTTTGACTGAGGTGTCTCTCAGTGGCACCTGCACCTCGGCGTCGATGTTCTTTAGGCTAACTTTAGGTGAACGCAATGAACAAACCAAACTCGGAGGCAACTGTTTTCCATTAATTAGCCGGTGAAATATGATGTCACCTTCTTGTGTGCGACATTATTAGGGACGTCAATACTTCAGCTTTCTAGTTCCAGGTTTTCATAAGTATTGCCGAACTCTTGCTCACGTGGCCGGTCTCTAAAGTCTGCAATTCAGTGAATTGATGCGCGGTAATAAGTGATTTCTAAATAATTATAATTGTTCCTGACACTTCAGCAACTCAAATTATGACTAAACTTATGCTCTGATATCATATATATAAAGAAACTCATAAATTGTGTATTGTAGTATATCTTTTATATTTTTTCTTATTTATTTTCAACTTCGTTCCTGGTCGTCGCAGGAGGTTAACCGCAAGTGTTGTGCAAGAAACAAGAGTGTCACTCAATGGTCGTGCCACTAAAAGATTGGTTAGATACCCTGCATGGGAGAAAATAACTTAGGAGATAGGAATTGAGAAAGACGAGTGCAGAAACTGGAATCGGCGCACAAAATTAAAGCGACAGACGTCGCCATCATAATCTATCGTTCAAGCCCGTACACTAACGGGCTTGAACGATAGGTCTAGTTAGCACGTAGAGGCTAACTAGACTCACGTGCAGTTTCGCTACTCTGCACGGCGGAAGGGGTAACTGGTTGATAAAAGAAAACGAAGCAAAGTATGAAAAAACGCCAGTCACACGCAGACGCACACGAAGTTTACAAACGGTAGTGAATACCTGTCGACTTCAAATACTATAACAACACCTTCGTTGCTTTCTGTGTCAGCGACGCACATGACCATGGTCCAAGAATCTTGGTTTCTGAAACTCCAAATGCGGTATTGATTCTAGCCATGTTAATGGTTCCAGGTAATGGTGGTGCTGGACGTCATATCAAGAACAAATGCACAGGAGGTGTTCACTATTTTCTTGGATGCCACAGGAGTCGCACATAGGTGTGTGGCATTCCAATGAGAATGAATGTGCTATCGAGAATACAAATCCAATCCAGAAACGACATAACAACATTGCCTTGGAGTAGGAAATCCTTGATGGTAGTTGCAGCTTTAACGAAGGATAAAGCGTATGCTGGATACATTTTGGAGAACTAAGACACGATCAATAAGCATGCGTGATAATACGAGCCAAGAAATAGGCTCCTTGCAGTGTCCGTTCTTGTTAGCGAGATCTAAACCGCGTGGGCGCCTTCATGGGTGGACCGGGCTGCCTCATTGGCGAAGTCATTACCCCTAATACCAGCCTGTCTTGGCATCCACTGAAATATAATGTCGTGTTCTTTCTCACGAGCTTGATGGTGATTATTTCTTGTCTCCTGTACCGCTTGCTCGTGTCTGCTGTGGCGTAGGGCAAACTGCAAATTCTGAAGGACTGCATTTGAGCCGCACAATATGAACCACTGAGTCGCTAATGTGCGCCTAGAAAAACTCGGCCAAGTAACTCGCCTCGCCAACTCGCCTTCTCAACGAGCCCCCAAGGCATTCAAACTTAGCGATTTTTCCCTTGTCCTCATCATGTCTCTTGCTTCTTCTTCCGCATTGTAGGGTACTGGTGGAATGAAATTCCGGTTAACCACACTGCCGTTTTCTTTCTTTCGCTCTAATTACGCACGACGACACTGCCGTTCGTTTACGTAGCACTGAGAAAGACGGGAACAACCCATCACTATTGGTCAGGCAGGAACTGGGGTCGTAAGCGCCGAGTGCTCACTCCTTTGAATCGATAGCGGCAGTGATCTTCAATCTCCGGAGAAGAAAGAAAATATGTCTCCCAGCTGCACAGGCAATTTATTTTGCCGAATACAATATGAGATTGTTGAACAGGGATGAAAAACGGCGTTAATCTCACCCACGATTACGAGGCAATGGTTGGGGAATGACAAATGCTTTATGTAAAGCATTTATGTAAAGCATTTATGTAAAGCTTTATGTAAAGCTTCAAAGAGCAATGGCGTCTTTCCAATAAACCAAGTTGTAATTCAGCGCCGTGTGTGTCCCATTCTATTTTCTGTGTCCTGTGTTGGTAACGATGTTTTTAAACATTATGCGACTCATGGGTGCTGTTTACACAGCTTTAATTAAAAATCGTCGCCACTGCTCAACCCTTGTGAACAGCAATGAAGAGTTGTTAATGAAGCCTCCGGGCAGCTGGCTATTCTAGACGAAAAAAAAAAAAGAAACAGTCGCTGCAGGCGACTACTACAAATATGAAGCACCGTCTCAGAGCGAGAAGCGCTCGTTTGTTATCTTTCTTTCTTTCTTTCTTTCTTTCTTTCTTTCTTTCTTTCTTTCTTTCTTTCTTTCTTTCTTTCTTTCTTTCTTTCTTTCTTTCTTTCTTTCTTTCTTTCTTTCTTTCTCTGACCCTTTAAATCCGTTATTTAGGCGGGCACTTTGCATTCTCTGTGCGTCCATTGTTTATATGTAGCACTCACACTAACACACGGAAGAAATAAGCGAAACCGATCCCCCTGGGGATGTCCCATCACACGGAACGAGACGTTATTATAAAGGGTAAACTCGATGTAGCGGTTGTTGTTTGTGAAAGGGTTTCAGCGTGGATAAATAGGCCATCGAAAGACCGGCTGTCGCGAAGACAAAGAAATAAACACCATCGATTAAGAAATTCGAAAAACAAAAAGAATACGAGACTAATACGGAAGGCAAGAAAAAATTTCAAGGCAACAAAATATCCCATAAGGTACGCATCACCAACCAAACTTTTTGCGTCAGGCAGCAAGATACATCAGCAACTCATGAGCGTCCAATAACCGCGTACACTGGCAGCACATGTGTATGGTCTGCAACGAAGAACGTAACAGAAAGGTACCTTGAACAAAAGTTTATAATGAACTACATCACTCCAGGTACTACAAGGAAATGACAGTATAACTGAAAATAAAGAAGAAAAGGTTGGCGCACGTTTATGCAAATAAGCCTGAACACGGTCATACTCTAAACGCATCTATACATAACTGCCAATCATAGAGACTGTGTAAAGTCGCTATTTACAAGAAAGTCAGAAGGCACTGTCACATTGTCGGAATCACCGCTGCGGCTGCGGACTTCACGAGTGTCGGTAAATCAATGATAGAAGCATTGTGTTTTCAGGTTGTCGAGTAGGCAATATGAGGGTGTTACTGCCTCTTGTGTTTCTATTCCTTGTTTCAGGAGAGGGGGGTGCACCAGCAGTGCACTAGAATAAAAACTAAACTCGCTCCTTCGAATTAACTACCCATATACTTTCGTTCATCCATCCCACTGCTGCACCAGCGTCATCGTTACCCAACCCACATCCCATTTTTACTAAAGTTGTTCCACCATATTTCAGTACCACGCGTAGTCTACCATTCTGGACCCAATAACTTTCCAGGCACCTGCTCTTGCATGTCCCGACGCCGCGTACTGCGGTAGCATAAACGACATGATCTTTCTCTTCGAAAGCTGTCCACTAGCTCGAAAATGTTGGATTTTCCCCGAGAATTCTCAAGGAAATCGCGGACCGTATACCGCCCCTCGGCACGGCCACCACTGCAGCAGAAGCAGACACGCCACACGAGTGGTGATGTGGCACTATCAAAATAGCCGCAGCCGGAGGCTCGACGTGCTACGTATCGCCTCACAATAAACTTCGAAGCCGGCGGTTGCCTTCTCCTGACGATACGATATGAGAGGCGGTCATAAAGGGACGACCTCGTCTTCAGCTTCTTCCTTTACTCGGCCCGCCGCCCTCTCTTCGAGTGAAGCATTATAATAGGCTTTCTTGTTGTTGTTCTTGCGCCTAAGAAACGACGGCAGCTACGGGAAAGCTGCATTTTTGAAAAGAAATAGAAGTGGCAACGATGTATTATTGAAATCAAATATGAAATTGTGCTGTAAGAAAGAAGAAGCCGACGCGTACGTCCTCTCGCGGGCATCTTCAAATCCATGAAGTTATCCTTACGTGGTGCATCAATCAGTTCAAAAAAAAGGCTTCGAATAAATAAAAACACAGAAGCAGGACGTTGATGTTTCCCACTGACTTCTCGGTTTAAGAAGGGTGTGCCATAAGCATTTCACGGCGAGCACTCAGTTGCTGTTACCGATAGGATAAATAATGATTGTCGTTTACCAGACTCTGCAATTTCTCTATAGATATTGCACCGTCACCTCCACGCACCCTTGATTTCGCAAGTCTCCCGGACACACGTTGCCATGTAATTAAAGTGATTCGTATTCAGAAAGACTAGAATTAGTGCTTTCGTGGATCGTGACAAAAAAAGAAGTGCAGGCAACAATCGGACACTTCATCAATTCTTTTATTCATACACTCCCCCGTTCTTCTCTTTTTCTTTTTTTTCGAAGGCTGCGATGACTTCCTTTCTACGTTCCCCGTATCCTTCTCTACAACTTCATTTCTCTCCTTTTTTATTCTGTGCAAATAAATGTAGCAGAGAAAGGCAGCATTGATTCCGTATTCTTGGGCATTTGATCTTCGATAAAAAAAAAAATAAGGGATTGAACGAAAGTTCCTTTTCGAGCGAATGTGCCCGCGAGCGCACACAGCTTCCAAGTCACGCACGAGATACCGCAGGGATCGGATCTCCCTAATTATTCTTGAGAAAAACGACATGGCGGCGCGCTCTCCAAATACTCCTTGTGTAACGAAGATACGGACATGCGAGCGAAGTCACTGCGTCGACGTCGCAGATGTCACTCGAAGCTACGGAAGGACTTACTTTTTTTTTTTCTTCACTAGGAAGTTTGCGAAGACGACGCGTTTAATTTGGGAACGAGCATAATACATTAGTCTGAATCGACTACGAAAGCTTCAGTGACAGTGCGTGGAGACGTCGCTGACAGAGCGGACATGGAGATTAGTGTAGCTGCAGAAAAGGCGTGAAGGCGCTCGATGACAGAGCGTTTACATGCTTCCACGCGGCTCTAAGTCATTTCTGGTTTCGTTGTTATTTTTTATACACTTTACCTTTGCTCTCCTTTATGGGTATCAAATTATTGCGTTTAAAAGAATAAATGACGCAGGTGCAACAGCGGCATCATTAAGGAACGAACTTGGAAATATGTCACGAGCGCCAGAACTCATGGCTTGGCGCAGCGGGATTCAGTATTTAAAACAGCCCAACTTGAATTATTCTCATTATGTATCACACGAAAAACAGTTCTTGGGACGCGTTAGCCAGGCGTATCTTGGTACGGTAAACATTCCTGAAACATTTATCTCAAATCTGAGCGGTCATCTGTCTCGGAATACTACTTTGGCCGCCGTGGCCGGGATTCGATCCCGCGACCTCTTGCTCAGCAGCCCTTTAGCAGCAGACTATAATACTGTACCTAAGTCAACCTTACGTATCTCGCGCTCTAGAGCCCGCGTTATCTGACATTACTCAATCAATACCTACGGGCGTCAATTTATTCCTACATAAAAAAGACGCGGTTTTCCAGCCACACTCACGTTTTATAGAATTTTTTCTTTGCTCTTATATTTACCTAAGCTACCCTTGTAACGTCTATGATAAAGAAGGAAATGTGCAACTTCATTCCAGCTGATGGTAACAGGTTCATGAGACGCTGCCTTTGCGAAGTTTGGAAACTAAATTACTGGGGTTTTTCGTGCCAAAACCACTTTCAGATTATGAGGACGCCGTTGTGGAGGACTGCGTAAATTCCGACCAGCTGGGGTTCGTTAACGTGCACCTAAATGTAAATGCACGGATGCTTTCGCATTTCGCCCCCATCGAAAGGCGGCCGGCGTGCCCGGGATTCGATCCCGAGGCCTAGCGCTCAGCAACCCAACACCAGAAATTTAGAAGCTAATGCATGGCCAAGCACATGAGAAGATCTGCAACCCAGAAATGACATCAAGCAGCTTTCCTAACTAATTCAGCAGCTATGCATAATTCATTTCTTCTCCGCCTCCAATGTTTGCGTTATTCGCTTGTCTTCCTTGGCGATGTCGATCAATACATCTGTCATGTATCGAGGCGCAGTGATTCGACGTATTGACCTAATCGGGTCATTAACGACAAGTGACGCCACCGTCTCTCCTCCATTATATTTTTCCTTCTTCCGCTTTCGTTATCTGTATCTGAGCTTAGGTCTGCAGGCAGGCATGCAGGGCTCCATTAGAGCTGGGTTTTCAATGAGGAGGAAGCCCATGCTCCTCTAATGACAACTGTCCAACCATCCTTCCGCTAATGGATTCCTCCTCCCGGAAATATGCGGGAAAGAGACACGACGTATGTAAGGATTTGGCTCGCGAATGTTGGTTCCGAAGCACAGGCAAGTGTGAGAGTGTAAACTGCGTTGAAGAGGCACTGCTTTCTGAGAGCACAGATACAAGCGGAGGCTAATGCTTGACTGTAATTCAAGTGATCCGCCAAGTAGAAGTACGGAGCGGTTCGTACATCGCTGCAGGTTGAAGATGAGAGGACAGTGAACTGCCATGAAGCGATTTCTTCGGGTTTAGTAATAAGTAGTGTGGCGACCTAATTTGCCCTCCGCATACACTGTGGAGCACGGACGACAGACGCAGTGTCATAGCGTCCACTGCTGTGAATGGCTATGCAAAATGAGGGTTGTGAGAGCGACAGGAACTGCGGAAAAAATGTTTTTTTTTTGGTGGTACACATTCTTGTAATTAAGGAGGCGCCTGTTATGTGCTGATAACTGTACTTGCATGCCGTGGCCACACCTATATTCGGTACTGTTTGATTACGTGCCGATTTGAATTCACGAGTGCGTGGGGTGTTTAGTGGCATTACGGCACGTCAGAGAAGATGGAGTGGTTTTAATGTCTGGCTAGTATAAATATTATTTCATTTTCGGTTCGCAAATCTATTCAGCTTCTGGTAGAGTTTCGCATACTAAATGAGGACGACGCCCAGCCTAGTTAGCGATATGGTTTCCAGAGGATCACGGGGACGGTAGGATGTAAAGTTTCCAACTCGATCTCGCGCCTTGTGGGCTCCATAATTGAGTTTCGTTGACAATCGCGTGATATCCGGCCGTGGTATATATGCCCATCCGCGCGGTAAATCTTAGTTTTTGTTTTCTTTCCCATATTTGAAAATGCGTCGGATATTTTTCTATACTCGGCTATGCAACAGCGAATGTCTTGATAATACTTACACAGATATGATGTTGTGTTTTCCTAAAATTTGAAACCACAGGCATAATTAGGGAAAGCTATATACTGAAAAAAAAATGTTTCCCACGGGCATGCGTTGATTTCCTTCTGCCGTGTTGCAAGTCTCATTATGTTTCTGTCTATCTGAAAACACATTCATACACAGCAATATGCTATGACTAGCAACACAGAACACGGCATCGTTGGCTAAAGTACGTTTTGGTCAAGTACGTGTCTAAGATGGTTTTCGCAGATGAGGAAACCAGTGTGCTGTGCGTGTACGCGTGTGTTTGCGTGTGCTTGTCAGAGCGAAAACAGTGAGGGGAAGCGAGGGGCTCGACTTTCTTGTCAGTTGCAACCCTAGGCACGAACAGTAAATGAAGCGCGTCAAAGCATGGGTATAATTAAAAGGCATTTTTGATTGAAATGTTGAATGTATTAGAAAAAGGGGGAATGAAAGTGGATGAAAAATAACCGGTCGTCATGGCCATCAAGGTCGCTAGCTAACACACTCAGGGCAGGATCTAGTACCAATACACAAATACATAAAAAAATTGTAAGCGGGAGGTTGGCACCGCGCGAACCTAATGGTAAAACACCGCGCTCGTATTGCGGAAGATGTACAGTCTACTACCCTTTGGTGGCAAGTTTCCTTTGTGCTAATATGTTTTAAGTTTTCCTCATAATTACTTCAGTTTAAGTAAGTAACAATTAACTTCACTTGGGCTTTCTGTGACTTCATTGTCTGTTTCCTTCTGTGTTTGTAATTGTGCGTATGTTGCGTGTGTGTAGGTTCTCGCGTGGTAGTATGCACTTGTGATGACGTAGAAATGGTCTCTCAAAGCAGATTTCCAATCGTCACAAATGAAGGTGAACGAAAAGATGTGAGATAAAACCTGCGTGATGTAGGCGCTAGTGTATCAACGCAGATTTAGAACGCCGATTAAAAGGTAATGGGAGCATAGGGATGTTCTTATTGGAAAGGTGCGGAGAATAATGACGGAAAAGGATGTTGGGGGATTATGATGTGCGTTTTCCGAAAGCCTGAAATAAAATGGTGCTTCTTTTTGACCGCGAACCAGGTGTACACCTACATCGCCACCGTTACCAAGAGGTGAACATAATGCCTGACTGGTACACCGTAACAGCAATCGTCGCGAAATGCTTTAAGCAACCGTCAACGCTTCCATGTGCGAGCCTATCAAAATTTTTCTCCCGCATCATACGGCATCACCAGTGAGGGAAACGACGCTGCTTGGCGGCCTCGGGGCGCCTCGTCTTTTTGGGAATTTCGCTCAGTGAGGCGGCATTTTACGGAGCACGAAGGAATAAAAATGTCAGCCGAGTCGCAAGACAGAAAGTCGGCTTCACGCATCAGGCTTGTCCAGTCCAGTGAGTTCACAAAGGGGAGCTCATCGGGCCTCACCCTGCTGCACATATTATTGCACATTTCGGTGATAGTTTGTGAATGGACGCACTTTAGCTTGCGCGTTGTTCAGAAAATATGTCCGCTCTCTCAGCGTGAGTGTGCCCTCAGCAATGATTGAATGCGTAACGCGTGCACAAACAGACTGCATCCTCTCTAATGCAGTAAAGCCTTCTTGTGAAACACAAGGGAATTTTACATGGAAGCTGTATATGGCTAGTCGATTCGTCCACCTGTCTGCCGGTCGCCTATGCGCCGAATACTCCTCCGGTGCAACCCCATGCGCATGTGCGATGAGAGAGAGAGAGAGAGAGATCTAAAGAGAAAGAAAGGCGCGCGATTAGCCAATGCCACCTAGATAGCGCAAGGCCTGTTTACTCCGATCCATGACGTCACGAAACATGGCCCTAAATTCCCATTGACAAGGCTGGGGTGACGAAAGCGGTGACGTCAAAATCACTGTTGCCTACTCATATATATTATATGGCAGCCGGGCCAGGTAACATGACGTCATGGATTGTAGTGAAAAGTCCTTGTGCTATCTAGGTGGTGTTGGATTAGCTACGCCAGTAGTGACGTCGTTGCACTCCGTCGCAGCCAAATGCTGCGCAGCAGTTTCTCTCCGGCTCAGAAATGGCTAGGCCCACGCGTCATACGTACTCTTTAAGAAGTAGGCACTTTTCGATCAGCCATACGGCGAGCAGAACCGGGGACGAGCTCGTCTGCGGCGTGCCGATGCTGCAGCCCGGCCACAAGAACAGGCTCGTGCCGCCGAGCGCAATCAGCAACTGCGTACCGAGGATTCGGCAGTGTACCAAGCCGTTGTTGAATGAACCGTCGGGATTAAACAAGTGATAAACACCGGGGCAGCATGTTTCAGCTTTTCTTGTTAGAGAGTTCTTGGGCACTGATTTTTGTATTCACGTATTTCTGGTGTTGTTTGAGAAAGGGGCGTCACTATAATTTAGTGTAGTTAACCTCGCTGTGCGCAAATGTTTATTACGAGGTATATTCGTCAAGTCCAGTGGCTCGTGCAGCGGGTTTTTTAGATGGAGCAGAAGAACGCTGTAATTTCGTATGACGCAAGCAACCGTGTTTCCTTTGTTCATCAGGGTAACGATATCAACGTCTCAGGTCTTAGTGGAAGAGAGGGGTTTAGACCTCTTCTATTGAAGTTATTGCGTTTACAAATAAAGGCGCCGTTTTGTGCTCTGCTCACATTTTTCCTTCTGGTAAATTACTGCACAGAGAAAAAAAAAACAGCGAGCTGAACACAAGTAAAATACTTAGTCATAGTTCATCCAAGCAAATTGTTTAAGGGATAGTGTGCGCTAGAACGAAGATGCAATGTAGAATGAATGTTCGAAGCGAACATTGCAAGCTGACTTGGTAGAGCGATAAACTTGAAAATGCTTAGGCGAGGGATTCGATCTTCATTATTTCACTGGGAACTACAATTGCATTCTTTTATAATGTCAAATCGATGCACGTACGCCACTCGGTGGTTGGTTGGGCTGGATGGGTGTGGCATCGCAATGAATATGGCTCCAACATGGAACGCGCAAACAGCTCCATTTTCGGTACGGACACATCCACATTGAAATCACGGACAACGACAACAGGGGTAGTGTCATCGCCGCTAATCCACGCAAAGTGAGTAGCCATGAACGTTACGGGAGTATGAGTCATTGAATTTTTTGCTTCCTTATGGGAGTGCGAGCCATTGATGGTGACAGTTTTTGACATGCGGTTTTGTATGTTGTATGCGTGATTAGGAAGATTTTAAGCCCTGTTGACTTCGCGTTGCTCAGCGCTTGTAGCCTCTGCCTTACGGCGCTATGAGCCATGGCATTGCTTGCTTGTTTACGGTAGCACGAATACTTACGGGGGTATGAGCCATTGATGATGATAGTATTGTTCACGGAGAACAATAACGCATGGAACCCTAGCGATGTAAAAAGCACTCTGGGCCTTCCACAAAGAGTCATTAGGGAACCTCTTAAAATAGGAGCAGATGCGGGTAACGGGCCGCCACTCGCAAGAACAATAATCTTGGCTCTGATCGAAAGGAAACCAAACGTTTATAACAAACACGCCACAGTACCTTGCAACACTGTACGATGGTGGGAAATACGAAAACAGTCATAGCGAAAGAGTCAAGAATGTCTCCGGGCGACAGACCGAAATAAGCGACAAGGCTGTAAAGGCCTTGCGTTAGAGGATCAAAAAGCACTTTCAGATTACGCTGCCAATAGATTCACGCTTTCTCTGATTCTGCCTTGTCCTAGACGCAGTTTGCGCAAGGTAAAGGTAACAAAATGTTGTTCGCGCGTTCATGGTGTGGCCGAGCTGTTCGTTCACTACGTAGACCATTAAAGTACGCAACACTTGGCGCTGGGCGACCAATGTCGTCAGTGCGTTTACGACCTGTGCCAGCTTCGCTTGGGCGATATCCTCTTGTAATCTTTCTTTTTTCCGTCTCTTGGAGCAACCATTAGGTTGCATGGCTTCCCTTACGATCAACCGGCCTGTAATTGGGCAAAGAGTGTTTCACAGGGCTGGTGCTCGTATGTTGCGCCTTGAGTGTTAAATCTACAAGAGACGAAAGTGGTTAACAACATGCACCGTCTCCAGAGGTTTTGATGCCTGCAATGAGCTGTGAGAAGAAAAAAAAAAGATGGCGTTTTTGGAAAGGCCAAAGGGGGGCAATATACTCTCGTCGTGCCACATCTGAAACAATTGAAGGACTGTGATTATGTATGACAAGCATATTTACAGTCTTGTACAGGCTCAGAAACCATGACAGCGATAGTTTGCGTTAGGATGAATACCCGCTGCTTCTGAATTGTCATCCTCCCCCGTCGTGCCAAATTTTTTTTTCATTTCGTGTCTAGAAACTGTTGCACGCACTTTCCCCTTTAATATTTTAATTATGTCAGCCAGATGATGGCTGGCCTCATCCTCCTTCTTATTTTTCAAAAAATAAAACAAAACAATAGTGCACGTTCTTTTGGTATTGATGCAATGTAAAGGGACGGCAATGTGTGCTTCGATAGCATTATATGCCAGATATCTACAGCGTATGGTGGGAACATCTCCCGGTTTACCATGTCAATGACAATATTTCCCTGTTTATTTATTATTTTATACAGATAATTATCACGTTTATCAACGCAAACATACAAAAAAGCACAGTACTTGACTGGTACCAGAATATATAAGTGCCCATGTAAATACCAATAATTTAGTGCCGGACATGAGCTTCTTTGTGTCTTACGCTATGTTAATACATTACATTTTTGATTACTGGCTTGTTTCCAATAAGTATTTTGAAAAAATAATTAGAAGCATCGCCAAAGAAATAAAGGGAGCAAAAATAGAAAAATGACTGGCTACAGTGACTATGGGCAAATTTGGACCAGTAGAGAGCGAATTTCCGCTGTCCCTATAGAAAAGAAAAATATTATTAGAAAAGAGAAGATGGATGTCAGGACTTGTGGGGACGTCGGTGCTGGCTACAGAGATTAAAGAACCAAGACAATTTTGGATCCCATTCTTCATTTCCACGTCCCAACAATACTACTGCTCAAGGTTCCATCATTTTAAACTGTCATGTCCGATAACTTGTAATATGTATGGAAATCCGATTAAGAAATTTAGCAAGCAGGTCTGGTGTTCTCACTGAATTTAATCTGTAGCTATGGCAGCATTTATGCGATAGTCACACAGCACTTTAGACATTAAAGATGAGACAGCTACGTGGTTAGTTGGGCCCATAATTTTGATATTAAAGGCATAAGTTAGAGCAATGAAGACATTAAAAAAATTATGCAGATCCCACACACTGTGGGAATCGATTAAAGCGAAGCTTTCCATACTGGATGCTTTGATTGACCATGATTAGCGGTGATATTGACGGCCATATACAGCTCCGCTTTAGTAACGACGACGTTATTGAGGCTTGGTGGATTGATTTCTTTTTTCAAAAGCGCGTCGCGAACTTTCGCATTTCGTTAATCTCGTCGCTATAAACAGCCTCGACGTTGTGTTTCCGAAAAACGGCCCATCTGTATCTAATGGACAGTGTAGTAAAGATGATTCTAATAAATCTAGAGAACACTGTGCAATATGTGGCTTGAGGGACGTTTTAGGCTGCTTGGACATCGAGCTTCATTTATCTTTATGAACGGAAAAAGCCTTCGCAATGAGCACACTTCCTGGTTAAGGCGAACAAGTCAAGGGCATGAGCGACTGGCGATAAAATGATTTCCGGGCAGTTGACATCTACGAAGTTGGGTGGTCATAAACTGCGGTTCACATCCAACCCACTTCCGTCTCATCAGTATACGCCGCTGTTACAAATATTGATAAAGAGAAATGTTAGTGCTGGAAGACGCACTGACGCTATGGTCCAAAGTGTTGTCGTTAGCGGTATCCGTAGGGTCCGCATCGGCCTTGAAGAAAGCACATTTGTCGTGCAGTCGTTCTGAAAGGAGCAAGGACATATATTGTTGTTTTATCCAGGATAAAATTGAAGTCTGGAGTTTCGCGTACCTAGCGCACGATCTGCTTTTGAGACACACAGTATTGTGGTATTCCGAAATAATTACAACTATACCTGGTGCTCTTTAGCGTGCACTCAAATGTAACTACATGAATGTTTTTGCATTTCGCCGCCATCAAAATGCGACCGCCATGGCTTGGACGTCTTATTCGGAATATATAATATGCCTCAGTATCACTTTCCCGCGACATTGGAACGCGCACCGATAAAGTGAAGTAGTTGCACATTCTACAAACAATGGAACTAACCTTTGCTGCCCCAAAAGCGTTCCTGATCAATCCAGCCCATCACTACTACGTTTTTACGCATAAAGATGTTTGGGGATGCATATGCTTAGAGGAGGGGTGCAACAGAGGTCAATACTACTCAATGTTTGATTTATCAGAAAGACCGATGTCGAGAAAGTAGCTTCACGGTTCTTAATTTCCTTTCTTTTTTTGCGTAACTTCACACAGTGGCCGACTTTCAGAAAGCTAGTTCCTGGCTAATGTAGATATAGCAATACAGATGCAGTCCGCAAGAACTTGTTTGCGCAAGTTCGTATCTTTGCTGCATCAGTTATGTTGCGTGTTGTTTGCGCTACAGAATTCACACGGTAATGCACTGGCCAATACAAAGAGATGATGACAGAAGTAAAAGTGGGACAAAGTGGTAAGAGAAGAGGTTACGATGCTGACAAGGTCTGGTACTTTCTGACACGTGGTATGGGCTGAGAGAACCCAGGGTTTGAGAAAAGAAAAACCACGTAGCGGTATAAATACCACCACCTCCTCTCCGGCATAACACCGGTCTAACAATCCACTAACAACGAGGTCGCTTGGTTAACGATCTCTTGAATGGTGCAGAAACGCATACGCCGTACAAGTACGCCAGCGTCATATACGAAGCCGGGGGAAATAGGGATAGTCGCAAAGCGGGACATGTCTTTATCGAGGTAAATGAACGGCATCTGCTCCAGGCTAAGCCCGATGAAAAAGAATTTGGCGTAATGAGGGATAACGAATATGCAGTGCACATACTGGCAACGTAGTTTGCCGGGTCACTGCGCTGCAGAAAGAAGCCCTGTTGATGCACTAGGCCACGAGGTAGCCCTTTGGTTGTATGATACGTAGGTCTTCCACTATTCCTAATCTCTTTGTGAATGTCTGTACGACCTTTTTTTTCTCTCTCTCTCTTGTGTCATTTTCCGGAAGCAGTGTGCATGAATTTCCATCTTGTTTATATGCCATTATTGGAAAAGTTGAAGCACGTTCAAACTTAGCGAAGACTCGGTCTCGTGCGCTGTACTTGAAAAATATAAATTTTGAGGTGTTACGTGGCAAAACCACGACACGCTTATGCGGCATTCCGTAAAGGGGGGCGGGGGGAGGGTATCCGCATTAATCTTGACCACCTCGGTTTCTTTGCCGGGCCCCCAATGCATGGTACACATGTGTTTATTGTATTTTTGCCACTTCGAAATGCGGCCACCGAAGCGAAGATTCGATCCCACGCCCTCGGTCGATCCCACGCAACGCTAAAGCCGCTACGCCACACGACACACCAGGGTCGGTCATGACGTGATTGGCTTCCGCTAACGGAACATTTCTCTAGCTGACGTATGAAGGAGACTTGTCACATTTAATTGTGCTTATTGTATCGGAACGCGGAGGTGAAATGAAGCGTTACATTGTTTAGTTCTCCCTTCTATAATTCTCGGAGCCCACCGGTGCCCCTAAGTATTGTTGAATCGATATGTCGCCACACGCAGTCGTCAAGGAATTAAGCACAGTAACGCCAGAGTGCGTCCTCTGGTAAATTTTAAGGCACCCCTTAGTTTGCAGGCCGACGTTTTACTAACACGCGGTGAAGGGTGAGAAGTGCGTGTGCAAACATGGTGGCTTTCACGGGTGTGCATTTAGCTGCATCATGACATGTAGCACGCGCCAGAGTTCAAGCCCTGCCACTATCACGATACATTCACTGAAAAAACGTTGATGGTCCTCAAGTTTTAGGGCGAATAATTATAAGTACTCAACCACATAAAACAACTTCAATTTAAGACGAATGTTGAACAATGTTCTTGTTATTGCCCATCTGCATTTCGTCGAATCAGTCACCAATTTCCCATAAAATATAATGTTTTGCAGTTTTATTGCGGGGAATCATCATCATGTCGCCCATCGACAAAGTTATAGCGCTCAGCGTGTTAATGAGGAACGAGATATTTTTCAAGTTTCCAAAAACACCATTTCTTTCTTTGAGACGCACTCTTCTGTCTATACAAGCAAATCTGAGTGGCTGCAGTCTGAAGTATTTGCTCAATTTTCAAGGCCTTTCTTTTTGTAGCAGTATGTAGAGTACAGTTCGCTCAAATTGATCTTGAGCTTACAGCCGAGAACATACAGTTTACTAAGGCAGGCTTGTGCCTTGCGTAATGTTTTAAAATCTAAGACCAGCACGTTACAGCTCGAGATAACAATGATTGAGCTCGGTTTACCGTTCCACTTCATTCGGCACAGCAATAAAGCACTACAGGACGACCAAGGATGGCATTCGTGACTATACTAGAAGTCTCTTCTTATATTTTTATTTTCTTTCACAAACAATATCCAACAGAGGGTATCGCTAGCTCAAAGGCGCCGAGTTGAAGTGTATAGCAGTTGCAGCAGCAGCAGTAGCTACTTGAGCTTCAGATCTCAAAGCTTGGCCAATAAAAAAAAGCAACAAGGTACATTAAGCGCTCGAAGCGCTCTCTCGCTTGACATAGAACAAACCGTATTGGACCACGTCTCGGCGACATATCAGAGGTACGACCATCAGACACGTGCGCCTTGCCGGAGGGGGTCTGTGTTCCATGCAAGCAGTCCTCAAAACGTCACAGAGTCATACACACTGTGAGTGTCAGGTAGATGACGTTCGCAATATGCCCGAGGCGGTTAGTCAGTTCCTTAAGTTCATTTTCTCGATGTGTTTTAGGAATACATCCGTTTAGTTCTCCTATTTCGTTTGTCTTCTTCCTTGAGTGCAGGGCATTTGCAAACAGAAATAATAAAGAGAGGGGAAAGAGGGAACATTGGATGTGAGAGAAGGCGATAAAAAGAACCATGCACGGCTTCTGTCCTTCTTTCTTTTTGTCTGATAATCTTGCTGATAGTCATGGTGATAGTCTTGTTGATGCTCTTGCTGAAACTCCGAACTAAATCTGCACCAGGCCCCGATGGCATAACAAATAAGACCCTCCGAAATCTATACGACGCATCTATCACTGCCCTAACAGAGTACTTGAACCGCTGTTGGGAAACAGGTTGTATCCCCTCGCAATGGAAGCATGCGCATATAATATTCATACCTAAACATGATAAGCGACTACAGCTCGAGAACTTACGCCTGATCTCTCTGACCTCGTGCGTAGGAAAACTCATGAAGCACGTCACATGTAATCACCTCCACAATTTTGTGGAGGACAGCAACCTATTCCGAACTCCATAATTGGCTTTCGTCCTCAACTTTCCACGGAAGACGTCATGCTTCAGCTTAAAAATCAAGTTCTGGACCACATATCCAAGAATGGTACCCGGGCTGTCCTTGGCCTTGATCTCACAAAGGCCTTTGACAACGTAGCGCATCATGTTATACTGGAGAATCTGCAGTACCTAGGTGTAGGCCAGAGGGCCTACAACTACATCAAATATTTCCTCAGCCACTGCGCAGCGTAACTAAGAATAGGGAAACTACAATCTGACACGATCCCTCTCCGAAGTCGTCGCACAGCGCAGGGATCAGTCTTGTCCCCCTTCCTTTTTAATTTAGCAATGATCCGATTAGCGGAACAACCTAATCAGATTCCAGATCTACACCACATTCTGTATGCCGACGACATCACCCTGTGGGTGGTTAAAGGTAGCGATGGAGATATAGAAACCACGCTACAACAAGCTGTAGACATGGTTGAAAAGTACGTGACCACCAAAGGCCTCACCTGCTCCCCGCAAAAATCAGGACTCTTCCTACTCAGAACCCCTACAAACCGCAAATCCGATACTGCACCACCACCCCCAGAAATCAGTGTGCGAGCCGGAGGAGGCGCGATCGTGGTGGTGACCACCATTCATGCACTCGGCCTCTTCATGCAAGCTCACGGGTGCGTTCAACAGACGATGCGACTCATCTCAAGAATCGCCAGCCGACACTCTGGCATAAAAGAAGCCAACCTCATGAGGTTGGTAGAAGCCTTCGTGTTCAGACCCATCACCTACATCACCCCGTACCACTGCCTCAAAGCTGCTGACAAAGAGAAAATAGAGGGAATTATCCGGAGGGCCTATAAACAGGCTCTTGGGCTACCTATAAGAACGGCCAATGCTAAATTGCTAGCCCTATGTGTGCGCAACACCCTCGATGAACTAGTAGAAGCGCACCTTACATCTCAATACGAAAGGCTAGCTCAGAGTGCCGCCGGGCGAAACATCCTCCAGAATTTCGGCATCAACTACGAGTCGATGCAAAGCATTAAAGTAGACATTACTCATGATCAGAGGCGCCATCTCAAAATTATTCCACTCCCTAAAAACATTCACCCGGAATTCCACAACGAAAGGAGGGCCGAACCATCTAAAGTCCTACATCATAAATTCCACGCCTTCAAAGACATAGTCTACGTCGACGCAGCAGGATACATAGAACGCAACTGTATGTCCCTCGCAGTGGTGGTCTCGTCAGGTCAAATACGTGCTGGTGGTTCAATTCGCACCAGAAGCACTGAAACAGCGGAAGAGGCGACCATTGCTTTGGCTCCCCACATTGTCATTGCATTATTAGCGATTCCAGAGAAGCAGCATACAATTTTGCGAAATGTCGGGCCTCGGCTTCTGTAAAACACATACTAGACACCAACCAACACCCACGACCAATCTCGATCATTTGGGCACCAGTACACGCCTCCCTACCCGGCAACGATGCCACCCACACCGCCGCTCGAGGACTCGATAACTAAGCACCCGGACGGCTCATGCTAGGATTAGAGAGGGATCGCATGTCAGTTACCAGGAAATAACTCAGCGCTACAGGTTAGCCAGGGCAGTGTACCCACCAGTACACAAATCGCTCAACAAGCGACAAGAAGTAGCTTGGAGGCGACTTCAGACAAACACCTACCCCAACCCCATAGCCTATCACTACTACTACCTGGACCGATACCCTAATACATGTAGCCATTCTAAGAAAAAAGCGGATCTGTTCCATATCATGTTGTCGTGCCCAGCGGAAAATTATACAAATCATGAAATAAGTAATACTGAGCAGTGGGAGGCCGTGTTGCTCAGCTCCGACCCTGACCTGCAGGCCAAGGTCATGAAGAGAGCTGAAGAAGCCACCCGGACCTAAGAGGTCGTGGCGGCCTAACAACGAGGTCACCCGTCAATACCTTGTCTTTAGATAAAGTCTTTCCTCACTCAATCACACTTTATCTGATAATAAGAAATTGTAGTAAATTACTGTATTACTTTTGTGAGGTAATGCACAAAACGACGTTTTGTTAAGAGAGTAACTGAAATGCCAATGCCTTTCTCCGTAAAGTTCGCGAATTAATATCACGAAAATCTTGTCATCCTGAGAACAGGTTGCAAGTGGATCTGCCTAGCGAACTCCACGGCTTGAATTTGTTAACTGCAATATTGCAATATTGGCTGTAGGGAAATTAGTTAGGACGTATAGTGTTTTTTGTTAATTAGTCAATTATGCATTTCATTTTTTTGGGTGCAAGTAATGTCCACCTCTTCGGGTAGACCAGCTCATGAACTAGAATTGTGCTATCTGCAGCAGCCAACTTTCAAAAATGTTGAATGTGTTCACCGAAACACCCTGTATATGAACTCTTTACCGAGAAAATGAGGAAGTGTATTCCTATATCTGCAAGATTACTCGGTACCGTTTCCTAGTTAATGTTAGAGTTCGTAAAGTTAGTTAGAATTCGTAAAGCAAGGTATACCTTGGTTTACTTTCCGCAGTTATTGCTCTGCGCAGCGTAACACTCACTGCTTTCCAAAAACTAAGGAAATGAAGCCACTCGTTGCGTTTAAAATGACCTGCATCTAATGCGCTGTTTGTTAGAACAAGAAAAACGGAACAAGAATGAGCAAGAACCAAAAGTAGCGGCGAGAATACTAACTTATCGACGTGCAAGGGAAGAAAGAAAGACTTTCTTTCTGTCTGAATGCAATTTTCTTTGCGGCGTATCTACTGACTATGATCGTATCATTGCAGGCGAGCAATTTCTTCTCAGTACGCGTGCACGAAGAACATATCTTCTTTGACGGAGTGACAACACGAAGATGAAAAACGACAAACATGAAAAGGCAAGCGCAAATTTTTCTTCTCGAATGCATCATATTTCAGTTCCGTACCACTCCGCTCTCGCCCATAAAGCTTTTTTGTCTTCATCGCTTTTGGAGTTACATATTCCCGAGTGCCAAACGTGACCGGAATGTCACCGTTTGTGTGCGCGTGCTGTGAATAGTACCATCGTCGTCGTTGTTGTCATTGTCGTCGCCGTCGTCGTCGTCGTCGTCTTCGTAATCATCATCATCATCATCATCATCATCAACAACAGCAACAACAACAACAAACACAACAACAAAAACTACCACAACCTATATTACGTCCACTGCAAGACGAAGGCCTCTCCCTCCGATCTCCAATTACCCCTGCGCTGTGCCAACCAATTCCAACTTGCGCCTGCGAATTTCTTAATTTCATCATCCCATCTCGTCTTTTGCCGTCCTCGACGCTACACTTATATGTAGTACCATCCGGTAAGAGACTACATTTATATTTCGTGATTGTTTTATGTATGTAGTGAGATTGTTTGCTTAGACTTAATTTTTATTGTTCCCTAACGAAATTTCCAACGTTCATCACTCAGTTTTTTTTCTATATCTCTGTGCTCTTTCTAAAGTCGTTGTGGCCACAAAACCTCAAAGAAACCTGGTCTCTTTCCGTAAAGACAAAGCGAAAATGCTGAGAAGCCAACACCAACAGGTGCACTTAACTTGATGTACTCCCCCGTTGGTGAGTATGCAGCACGGTTCTTTACGACGCCCTTATGTGTAGTAGGACAGAAAACCACCTGCGGTATTCCGCTTCTATTTCTTAACATCGAGTGCACAAAATACCAATTTTGATTATTGCCTCCATAAATCCTGCCGCATTCGATTCAGAAGCGCCAGTTCGGTGCCAGTAAAGTTTTTGCGGTCTTCTAACTGCTTCCATGAAAAGAGTAAGCGTACCCTTCATGCAGTCATTTGTCGTTTCGTTATTGTTTGTTTTTTTGTTATTTTTATATTGTTTCTTGGTCTGCCTGATTTGATCCCGCCATAGACGGAAAGAGTGATCGGCTCTACTGATAAGAAAATCCAGTTTTTTTGCAACAGCAATAGAAGCTACTTTTGCAACAGAGCGCACCGTTCGTAAACTTGAAGTAATGAGAACATTGGCAATGATGTGCTCGTATAGACATAACTTCAGTGGCCTTCGACAGGTAGTTAACTAGATTGCAGGCGAGACATCTATCCAACGCGCCTGCGCCGAGCGCACCGCCACGTGCTCTCTCAAAAACGAGGAAGCAAACACAAAGAAAAAGGACAACATATTGACCGAACACTTTTTGATGACCACATACAGGGTTCGACAATACTTCCACTGTCGGCAGACACAAACGAAGGACGTCACCACGTTCGTTTCTCGACTGCTAAGCTATTGTGCGCACGACCGCGTTAGTGTCGGATGTGTGACGCACTAGAGCTGACAGGCCGGAAATAAGTTCTGTCTTTTGTCTGAGAAAGCAGGAAACTACAAGTGAGCAACAGGCATCTCGAACCAGGAAAGGCAGGACGGGGAGGAAATACGATAAACACGCGCCAATCAACTCCACTACCGAAGGCGACGTCGCACTAGTGTGCCCAGAGCCTTTGTTTCTCTACTGATGGATATTCGGAAACTATGCCAGCGCGCTATGTATTCCCGCCATGATTGGTGTTATCCTTTGAAATCGCAGCATCCGGTGATGACAACATGCCTACGTGACGTGGAAAAAAAGAAAAGATTGTGAAATTCACATCATTGCACGAGAACTCATATAAGCGATAGATGATTATGTCTTTTTTGCAAAACTTTGCTTAGACCATGTTTAGCTAGCATTGTTTTAGGCTCAACGCCTTCGACCGACATGAGTAGTCAACGCGAGTTATGATGAAACAGCTGAAGATGAATGCCCCAGCTCTGTTGGAGTCATTGGCGTGTCATCCCGATGTTGACGACTGTCGGAAAGCCCTACATAATAAAGGTATCAAGAATCATCAGCGGCAAACCAGCCCATTTCAGAGGGAGAAACAAATTTCTTAAAGAGTTCTTAGGTCCTGAATTAGTTTCCTTCTGTGATTGGACTCGAAAATCGACATATAGACCATAAGAACAGGACCTTGGCGCTGTTATTAACTTGTGAAGCGATAGCTTTAATTGTCTCTTTCCCTTACTTTGCGGTTTTCACGTAGGTTCCTTTCTGATCGTTTATGTGACCCTCAGGGTGACCCTATCATGCGCATATATGTATATGTATAATCAAACAACATTTCCAATGGTTGGTTTTGAACCCGATTCCTGCAACAGAGAAGCCCTACGTTCTAACCCTTAGGCCACGAACGCATACCTGGAAAAGCGGAATAAAATCAATTTCAAATCTCCCTCGTGCAAGGAAGCGCTCTGAGACCCTTGGCGCGTCAACGCGGATCGCATAATGACACTTACAAAACGGGACAGCGTGCGTCTTATAGCTTACGATGAAGATAAAAGTAACGGGACGCATTCATTGCCGAGATCCACTGCGCGCCTCTCATCGTACAGTCTGGGACGCTGTGGTGTATTCTACGAGGTCGAGTGTGTTGTGATTCAACATGTTTTTATACTGAATAAACGTTCAAATTTCTGTGCAGTATCTGCCGTGGTTATTGAGGGAAACATTTACTTGTCGTAACGACGCTTTCTTGCCTTTCTGGCTTCTGAAAATTTCGCATGCACCGAGTTGTGGGATCGCACACAGACACGCACGCATGCGCAAGCCGCACATAAAGCGCATTAGTATTTATTGAAATGTCCTTTAGAACCGACTTCATCGCGATGGTGTACAGAATAATGCTCTCATGTTATTTCCCTTTAAGTTCGTTCCTTATATACTCGTTTATAGCACACGCCAGCATGTTTCCTATGTATTATGTATTACCATATATTACAGACAATCGATAGACTTCATCTTACCACTTTATCCTAATATCCTTGTGCACCGCCGTGAGTACAGAAAAGCCTTCAAGTCATTTAATAAAAACCAACAGCGATAAACGTCGGCACATTGATCAGCAGCTCCTTGCCCGACTATCGGCGGTGTTTTCTCGTCAGGGGAAAGTGACTGCCCAGGAGAGTTTGAGCTAGCATTTCGGAGAGCGAGAAAAGTGTGGAGGGGGTGAGGAGGGGGAGGGGGAGGAAGGGTACTAGTTGGAAATATTGAGTTCTTTAGACAGGAACTGCAAACTGTGCTTTCTGGAATCGGCATTATTGACAGTGGCAGCGTCGGCAAGGCCACTTTGATGAACCATTTCCCCAAGTCCGTTATCTTCACGCTCCATGCTACACTACTGCTAGAACTGGCGATCACTTCCCTGATCGTTCGTCATCACGTTAAGGGGAAATGGGTCAACGCTTAGGAGACCTCGAAACTTCCGAGGTAGGGGGTGATAGCTGAGTGTTGATGAACGCAAGGGTATCAGAGCTCTACCTCCAGCTCCGCTTAAACATAGTGTAGTGAAGGCGTTTGGCGCCACAAGCAGGAAGTCCAGTGAAGAACCCAGCCAGACTTTAGTGGAGTGAAAATAATCACCATTGGGAGCGGCTGAGGTTTATAGTCGACATGGAGCCAAGTTTCACACAGAGCTTATGGACACATTTGCGTGAGGCTGCATTCTGTTGTCTTTTGTCATTTGTTATATGCAGTGCAATTTATGACATCAAAAATGAGTTATCTTGACTACTCTTTTTTTATCTCCAAGGCTGATCAATCGATTGGCTCATTTATTGAGAATAATTTGCTGCAAGAAAGTGACGACATCCACGCCAAACTACATAGCGCTTGCTTTTAGTCTGTGCCGTACGTGTGTAGCCCACCAGTGAGTTGGTGTCAGCCACTGGTGTCACACCTACAAGAAATGTTACACAAAGGTAATTACCTGTCTTTACCACATTCTGTATTCAAATAAATCCTTATACAAAACTATTGATTACCATGTGCGAACTTCTCTAACATTATGGGTAAGCCAGAATTTACGTCCGTCATCCTCGTCGTCAATGTCACTTCCTTGCAGGGCTTCTGTTGCAAACTACAGCTGCTGCGAAAAACATTGTGTAGCGTCTTTTTGTGAAAAGAAAGAGTAAATGATTGTGAAAGGTGAGCTTTCCTAAAGAAAATCACGGAATTAAAATATATAGCAGCTGTACATACTAAGGGTATCGCTCAGGTAGGGTATGATGCTCTAATGCTTTTCAATATATACAGTATTTGATTATATCTCTACAAACCACACACTTCTACAGTCACAAATACAGTTCACTAATCTTCTAGATATCTGTATTTACGGCCTATACTGTAAAGCTGAGAAAATAACAATTGAACGCAACTTCTTTTTCTGTAAAATACTCCCCACTGGTGCCGTGCATGCACCGAAACATCCGATACTGATTTAAGTGTATATTTCATGCGCGTTATTTCGCATAGAACTGTCCAGTGCTGGGAACGGACGCCCTGGACTATAAAGGTTGCATTGGTTGAGCGGTCTAGAGGTTGATCCGCAACAAAGGGAGGCCCAGGCGTCGACGAGACGACGTCGTAACAAGTAAGGAAACGTTTAGTTACATCGCTACGTACTGAGAGGTGAGCTCGACAAGCTTTTCGTCGGTAAGCGATAAGCAAGCTCAAGCCCCAGTGCCCAGCCTGTTAAGTCTCTTTGCGAGCTCAGAGGGCTTTTTCTTTTTGCACCTGTACCCTGTTGTTAAAATTGCTTGGGGCAAAAAATCACAATTATAACCCTTGATCTAAGTTACTCCATGAAGCGGCCATTACTTTTACGAGAAATTAAAATGCTTAATTGAATAATTAACTTATATGTGCTAATTAACTGTTGAATTTACTACTTTACAGCACCTTTTTCAATGTGTGAACTGTAGCTACTGTATAAGGCATAATCCCTTGGAACGAATTCTGATGGTGGCACCGGTGTTAGATTAAACGAGCAACCCAGACGCAGGGTATCTTTCTTTGAACACAATACAGCTTTTAAATGCATTAGCATTTCTACGTTTACACAGTGCGGTAAACCATCCGTCCGTCTTTCCATCTGTTCGTCCGCACGTAATACAACCGCTTTTAATATAGGGCCTGTTGCAGCGAGCGAATTCACCTTTGTGCTGCCTCTCGCTTCAACGCGAAATAAGCGGCGAGAACAGAGCGGTAACGAAGCTATCAGCACTCTCCGTCCCCATCGCAGATCACTTTAAAGGTAAGGGTTCGCGCTTCTCGCTTCAACGCGAGACTGGCTCCATCGCAGGTCGCTTTCAAGACAGCGCCCGCGCTTCCGTGCCATATACGGCCGCTGCCCGGAATGTGGTTTATCATGGTTCGCAATGGTTCGACTCGGATGGTATAAGGCGCTATAGACAGCGACAACGGCTTATAATGATCGCAACGACATCAGTGCACCTGGCACGGCCAGCTGCAGTAAGCTTGTGTCATCGATTCACCTTGCGCCGCCGTCCTCAGCAGTTGATGTCGCAGCGCTGTCGTTTGTACTGTTCAGATCAAGTTTCGTTGTACTGATAATGACACCGGGCTACATGGAGATGAGCCAATGGTGCAATGCGTACACTCTTAAAACAGTTGTACCCTTTGGGGTGTATATTTGTCGCCACAACAGTAATCGTCATCGGCCTTGCTTGCGCTTCCATTTTTTGAAAACGCTGCGCTCTATATTTTCCTTTCGAGAATGCTGTCATGCTGATAACGCGCATGCAATTCGTAATTTGGAAGTACCGGGATCGCACCGTTAAAGAAAGGAAATGCGGGCAAGGCAGATGATGATTATTGTTGTGGACAAGATAAGCCCCAAAGAGTACAATATTTTAAAAAATGCACGTATTTTTAGACAACTCCTAGAGCAGTATTGTTTATTTATTTATTTATTTATTTATTTATTTATCTATTTATTTATTTATTTATTTATTTCAAACACCTTACAGGCCTTATTTGGGCATTGTGCAAGTACGGTTACAAAATCAAAGGCATAAAAAGAGTAAGCAGCCTTCTGAAGTCTGATACAAAAGATACGTCTCAACGCAGGGCTCTTCAACATTACTAGAAATATCAAGACATAAAAGAGAATAAAAAACTGAAGTAATAAAACGCCACAAATGCACAGTTCAAGGAAAAAAGCACAGGTAACATTAACATAACATTTCTGCGTGACTTCTTTATAAAAAAGCTATAAATGCAGCGAACGTGGTGTTTTTGCATGCAAGTTCCTAGGCGAGGCGGAAATGCCTTGCCGCTAGTAACGTGAGCTTCGGAAGACCAGGTAACAAAAATTTATTAAGTAACTCTTCAATGGTGCCTTAGAGGCCGTTGCTTAAATGGCGAAATTGAAGGCAGTCACATTTTAATGTGCCCTCATTTTTTTTATGAATCCTAAAAGTCGCCCCTATGTCGAGATATTTCAACGGTAAATGCAGGCACTATCGGAGCCGAACGCCGCGGGAGCGCAGAAATGGCGACCACGCTATCACATCAAACCAAAGTGCCCCGTCACTACAAGCGCGAGGAAGTTGGAAGCCGAGCGTCTCGGTCAGTTGCGGCAGCTACTTATAAAGCACATTTCGCCTGGCAGGCGTGTACGGCTGTGTGTTGGGTCAGGGTTTGGAGCGGCATGCTATCCTTCAAACTTCACCCCCCCCCCCCCTGCCCCCACTCTACGGGGAATTTCCGACTGACATGCATCAGGACGCACGCAGTGTCGATATTGCCTTGATTGAGCTATGGATTGTGATGTTGAATAGCTCGAATTAGGTGCGATATTCATGATTTTTAAAAGATGGATGTACGTGCAAATGTCACCGCCTCTAAATTCGCCATTTAGACAACTGTCCACAAGCACTAATAAAAAAGTATGTATAGTATAAAAAAACGCTGTATATTATGTTTTTGTGCTTTTCAGTTTCTCGGCCGTTTTGGTGATGTATAGCTAGTCAAAGAATATTTGTATTTTTTCACCTTTTCATCTTTTTTTCAGTAAGTTGGGTTACTTTCGTACGGCGCCTTGTTAGTTCAAGGTAATGGTCGGTAGCCTTAGGAATCCAGGCGTGCGTTCTGAGTGCCAGCGTTCCTAGACGTGTTGAAAGAAACGCGGTTTGAGTCAGTAGACGATGTAAACGGTGCAGATTTTATGTGTAGGATGTGTGAGCTAGAGTCGGGACTAGAGTGATATATATATATATATATATATATATATATATATATATATATATATATATATATATATATATATATATATATATATATAGCAGAAGAAGGAGTAGCTAGCTAAGCAGGTTGGGAAGCTAGAAGAGGAACTCAATGGTGAGCGGAAGCAGAGGAAGATCGTAGAAGAAATGCTAACGAACTTAGAAATGAAGCTGAGGATCGCCATTCCGAGAACAGGTAAGGAAGACGAAACCACCACGCAAGAAAGCAGTGAATAGACACGTCATGTAGGGTCACGTATTGGCTGCCACTAAGAACCTGGTGATGGCAAATGACAACAAAACGAAGGGTGATGCTGAGACAAAAAGGGAGGAGACGGGAGAGGGAATTGCGACCTCAGGTACATCTTTCGGTGGCGACGTGTAGGAAAAGCGCCGAGTTGTCTCTGTTTGGGATCCGAACATTGCGTAAGGTAGCACCAGTGATTATTGTAGGTAAGCGCGCTTCCGGAAAACCGATTAAAGAGGTGATAGCGAAAGTCAACTTTAAGAGACGCATGTGGGACACCATGGACGCCAGGCGCCTAGTGGTAATTATGTGCGGAGTGATCGACGTACTGCAAGTACGAGACGCAGCGATTGCGAGACAAATAGCCAAAGTGGTCACCGACCTCGGGAAAGCTTCAAAGGAAGTGCAAACCGAAGTGTACACGGCGCCAGATGTTCACAGGCAAAGTTATCGAACAGAAAACAGGGAGATTTGAGTGAACAGTGAACAGGAACATTTGAACGCTAGATAAGGCAATCAACTGTAGTCACTGACATCAACCATGACGTGCACTAAGCAGACCGCGAAAGCGCTTTTCTGCGTCACGGAATGCAGCGAGAGTGTAGCAACACTAGGTGAACGTCGATTCATGGCACGGGCAGTAGATTTTTTTTTCGGTGGGCCTCAGGCAATCAAGAAGGCAAATTAAGTATTGAATGCAGTGACACAGTAGCACGAGCAAAGTTCGAACACAAGAAGTTAAGAAGGGACACATGAAGGGTAAATATAAAAAAGGTAAAAATTGGTTACATAAAGATGCAGGGTATTCGCAAGCTGGAACAATGGCTGGAAATTCAAGCGCAGCTGCATCACGAAGCTATTAATTTGTGTGCTTCGACCAAAACGCATGTACAAGATTTGTAACAGCCGCCTGTTAGTGATAATTTTGTACGGGAGAGGTGCAACAGAATGACGGCGTCAACGAAAGGCGGGGCGTAGGCCTGCTAATTAGGCGAAGTATGAAGTGTCAAAGGGTAAGAAAGGCATGTGAGGAGCATTTGCGGATTAGAAGCACATGGGAAGAAAAAAAGACGTGGTTTGGAGTAGCTTACATAGGGACGGGTAGTGATAGCATAGATAGAAATAAAGAATTGATTGATTGCATTAGGAGAGGTATCAATCAGTTCAAGAAGTTAGACCAGCTGGTATTAGTAGGAGATATGAATGCGCACGTGGAGGATTTAGAGAAATATACTGATTACAGCGGTTCTCTACTCCTCTATCAGTGCGATAAACAGAACTATATAGCAGTTAACGGGGCAAATCAGTGTCACGGACAGGAAATCCGGCAATGTGGAAACAGGCAATCGTGTATCGACTAAGCCTTAGTCTGAGAAACGGTATACGAAGGACTAGACAAAATGACGATGGATAAGTATGAAACGGATAGCCTTTGTAGCGAATATAAACGTTTAATATTGACGTTTGGGCGATATACTAACACAAAACATGAACCAATAGCATGAGAGTTTTCAAATCTGAATTTAAAACAAGTAACACAAATTGCAAAATAAAACTAAAGAAGAAGTCGCTTCCTACAACAGTCTGGGAATACAAGGGACTGGTAGACGTTATGCAGCAGGAAATAAGACAGACATGGCAAAAAAAAACTTTGAATTTTCTTGTTCCATTACGCAAGTGGTGGAAAACGAAAATCAAGTAAGCTGTAGAAGAGCGTCTGAGGATCCCCGAGAAAGCAAAAAGTAAGGAGAACATGAAGAAGAGGTGCTTCTTAGATACAATGAATACCAAGAAATGAACAGGGTGGCGGATCAGTTCGTACAATAGAAAATAAATGCAATAGTTAACGTTGAGTGCATAACATTCGCAAAAGAAACAAGAGAGAGAAATTTATTTACATAAAGGCACAGAGGTTGGCCCAAAAGTGACAAGGACGTACCTAAAAGATTATGAAACCATGTAAGAGCACCCGGAGTTCCAACTAAAACTTCGCAAATGTCATTAAAGGACGACGACAGCCACGTGTTGGAAGCTAGGAGACGATGCGCTGGGATACATTAGGGACGTTTCTAGGGATAAGTTCGGCACAAAAGAAAGCCTAGTTCCGACTCAAACGGTTGAAGCAAGAACAGAGAAGCGCGAGATCAAAAATTAGCATATAGCACTTTTACAGGAAAAAAAGAACAAAATTTCCTGAATAACACTGCTGCAGGACCTGATGAATTCTCAATACAGCTCGGTTCAAAGAGCAAGGCATTGCTGAATAATGCATAGAGCAAGGGATCAAAACGAATAACATTCCGGTTGGATAGCGTGAAAGCCAGATGAACCTCAGCCACAAAAGGAAAGATGATAAGGATAAGACGAGCTCGTGCAGGCCAGTTACAGTAAGCTCGGTAATATATAGAGTGGCAATGCAAGTCATAAAATTAGAGATGTCGAGGTAGGTGGAGAAACTTGATGTACGGGGGGAACTACAGAACGGTTGCAAACCGGGCACGTGCTTAGGGTATAATAAGTTCGTCCCAACTCAATGCATATATATTTCAGTAGCTCAGAATAGACCTTTACGGATAGCATTTCTAGTTATTAAGGGGGCCTTAGACAGGACAGTGGTATGGGATATTCTCAAGGAAGAAGACATAGATGACGATTTCATAGAGCTACTGAGGGAGCTATATCGAAACAACCGAGTACAAATTGTATGGGAAGGTTGAAAATGAAATGAAGTGGTCAAAAATCATGAAGGCCGGAACCAAGGTTGGGCTTTAACTAGATTGTTGTTCACGCTTTATGGTAAGGGCATGTATACACGACTATAAAACAGTGAATTAGTGCTTGATCCATCCTACATGCGGTATGTGCAAAGGTTGACACAGAAGATCCTTGGACTGATGTATGCAGACAACACACTGGTACAAGCGGACAATGCAAGGGATATGCAGGGACTTGCAAATATCTGTGACAACGCAGCGACAAATCTCGGCCTTAAGTTGAGAAGATAGAAATAGGGAATTATGATCTCTAATGGGGAGACGGATTCGATAAACCAATCAAATCAATTTAACAACAAGTGATACTCATAGCTAAGCAACATAAATACATCGGCGTATACATAAACGAAGGAAAGACTTACTCAAGCACCCAAGTAGGTAATCTGAAAATAAAGGGGACGCGGAATGCAGCAGTAATGAAACATAGAGCACTTGAGGCCACACTAATTATAATATAATATAATATAATTACTAATTACACTAATATTATAATATGAAAAGGAGTAATGGTGCCAGTGCTAACGTTCGTAAGTGCCATTCTGTGTTTAAAATCAAATCTTGTTGTGCCTGGAACTTAACTCACGATCGGCAGGCCGGCTGGCTTTGAGAACCCACGGTAAAACCACAAATGAGGGCGTGCACGCTGACGTGGGTTTGGACGCTTTAGAAGCCACAGAAGCACACAGCAAAATTAGTTTTGAAGAACGACTCAGGAACATAGATGAAAATTAATGCGCAGCTAAATTGTATATGCATCTGTACTTGAAAAGCGTGGACACACAACGCAGAAAGAGGTCAAGAATGTTGGCAGTCAAGTACAGGGTAATGGAAAGTGGAAATAGACAGTCAGGAGCCATCAAAAAGAAAGTGAGAGAAATAGATACAGTGAATTGGGTGCAAATGGATAGCAAGAAGATCATGGAGATTTACTAGAATGGGAAGAATGAAATCAGAAGGGAAAAATCTATACAATTACATAAAGGGCAGTGTCTTGCTATTTGAGGCTCGAGCTGGTTGCCTAAGGACGCAAATATACTGGAGCAAATATTCGCAACAAGATGAAGCATATGTCTGTGGCAGGAAAATTCCGGAGACCACTCAGCGCATCGTAAATGAATGCGACAGCACGTATTCACCCAGTGGGACCCGTAGGTAACGCAGACCTTACAGAAGCGCTTGAATTTAAAGTTGATGGAAGCATCAACCAGTCAGCAATAGAAATAAGCGAAGCACTTTTACAGTATTCGGGAAAAAAAAAGCAGCGAAGATGTTGATACGACTTGATCCATTACAGGCACAGGTAACGTTACGAGGTCGATACTGATGCTATGAGGAAGAGAAAAAATTAAGGTGATGTAACAAGAGATGCTAGAATGAAACGCATATATAACATGCTTGATTAACTCAAGCAGGCTAGGTGACTACTTCTCATGACCTAGTTTCAAAGAAGGTGCCAATAAATTATTATCATCATATAAAACAAAAGGGGAGCCCCAGTGCAGTACACGACTCTTACATAATGCGTTTTGGCGGTGGCAGCACGGTGTGTCGCTAAATTGCTGGAACGCTGATCGCATTGACTTCAGCAGTCCTATTGAGATGGGTTCTGCTGAAAGTTTCCGAGTTGCACCCGCACGGGGCTGCTTGACATGATTGAAATCTTCTTGACGTGATGCTAATGAGTCCCACCACTCTTCGCTGAGCGTTCTTTTTATTTTGTGATCATGCCTTTTATCTTCTTTCAATCCTCCCTATAAGAAGTACCAAGCAGTGGCTGTAGTAGAGCTAGCCTCTTCAGTTTCTATTAAACCTACGGCTCTCTCGAGATAGGTGAACTAATGCGATCACAGTCATCTCAAATTCGCAGAACTTGTAGCGACACCTGTGGCTCAATGGCACTATTGTTGTTTGAGAACTTGTGCGAGGTTTTTGTAGAGTGCGGTATAATATTTTTACACGGTTCTGACATCAGCTTACACGTAACATGGATTTAGATCACCTGCACTTTTCTTTTTCTAGTAGGAAGAAAGAAATGAAAGCACCGGCATGCGCAAGCATCACACGTATGCGTATCTGCAGCGCTCAACAAATTTATGAAGCGAAACAGTGCTTACGGATACTCTCGTCCACATCTTTCACACACACCCTTCCATCACCGTGCTTAGCACTTACGCCAGACTAAAACTACAAGAATAGCAACGTGCGCCACATATTGGAATAGCAAGGTGACACGTGCCTAACATTTTATTTCCGTCTTTCTTTTATACCATTCAGTGCTTGCATTAACACTAGACCTGTGTGGAAGCGGACTTTGCTAAGCTTCCTAATGCTGTAGCTTATTCGACTCGAAAACGAGCGCAGCAGTTTTGAGTCTTAGAACGACGCGCATTGTTTTAGAGCTCACCGTACACATCTCTTCTTTGCAAGAGACATGTAGAGTCGCCTGGCTTAAGCCAGAAATAGCTCTTCAGTAATAGGCTATAAAAACTGAAAGCAGGGATCTAAAATCAACCTATAGGAAGAAATGAAAGACCTCACCCGTTGAGCTTGGTCACTACAAAAACCAACAATACAGTGCGTCCGCAACAAACTGTTCGAGACGTCATACTTCGCCGTTAAAGCAAAAAAATGAGAAAAGTGCTTGCACAAGTGCCACCAAGAGCATTCGCTCTGCCTTGGGCGTTGCCTCTTATTGCTTGCCACTATTTCTAAGAGACACAAATGTGTAAAAAAAAGCGGAAAGAGCAAGCCACAGAAGATTGTCGGTGCTACACATAGGTCAAGTACAAAAGTGCAATAGAAATAGAGATACGTAAAGCACAACAAACTACGAAGGCGGCTCAAGTTTACTGTGATGCAAATGGCTTGGCTGCATCAAAAATGACTGGTATGAAAGTAAAATGTGGTACACACGGGGCTTAGGTTGGAAGATGGGAGCTTTCAGGAATGGGCCCCGAGGGTGACATCAGACCTATTCTTTTAGGTGTTTTTTTCTGCGACTATATTTCTTGCTACATAAGATATTTTGAACTACCTCGGGGGCTTCGCTGCTTCTTTTTTCTGATTTCTGACCGCAGCCCACTAACTCGCACAAACTGGTTTCACAAAGTTCACTCGAGTGCACTGCGTAGGAGTCAAACCCACATATTTGTACAGCTGAACAAGTTCGTGCTGCAACGAAATTGCACAACATAATCGGAAACAACAGAGACAAGAAGGCATACATCCCACAGAAAAGAGCACTGTGCATCTTTACGTGCAAAACGAAATTGCTTCAGCTATTAGACATTGTGCTTCCAACCCTTTCTTGCATTTCTTAAAGATGACGGAAGAAAACTGTCATGGTGGAGTCTATAAATGGAGCATCAAAAAGATAGAGTGGGTCTCTCAAGAGCTGTTCATTTTATGTGCAAATGCATGAAGGACGAAAAGCAAAGCGTCATAGTTTATAAAATTATACATAATATAAATAAAAAGATGAATAACATCGATCATCCAGGTGGGTCTTGATAGTTCGTTTCTGAGAGAGAGAGACAGAAAATTATGCAGATTCAACGTCCGCGTTGGAATGTATGTGAAGCGAAGCTTTCGTGAAGTGGTTATTGAAACGTCATAAATTTGTGCATTTTGTTTCTGAGTCTTGATTGTAAAGTAGCGCTCACATTTGCTCTCGTGCAGCCATGCTACGCAATGTGACAAAGCCAAATCTTATATTGGCTTGTATTCCTTCATTTCTTCGTATTTATATTACATGTACCAGACTGCTTTCTGGCCGATTGCCCGTTTTTGGTTAGGTGCCATAGTATGTAATTTACGATCATCATCAACACGCAGCGATTTTCTCAACGAGCTAGTTGGCGTTGCACGATATGTGCTACCTTCTTCGCCAATCTCCTGATGTGGATATGTGCGATAGTATGAAAATCACCATCATAATCGATACACGTACATGTTTCTTGTGCAATCATCTGTTTTGGGTAACTGCCATAGTATGGAAATCGTAATCATAATCAACACGACAGAACGCTTCATGGCCGATTCCCTTTCGTGGGTGTATGTGCCATAATATGGAAATCGTCATTGCAATCAACCCACGCAAACACTTCCTGGCCGATCACCAGTTGTGGGTATGTACCATAGCATGGACAGCATAACCATAAACAACATGCGGCGGCCAACAGAAAGAGCTAGTTGGTGCGCGCACGAAAGAAGTATACTTGCTCATGGAACCTCGTAACTGGAGCATGGGGCTGCTGTGCTGGCGGGCCAAGGTTCGAATCCTGCCGCAGGGCATGCTTCAATTTTTTTTCGAGAGTCATATAGGTACTAGAAGGCTAGAACCCTAACAGCGACCAACCGACCGACTGTAAAGAAACGATGCGATGGAATGCAAAGATAGCTTCGGGGGGGGGTCTCTAAAATGTTTAATTATGTATGTATGTATGTATGTATGTATGTATGTATGTATGTATGTATGTATGTATGTATGTATGTATGTATGTATGTATGTATGTATGTATGTATGTATGTATGTATGTATGTATGTATGTATGTATGTATGTATGTATGTATGTATGTATGTATGTATGTATGTATGTATGTATGTATGTATGTATGTATGTATGTATGTATGTATGTATGTATGTATGTATGTATGTATGTATGTTCAAGAAAACGTTGGTGCCTTTCAACCGTGCTTGATACTCTGTTCCTCTTTTTGATATATGTGCACCGAGCGAAGCAATGTCAAGCAAGAAATAAAGAAAAAAATGTAATGACATCGTTCTATTACTGTTGATTACATCGCTTTAATTTTCTTGTGAACCTCTCTCTTGTTCCGACAACTAACGGCGAGTGACAGCACAATCCCCTACAAAATTGTCTAGGCACAATTAAAATCAAAATACATCTTTCACCTACAACAAGTAAGTTGGGAAACTAGTGCAAAGGTTTATATATTTCAGTAAGAAAGGAAGACAAAACATCTCAGTGAAAGCAAATATTGGTTCTGTGTGGAAACTTAGAATTGTTTGAATGCGCTACTTCTGAAGCGGTTTCACATCTGCATTTTCGTTTATTCTTTAACTCTCGTTGTAATACCAGGAAAATAAACTGTTTGGATCAATGGTTCTGCCTGAGGATGTCGAAAAATATTTCTAAAGAATTGCATCAACCTGCAGTGCACTCCTCCAATGTTGAAATCGCACTTGTTTTTCACCATCTCCTTGTTCCAATGAAGGACAAAAATACAGTTCACCTGCATCGTTATTAAAAGTTAGGTCGACAGAAATACGCATCAAGATTTAAAACAACAGTATTGTTGACGTGAACAAGCTGCCTCCTGGGAACGGGCTTTGCTCTGTATTAAGAATATGAAAGCCAAATGATGCAAATAAATAAAAAAAGGGGTAAAATATGTTCAAATGATTTCGATGGATAATTATGACGCAGCACACGAGCCTAAGATATCCAATAATCCAGGCTAAGGCAAAGCGCGCATTCACGCAAAACAAAGAGGTTTTCTCGTACCCCTTTTGCTACTTTCGCAGCTATAAAATACGTAATTATAAGTGTTCTTATTGCTAAATCTACGAGGTTGCTGCAAGTGCTGATGAACAAGTACTGCATATAAGCTGATGCAGCAGCGGCTGGGGCGAAGGAGGGTGAGGAACTTGTTTCATTACTTTCGAACAAATTGGTTACACTTTTTAAGCTTTTTGTTGCAGGTCCTCCTTGGTCCAAATAGTTCAGAATTTTATCAAGATGTTTCATATTTTTTATTACCTTTAAGACCAAGTTCATGAAAAAAAATAAAAAAAAAATTGATGTGAAGAATGCACTTTATATCCGATACAATGGCCTCGGCGCTAGAAAATATATTGTTTGGGGCGGCTTGAGTTGGAGTGATTTATTGTGATGACAATGGAAATGTGGCAACTGTTGTGTCTGCTGCTTTTCTAAGAACAATAGATTGTCTAATGAGCAAAGGGTTATAACAAGAAGTGATATAAAAAAAAAGAATCCTGTGTCCTGCCTGTGTGTGTTTTTTCTCTCCTGCGTCCTCGTGTATTCTGCGCTGCAAGAAAAAAACTTCAAGATGTTACACCAACAAGCCCAAATATCTACACTGACCGGCAACAAAGCTCACTTTGAAAACGTGCTTAAAGAACAACAGACAGTATGAATAGCAAACCTGCACACTAATCAATCTATAATCCACACATAATACTGAGACAAAACAAAAACACACAAGGGCATACACATTTAAGCACACAGATGATACAGTGTATATTTCACTAAAGAAAGTTAAAGCTTTAAAGGCCCAAGTAAGTTTTCTATACTGATAGGAATGGTCATCAAGGGTAATGAATGTTGCCCTCAAAGCGCATATTTGTTGTTAAAGCTCAGGACAGCCTAGTAGAACGTGTTCTACGTTCTCTTATAAGTGGCCGTACGTACAACAAGGCATATCTGAGCGACTTATGCAATACAAAAAAAAAACTACATGTATACGCCACTAGAAAAGTGATACGTTGAATTATAGAAGCAATGTCACAGTCAGTGCCAGCAGAGATAAGAAAATGTAGACGGGGGTGAGCTCTATGCAGACGATTAGTCATAGAATTGGCGTCAATTAGGCAAACTTGTGTTATATAATTGCATAATTGTTTCGTTCTAATGTTGGCATCAGCACTCATGAATTGAGCTAATGTAACTGGAGCGAAATGAGGTGCTTCGCTGACCAATTTTGTAGGATTCGGTATTTACAGCGTTAAGGATATGTCTAGGGTGGCTTGAGGAAGCACTTGAAGCGATTTGATAAAAATCAGATGAATCATCATTGTGTTAGGATCAAGCAGGCAAAATCACCACAAGGATTGAAGAGCTGACTTTGAGTCTGTGAGAAGAGACCTTAGAGCAGGTTTCTCATGTGCTTGAATAAGTTCAGCAGCCAATGGTATCGCATGGAAATTAGCTACCACTGATCATGTCCCACGTGAAAGCAAACTTTGACGTATTCCAAGTGGTGGAATTACAAATGAAGATGTGGATCCTGACTTGTTGTTGAACCATCAGTATAAATGCGCATACTTCCACTTCGGTAATCATGTAGGTTACACAGCTAAAATTTTGACAAAAACAATGCGGACAACTTTTTTCTTGTACAGTTCAACAGTGTTGGTACTTATCTGCTATGGAGAAAAGCGCCAGGGTGGACAATGTGGATCAACACTCCACTGCGCCTGGTCTAGAATTGGGAACGAAAAGCTACCAAGTAACCAGCAGAAGTAGCCATCACGTCTTGTAAATGCATCCATTGTGGTACCCGTAGAATAAAATTGCTTGTTTATTCCAGAAAAATGATTTCACGCTTCTCCTGCTCTAAATCACTAGAGGTTCGTGTGCTTCGGCCATCGCAAGGGTGCTAAATGCCATAGCTGGCAATCCTAAGCAAACGCTCGAACTGAGAGCTAAAATTAATTTATTTCGTGTTTCTTGAGTAGAAGACAAGTTGCTTAGCACTGGTAAACCGTAAGCCATGCAGTGCCTCACGAATCTCGTGTGCACCTGAAGCACAACATCTGTTGGGCACTCAACCGAGGACCAGAGAGGCATTGCAGAGCATGAACCACCTTATTACCTGTTTCCTCGACCATGTATAAATGTCTTAAGGACAGGAACGCGTCAAGGGTCACATCAAGGAATTTGTGGTGGTTCACTCGCTAAACGGTCCCGTGATTTAAAGAAAGTGAACAAAATTTATGAATCATTTGCAAGTAAGTGGCAGATAGACTAACTCTTCTGGCGACAAATTCATACCGCGAGCACGCAGAAACTCGTCCGCATCAATATGTTGATAGCCAATAATCCTCACCATGAGAAGCAAGCAGCAGAAACCATTGGCGTGCACAAAACGACCGAAACTTTACGAAACTTTACAATGGGCACGGATTGCGTAGCATGCAAGACGAAGACAACAACAACTAAACTTACCAGTGCCACTGGCAGTCTTCACTGAGCGCCGGCCGATTAACCTTGGCCCCAGCAACACGCCTGCTTCACAAACACGTGCTTGCTGCGAAGGCCCGTACCAACCTGCCCTTTCTTTTTCAAGGCATTATGAATCTTTGGCCGCACTTGTTCTACGATGCGCACCTCAGTATGCAATAGGTCAACCACTGCCATCGATGCAGCTTCGTGACGTGCGGTAGCTTCGCGTCCGGGATCCAATCGGCCGTCGACGGCATCTGCGCTGCTGGTCGTGTCGCAGTAAATTGCATAGTAACGTCTGTTTTCATTTCAGGCGCTAAACGCCATTATCCTTCACTTATAAAGGGACGCTAAAATTCGACGGTGATAAGTGTGAAATGCTTCTTAAACACTGGATACGCAATATTTTAAAATCGGAACGTATGTAGGCTCCCTGAAAGGCAGCAAAATATAATGACGTCCAAGCTTAAGATTAAGCTTGCGATGAGAGACGTGGGATACTCCAAACATATAACCGTTTAACCCCAAAGCGTTTGTGACGTTTCCTAAAGAGGGGATATCGTGCCAATGGGAACAAAGAAACAGAGCAGAACATACGTATAATGGCACATGACCGTTCAGAAATGCTTGTTATTCGCATTATTGTGAGTTAGAATTAAATTATTTTTTACTTTAATCATAGGTTCCCAATGATGTTGAACAAACGTTAGCGCGATACTTCAGGGTGTCATGGCACAGTATCAGAGCCAACACTATTTAAGAAATTAAGTCAGTTTGGTGTAACTTTTCCACCACGTGCTGCGCTTGAAGTCGTTTGTACTACTCCGAGGCGAGACTTGAGTTTTAGTGAGTTTCGAGAAAAACCATTATGTTGTGTCAGGCAATGTTCCACCAGCAGACGTGCGTTGAGTAGCTGAGTGGAGTGAGCTCGCGTACCATGCAGAGTAACACGACTAACGAGGGCCTGATGTCCGGGCCACGCCAGTCGTGCAGTCTATACAAATGACCTGCAGCGCCGGGCAAGGTAGCTGAACAAGACAGACAACGCGAAGGGTGATAGAAGGTTACTTAAGTTACACGGAACTTTCGTACACGAGCGAAGTTCGCATTAGCAGTGAATATATATCTTGGCGTAGTTACATGTTCTGCCGCGTAAGTTGTCTATCCGTGTAATTATACAAAGGCGAAAGACCTCTATTCGTCCCGTTACTGATCCGCTATCGACACTTCGTATGCAAGAAATAATAGCACATCGAACTTCGAACCCATGGTATTATTCACACTTCTTGAAGCCGAACTTTAAGTTGGCAACTCTTTCCGCAGATAATTGGATGCTACGCCTAAACTACTACTACTACTACTACTACTACTACTACTACTGCTGCTGCTGCTGCTGCTGCTAATAATAATAATAATAATAATAATAATAATAATAATAATAATAATAATAATAATAATAATAATAACACAAAAATAGTACAAATCCCATGCATTGTGAGAATCGACGTCATGCGAAACGTTTGCATGTAGCTGGCTATCAAGCACCGTCTGGAGTTTGTGTAAAGTAAGCAGTAGTGTTTGATGTTGTAGCAATAGGTTTACGCGAATTTGTGTGTGGCGACACAAAGAAGACGACGTCGGCCATGGTATGATGGCGACAGTATTACGATGGCTTTTCTTTTACCCTCTGAAGAAACGTTAAAACCGGTACCGGTAATCCCTCAGCTGATCTCATGGGTGGTACTGTGTCGCGCACTGTATTCGAAGAATTCTGTCATGAGGAAATGTGTGAGGAAAATGGGCCGATCCCAAAAGCTCGGCATTCTAACACATCATATCAAAGCGTCAGTTGCCATGAGGAATGGGAGAAACTGGGAGAAACTGACACGGTAAGTGTCAGTTTCGTGACGCAAAAGAAAAGAGAGGGAGAGAGAGAGAGTGGTAACATTGTTGCCCACGCACGCGTGTGCACACGTGCTCTGGTTCGTGCTTCGCGGCAAAACGCACGCTCCATCCATGTCAAAGAGCTAGTTGGCGTTGGCAAAAGAAAAGCAAGCTTGTGATCGTGGCGTAGCGGTTAGAACATTGTGCTGCTGTGCTCGCAATACAAAGCTCCGATCTCCTCATCCGACTTTTTGATTTAAAAAAAACGGGGATAAACAGGAACCCATCTACCACAAACTATCTGGGATGGGACTAAGAATTCAGTGAAATCCACCCAGTTTCCACTGTCCCAAATCGCGTTCCAGGTGCGCCAACAGCACAGGAAATATGGGTGGAAATAATATTCTATTGTATAATATTCACTGGGTAGAAACATTTATCAGTTTCGGTCGTAAGCGAGACTGGCTTCCACCACCGATCGAGGCGGTCGATTCGGCGATTAGTCTTTCTCTCTTACGTACGATCGAACAGGTCGAGAAAGGTGCGCCGCTGCATACGCGCGCTAGCCCGAACTAGGACAGAACAGCGCGTTCTTCCCCAGCACCAACGTTGTATGCACTCAATTTCTTTACGTTTAATTTCTTGTGGTTTCTTTATTATGTACCTTCCACGCTCTTTGACAGTCATGCTCGGTCATATTTAGTCTTAAGCTTCAGTCTTTTTATTGCGATAGCAATTGTATGGGCATTCCAAGCGCGTTTTTGTTGGTTGCCGTCGCCGTCGCCGTGATGTTTCGTATAATTTCTAAGGGCCATAACACCGTCGCCGCATGTCGGATGCTATATGTGCGAGTCAAAGCACGCGAGGGGCGCCGATGAATCGCGCCTCAATCTGGCGTGCGCCTGGAAGCACAGCACAGACCACACGTACACTTGCGGATGAGCGCAAGCTCGCGTCTACGCGCCGTGAGCCAGCCGTGCCTCGCGAAGAGTGGTGCTTTGCATTCACAAAGAAGCACTTCCATGCGCGCGGCAGGATGCGTTCGCTGGGCTTACTCATATACGCCATGGAAGACGCCGCTTGACAGTGGTTCAAAGTGATTCGATATCTATAAGCGTAATTGTTATATTTTGAGAGCTGTTAGATCAGCACAAAAAAGAAAGGTTAAGCACCTTCTTGCATGACATTAATCTGCTCCGCCGAGAGTTTAATGCACCACGCCGTAGATGCGCAGCCTGGCGCGTCGACGACGAACACGGAGGAAGGAAAAGGATAGGAGGTGGCATTACGTCACGCAGCCAGTCTTGGCAAGCGAACGCTCCGTGAAGCCACAGGGGTGGCCCAACACGTCATTTCTTGCATCGAGATCATCGAGCGAATTCGAGATTGGCCGAAACGTTTCGTTACCGGTAGTTTTTATTCGATGCAGGCTCCGCCGGCAGCTGCTAGCTGCTCATATGGCGGCCTCCATGGCTACTAAGCTACTCTGCTTCTATCTCTGGTCAAATTTTTCTCTGAATGCTTGTTCTGCTTCAGTCGTTTCCGGCAAGGCATGTGTTCCGCACTTTGAGCGAGTTGAGAGAGGTTCACGATCCAACGTCAGCGCATTTAGACTACAGGTATGCTTAGGTCAAAGTCAACAGACCGCTGTGAGCGATAATCGATATGCATTCCTCACATTTTTGACGGAAGCCTTGCCCGTGTGTACTTTGCCCTGTAATACGAGCATTATAGATTTGCGCTGTCGCTGGATCAGTGGCATCTTGTGCATGAGGGTTTGCATGGAAGCGATTGATCGCACTGCGGGAGAGGAGTCATACTTGCAGGCTAAACGCGACGGAACTTTTTGCCTCAGATGACGGACTCCCGCAACAAACAGTGAGTTGCATTTGCTAGGAACATCATATACTGTTTTCTCCTGAAACGCGCTGCATTGTCTGTTTATCTGCTTCGAAGAAAAGCAGAGGCAACTGCAAACAGCGCTTGTTGCAGCTTTTGGAGTTTTGAGACCCATATACGGGCGGGTGATGTGGTCTCCACTATTTTCCCAAGCACTGGCCCTGCTTCGAACACGGCGTACTGCAAACACCAACAAGTGGTAGGGTGCCGGGTCATCGGACGCGTACGATCTTATACAAATACGCATGGGGTTTTACCTGCCAAAACCACGATCTCATTAGGAGGCATGCCATAGTGCAGGACGGCGGAATAATTCGGGCCACCCGGAGTTTTTTAACGTGCACCTAAATCTAAGTACACGGGTGCTTGTGCTTCTTCACCCTCATCGAAATGCAGCCGCCGTGGTCAGAATTCAATCTCGTGATCTCGCGATTACCAGCCCAACATCATAGCCACTAAGCAACCACGGCTAGTAAAACTTACCACAAGTATAGGCGAACGGAAGAGAAAGGTGCATTGCTCACACGAGAACTGAACAGTTTAGAGAGCAGTTTAAGCCTCCCTGTCTAAGTGAATGATAATGGTGCTTAGCTTCTCATACGAGAACAGACATTAGTATGTAATTTACTGCGACACGAACCGCAGCGCCGCGCATACTTACCGCAAAAGCAGCCAGCAGTGCAGCCACTCCGCACGCTTTCGGCGAGACCTACGACATTTGCCTTCTACAACTTCCGACACGCTTGAGAGGCTTTTTGTCTGATGCGGCTCGCCGAACGGATACGCACAGCGCAACACCATGATTCGATGGCACAATCCAGAAACTTGAGCGCGACATTAGGCGAAAGTGCCACAGTGGTTGCCATGTTTTTTGTTTATTTGAAGAGTTTCAAATGGTTTCGAATGCGTATCGAAAAAAAAGGAATCAACCGGGAGTACTAAAACCTACCGCGCGCTCTGACTTTTTTACCCCGTGTTGTGCTGCCTTCGGCTTCAATTGCATTGCAGACACTCCGAACCGGTTTCACAACGGAACTGTATTTTGGGGTATCATAAGTAGTTATGTTTAGCGCGACTGTTGTGATGAGTACCGTTATTGTCTGCGATTGCTGGAAGCCCATCTTATACACGTTTCGCAAATGCATCATTAAAACTTGAGTAGAACTACCTTATTGCTCGGAACTTGCGTGACGACGCCACCGCGCGGAAGAACAAGGCCAGGCGCACGCAAGCCTACTTCGCCTGCTTTCTGTGGTGGTTCCGGTTGTGTGAGCAGCAATGGCTTAGTCGCGGGTTTAATCATTTTCAGCGTTTTTCGCTGCTGCAACGTCCATCTGTGCAGCCTTGTGGATTCTCCGGCTCCTGTCAATGAATTGCACGGTAAGTTCGGATGGTCTTGCATTCTTTGTTGGGTCGAAAAGCTGTTCATCTACGAACCAGTCATCTACCGCCTGCCCGTGCGCTTGTCTTTCTGTATGGCACGCTTCCTTGCTATAGGTTAATATTCTAGACCTCATGCGAGTGCTTTTGTGACGTTCAGCCATTACCGTTCTTTCTTGGCGTGCAATTTCACGGCGTAGCTTGCTCTAGCGCCCCTGGAAATTAAAGTTTGTCGCCGACTCGCCGGCCGGCGCTTGCTTGTCACTTCGTCTAGCCGCTCACAGAGCCGATATACGTACTTGATTTGCCTGCGCAATGGGGATTTGCATAGTCTATCGTTGCACGAGTTTGTATCGGCACTGATGATGGCGTGCTCGTATATCCTGCGTACTCCTTACAACTGCTAATAATAATAACGCGCGAAAGCGCTGCCAGAGAAGCCAGCCGCACATTACACTGGCGCAATGGCGTTATATTACGCGCCGCTGCTAACGGCGCGTTCGACTCACGCTGGAAAGAAGTTCGCAAGTCAGCTGCCGTTATCACAGCACGATTATCTTCTGTTGGGTCACCGCACATCGTTTCCAAAGCTGGCGGCAAACGAGGCGATGGTAAGGTTGCGCTACTTCGACAAAAACACCACTTGTAGCCGCGCGCCAGCCTGAACGGATCAGACATCTTGTTTATCTTGACATTCGTTTTTTTTTTCTACACATCCGCTTGCGGCCGTTGTTCCGCACAAGGCGAGGCGTCAGGGGAGTGACTAAGCGGCACAGACGCGTGTACATTTTATACGGAGCACGGTTGAATTTGATGACGTCACGCCCAAGCCGTCACAAAGAAGACGAAGTGGCATGGGGGCGCACAGGCAGAGCGTTTCAGAGCTGGTTGGCTTTATAGCGAGAATGCATGGCCTAATGGTTGGTGGCCTAGTGATCGTGGCCTAATGGTTAGAGAAGCGGGCTGTTGTGTTCGACGGCCGAGGTTATATTCTACCATCCGTCACACATTTTCATTTTTGCGTGGGGCTGTGTAAGGAGGCTTCATCTAGACAGAAGCGGAATTACAGGTTGGTAGGCTATAGTAGTGCTTTCGCACTAAAATAAGAAAGGAAAGCTGCGTTCATTACTTGCTTTATTTCTTGATACTCGCACCACTTTCTGCATAACTATTAGCATATTCGACAAAAGTACGTCCGAAAAAAAAATATTCCTGTTCAGTCTAGGACCTTAGAATTCACTTAAAGCCATAGAAATATAATTATTTATAACGAGAATTTCTACTACAGTAGCATGCCATTACAGACTGACTTTCACGAGTTTGAAATATGGCGCAAAATTTTCGTTTTTTTATTGTACTTCAAATTCTTCCTATCGTAACTCTCCAATTTTGCCTGTACATCGCCACTGCGCCATTGCGCATCCATTGTAAGACCCTGCATCATCCCTCCGCACGTAATTCTTTGTACCCTAAGTTCTTCATTCAGAGGGCCAGAAACTGGAATGACCTCGCTGATCAAACTTCGTACCATTTCGAGGCCAAGATAGAAGAAATCTTCTTTATCGATCAGAAGCCCGCCCATCACGCAATACCGTGACAACGGTGTTTGAGGAATTAATAAATTATTTGAACAAAGCAAATAGTGGGCATTCCAGAGAGATAATTACGATTACAGCTATGTACTGCCATAGATAGATTTTACCTTGTTTATTCGCCTTACTTGTTTGTAACATAAGCCGGCTGTAACATGTGTGCTATAGTTGCAGTTTTCCATTTTTTTTCTGCAAAGGTTTCTTCTAGCCAATACCCGTCATGGTAACTCGCCAAGGTAACGCTCTAAAATAACACTACATGGTATTGACTTGTCTGTTATGCCCTGCCATTTTTGCAGGTTAACCACAAAAAGCAGGTAGTGATCATCTGAATAAAGCATGTTAGACTAAGCTGCATATTTTGCAAGTTGTATCCGCAAGTTACAGTGACATGTATGAGTACGCTCAATCTCTCTTATCCTTATTGCACAGATAGCATTGCCTGTAAACATTATCACTCAAGAAAACGAACACAAGGCAGAGTTATTGCACTAAAGCTTTTGGGGTTTTCATTGTAGCTGACTTTCCCTTCACCATTAGAAAGACAACATGCTGTCTTTCATTTCTGCATCGTGTTACACAGAAAGTGTTACTCCTTTGCTGAGATTTGGCAGTTTCAAGCTGATAAGTTATCATAATCAGATTATTTCTTGCATATAAAAGAACAAAGTTTTCAGTTTGTGCATCACTGATTAAGCCTGTTAAGAATACAGGTACGCATATAGTTAACAAAATATTCATGCATGTGTACCGACATGGCTACACATATTTACGTTACAGGGGGGAATAGCCTAGCATGAATGCCAAGATTTGATTAGGTGATCATGTGTGATTGCTGAGATCTGTGTGTATCTTAACAACATATAATAGTGGTAGTGGCTGAAATTACGTGGCAGGCTTAGTAGGTGATGTGGAATAAACCTGGGAATATAAGTTGTCACTATTGCATTTTGCAAGGGTGTCTTTAATTGCATTTGTCACCTGCCTGAATCATATTCATTACAACTACTTATTTGTCATATGCGAAGGAAAGGGTACACGTCGACAAATGAATAGAAAGAGAGAATCCCGTTCAAAGGCTCTGGCAGCTTGCGCAGATATTGCAATCTTTAAAAATTAATGGAGCTCTGTGAGTCTTTTTTATTATTGCTTCGTTGACTTCAGATATTGACGCACATTTTCTGCTCCTCATTTTGCACTCCTCTGATGGCCCAAGGCAGGCTGCTCATGTTCTTCAAATTTAGTACAAGAACTGGTCTTCTGCTGTATTTTTTTCCAATGAGTATGCTGAGTATCCATGTAGCCATTGAGAAATATCAACTATTAGTGCATTAAAAAATTTTTCTGGCGTTAGACAAAAAAGGAGAAACCTCGCCAAAAACGTTGAGCTCCTGATACCCAGACAAAAATTAAGCTAAAAATGTGGCTTTATTCATTATTCTGGCTAAAATACTTATTTTCTAATGAACTCTTCACTGTGTGAGCTTCACTTTTATTAGACTGCATATCAGCTTGCTACAACACTGGGGAATGCTGCACAAAACAGGAGGGGTCAGACACATGAGCACCTTTAGCAATAGCTGGTCTTGTGATTCCTTTTCTTCCGCGTAATTATCTTGCATTGTTTATCACGTTTTCATTATTCACCAAAGCTGCTGTACAGTACAGAAACCATACGAATTGATTACCGTGTCATTACGGTCACGATCTCTCGCAGGTGAGATCCGTCATGCGTTAGTTACCATTCCGACCTTGAAATTGCATGTTACTTTTATATGGCAGTTTACCCATCGTACGGCATTGAAAAAGTCGGTAGGTAACTATGGCTTTAAAAGTTTTCGTTCCTGGTACGGCATTGGTAACGTTGGGAGGTACTGCGGCTTCAATGGTAGTTTCTTGTGGTACGGCATTTGTAATGTTGGTAAATAAGCACGGCTCCAAATGTTTTTTCTTGTGGTATGGCATTCGATATGCTAAGGCGCACTACGACTTCAAAAGTAGTTTCTTGAGCTGCGGCATTGGTAATGTTGGTTGGTAAGAACGGCTTCAGTAGTATCATGTATCATTACGGGAACTTCCTTGTATCAAGGGTTTGCAGGTTGCTACACCGTAATATGACGGGACTTTTTTAACAGTGTGAAGGCCAAAAAAGAAAACCTTTCCACCTGGACACCCACAATTTTCTTAACGCAATAATGCGGCACAAAACCTCCTCATGTAGTGCAAGCCAGGTTTGGAAGAGAAATTGTCTGTCTTCGCAAAAACACGAGTCTTAAATAATTTTTTTTGTGAAGAAGGAACTCTTCCTCACTGATTCGCATTAATAAACTCTCTTTCTGTCTCTGTCTCTTGCCAAAATAATTTTACCAAAATAAAGCTCTATACCTCTACCGTCCAAGGCGATTTTGGTGTCTTTGTGGTAAGCAAAAAACTCTTCATACGTGGGCCGATCCCGAAGATAGTGCTATGCTGGGCCGACCCGCGGCAAAGGTGAAGCAGGCGTTAAACACTCCCCATACGTGGGCCGATACCGAAGATAGTGCAATGCCGGGCCGCCCCGCGGCGGAGGTGCAGTCCGCCATTAAGGGGCCAACATACACAGCTGCGCTCGTCATCTTTCTTCACAGTGTGGTAGGGTACCCAGATTTTTATGCACTTTAAGTCCTCCACTGTATGCGGAAATATATTCAGCTGAACCACAGAGTCGTTAAATATAAAATTACATTATTGGTGTTTACGTACCAAAGTCACGACATGATTATGAGGCACGCCGTAGTGGGGGACTCCAGATTAATTTTGCCCACCTGGGGATCTTTACCGGGCACCAATGCACGGTACACGGGCGCTTTTGCATTTCGCCCCCTCGGAAATGCAGCCGCAGCTGCCGGAATTCAATTCCACGCCCTTGGGCTTTGCAGCGAAACGCCAAAGCCACTGTGTACGCCCCCACGGCAAGTTCTATAGGGTCGTCGACCGCTTTGTCTGGTGATCTGGGTGGGAGCTAATGCGACCAGGTAACCTGTTTCTCCCACTTGAAAGGAGTTGGGCTGGCCTTGTGCATTTGTTTATACGGCAATAGTTCTCGCGTTTTCTATATACTTCTGCAATGATACACATACGTTTCTACACGACAGGCTCTATTGCCAAATTCAATTTAATTTCCGTGTCCTTGTTGTATTGCGGTTTGTGGAAAATTGTCCTTTGATTGGATTTTACAAGGTAATATATAGCTGGAGGTGTATTATTTCTTCAAACCAGATTTTCAACTCTTTATTCATCTGGTTCAAGTCGAAAGGCATTGCTTAGGGTTGTTAATGATGCGTGTTTTCCCTATGCCAGTATGCTTCCCCACTTTTGCAAATTGCCAATCGTCTGGTGCGCTCTCGCGCAAACTCACCGCCTGGTAATTTGCACAAAGTATTATGCTCCACGACATACTACGAACTCATTTGCTGAAGAGCACTTGCTGAAGAGCATGAAGAGCACTACTGTTGTCATTATAGCTGCTAATCTTTTTATTTAGATGTGGAAACATGGCAAGGTAGGCTACGTCAGAGCTGGCCATCCCAAAATTCCAAATTCGTTGCTTAAGGCATTGTGTGGATGACACCATTTATGGGATATGCGTCGTCAAACTTGCTCTAAATATGCGCCGTTGTTACACCTATTTTCTTAACAAAACATTGCTGTATACATGAAGCATAAAAGTAACTTTAAAGCCAATGCAGTCCTCCCCGAACTTTGGGATTCAATATCTCGAAACAGGTGCCATCCTCAGAATTCGTTCCAAGAGGATCCGCCTTGCCAACTCGGCTGCTAGAATTGGTAGATTGCAATATGTGCCCTAAAGTAATTAGTTACAAACCTAATTAGTGAATTATCGGTAATTAGTAGGGGTGTGCGAATATTCGAAATTTCGAATACGAATCGAATATTTTCTTATTAGAAGCGTATTCGATTCGAGGAATGCATATTCGGAAATTTCCGAATATTCGGGGACGGCCGAATAATGGTAGAAATGGCGAATATTCGGACAGACTGTGAATAATTGAGCAATTAACGAATTATATGCTTGCTACGCATTCTCCTAAGAACATGTTTGTCACAAAGAACTTCGCATGATCCGCTTATTATCTGTAGGCTCTGTTGCAGCCTATCTGCATACGCCTGTGAGACATGATCAGTAGCGGTTTCTTTTTTACCAAGCTCTATTCCAGGACTTTTTCATACCGATATATGATGTAATTTCGTGTTCTGTAAGTATACACAATAAAATATGTAGTGAAATATATATATATATATATATATATATATATATATATGTGTGTGTGTGTGTGTGTGTGTGTGTGTGTGTGTGTGTGTGTGTGTGTTTTACATATGTATATATGTAAAATAGGAGTTTATGGAATGCTTTTGACGATCTAATGACAGGGAGAAGACACATTCTCCATCTGGCCCTCAGAATGAAATTACAGCCTATGCGAAAAAGCCTCTTCTGGAAAGGGGCAAGGATCCTTGCGAGTGGTGGCAGTCCATTGGCCGCGTCAAGTAGCCGCTTTTAAGTGTACTCGCCCAGACGTACCTGGCCATCCCTGCCACCTTCCTAGTGAAAAAGGCTTTTCTATCGGTGGAAATGTTGTCACAATGCATAGAGGGCGCTTACTTTCTGAACACGTTAAGCAGTTAATTTTCCTGTACAAAAACCTGTAACAAGGACATTACCTGACTGAGAGCATTACCTGACATTACCTGAGTGCATTACCTATAATGAGGTCCTCTTTAACCTGAAGCAGCCTTGTAAAATGCAATATTATTCTTAAAAGGGTAGTAAAGCTATTGTAACCTCGTTTTGAACTTTTTAATACTACACACATATTTGATATTCGATACGATATTCGAAGACTGTTTTTTGCCTTATTCGTATTCGATTCGTATTCGAAAATTCCAATATTCGCACACCCCTAGTAATTAGTCGATTATAAATTTCAATTTCTTGTGCTCATGGAGTATAACTATGCTATCTGCCGCAGGCAACTATTTTTGAAAATTTGAAAGTGCTTACTGAGACACCCGGTATTGTCAGATTTGCATTCATATGCCAGCAATCTTGTTTTTTTAAAGGGGTGGGCAGTGGGCTGGGAGCATCTGCAGCAAATTCACAAAGATGGACTTTCATTAAGCGTATGCGGGTCCCGTGCGTTTAGCATCTGGAAATATGCACTTGCGAACGGCAAAGCTGGTGCAAAACTTCATACGACCCGCATATTCATTTATTTCCATCGCATTGTGAGCTTGCCGCGCAGCTGAACCGCTCAGCACACTCCGTCTGGCGTATTCCTTGCACAATAGGTAGGAGCGAGCAAGCCGTGTTTGTGGGCGTAGACGTAATCGTCATGAAGTGCGCAGAAGTTAGCAGAGAGAGAGAGAGAAGAATACAGGAAGGCAGGGATGTTAACCAGTCAATAGTCTGGTTGGCTACCCTACACTGGGGGAAGGGAGAAGGGGAAGAGAAAGAAGGGAGAGAGAAGGTGTAGGTACGCGTACGGACAGCACTTCAGTTAAAGTCGCTCGAGCAAACCAGTAGTTCTGAGAAAACACAAAAGTGCCTTCACTGCCTTCTGAGCCGATGATCGGTCGGGACGGTGCTCTAACATTGTCTGTTCACTCAGAGGACGATCGTCTAGTTTCCTCAATGTGTCGGACAAATACTGTCTTTGGGCTTGAAATTGAGGACAATGGCACAATATGTGGTCAATATTCTCCTCGCATGCGCAAACATCACATGCAGGACTATCAGCCATTCCAATTAGTGCTGAGTAGGCATTCGTGAAGGCCACTCCAAGCCATAACCGACACAGAAGAGACGCTTCACGCCGGTGCACACCGGCTGGAGGTCCGAGTTGAAGTGATGGGTTTAGTCGGTGCAGTCTTGTGCGTCTTGTATGTACATTATTCCACTCTGCTAAGGAGATCGTGCGTGCCAGGATGCCAAGTTGTCTCGCGGCGTCGGTCCTTGAGAGCGGAATGGGGACGCAGCGGTCTTCTTGGTTTGACGTTTGAAGTTAGCAGAAGGGTCAAGCAAAGGCTCCCTCTGGGAGCATTCCTACGAAATTGGAAAAATTCCACGCTATATTCGAGACGTATGGGAAAAGTGGGCGCAGCTGCTTCTCTTTTGTCTTATACGCGCTTCCTCTTCTGTCAGTCTTTTAGGTCGAGCAAGACGACGAAGACCCTGGGGCACACGTGCGCCCGTCTGTGGAGGGAGGTCGGTATTAGCAAATTTCTCCCTCGTGGAAGGTGCTCGGCCAGCTGGATGACGCAGCAAGGCAAGAGGCGTCGGGCAAAACCAGAGAGGCAGGACGAGGGTTAGGAGACAAGGCATGAAGGTTTACAAAAGGCGACGTCGAAGCGCTTGTAATACAGAACTCGGTCTGAAGGTTAACACCCTCGAAAAGTGCGCATTGTTTTATCAGGTCGCAATTTTAACACAGCTGCGAGAGAGAGACTTCAAAAACAGAATATTGTGTATGAGAGAGGATACTTGGCCACGCTTCGTGTTGTACCTAGGTGGGTATTATTGTTTCCATATTCATATCTCATTGATTGATCACCAGTAGCTCCGAAGGAACAAATAAAGTTGTTTCTTCAGAGATTGAATTCGTAATAACTCCCGTCTGTTAATATCACTTTTTGTAGTTGGTTGCCAACACTACGCTTAACTACAGATTGATGAAGATGAACCTGACACTGAAATTTTGCGGCAACCTGTGAGCACTCGAATTAGACTATGCTTCATAAATAGGCTGAGGCTATGAAGCAATATGATTGAGTCAAGCAGCTTGCCATTGTTAGGAATTATTAGAGAAAACGCCATGCAGTAGAGAAGAGAGGCTCCTTTTACCGTATGTTAACGAAATAACGAGATGATAACTGACACAAAAGCAAGTGGTGGTTGGGTGCGGCACCATGATCAGCCTGGCATAGGATACTCCCACCAAACTCTTCACTACTTGCACACACACGCATTGCCGCCAAGTTTGCTCCGTAATACGACGCTGATCGGTTTGACGGTCGACGACAGCGTGTTCTTGTTAAATCATTGCAAAGGTGTAGAAAATAACGCTCTTCTAAGGTGCCTCGGCCTTCCTTAATCAGTGTCGACGTATCCACCTCCTGCACTATCATCATAGCACGTGACCACACAAATACTACTAATGAAAGCACAAATCAGTTCATTTCAGATGTTTTTTTCACATTAACGTTTGCATACGAACAGATAAATCATTGTTGTAACTTGGTTATGCTTAAAGTATGCCTAATATTCCTGGCATCAAGAAGAAGGTGCAAGTATTGCCGGCAAATCTGAAACAGGCAACGGTATTCGTTTTACATCAAGTCCACAGCGGCCGCCTGTATGTTTGTGCTGATGGATCGGTCACCCGTTATAATTCAACACCGCTTGCGGTTCTTCACGCTCAACCTATCAAAGTCGAATTCAAAACATTGCATTTGACATGGAAGATGTTGACCGAGCTTGAGACCCGAGTGCGGCGCTTCATAAATGAGTAAACGTTCCACAAATTGCTTCTACTTCAAGGCAGCCATTCACAACAAGCTCCCCAAACTGCGCCTGTGGATACGACGAACAAGTTGTTGCGGATTTAGGAAAAATTCACTACCGAGCATTTCAGAAGGAATGTCACATTGTCTTCGATGGCTGTCAAATAACTGTGGAGTCTATCGAGATGACTGAGCTGCTAAACCAACACGAACAGCCCATTACAAACTCAGCTGCCTCGTTAATTGTGCCATCGTTTACAGAGTGTGCAGCGGGTAAGCTGCACACACGTGTACGCGAGCATTCACGAGAAGAATGAAACTCGTGTTACTTCTCAATCAAGCCCCTTGATTCTCGAAATCTGCACCTGCAGGCCCGCTTTGCACGTGGCTGCGTGTCTGAGCACTGTTACGTCGTTTATGACAGAAAATACTATTCTATAATGTCTTTTATCTTCATCAAAATGTTTGATAGGGCCAAAAGTGAAGCCTACAGTTGAAAAGAGGTGGTTGCGCACATTCTCCGTGAGCGCGCAAATAGAAACACTCTTTTCCCCGCTTCACGCACTCAGTATCTTTACCCTCTCGGAAAAACAATTTGGTAAAGGAAGTTTGGGACTGCCTAACCGCCTCAATATCATTATCAGGCGCTTCAACATTTCCTTTTCCGTTAGGTGGTTTATTTTCATTCTTTTTCACTCCATGGCCTTTCCTGTGCAAAGGCAAGCAAAAAGAAATTTGTTCTTGTTAACCTTCATGCCTTTCACCTTTCTTTCCGTCACTGTTTGGCGACGAGGATCTTCTGCAAAATTCAATATCTTCATACATGCCGGAGTGAACAATTCTATCATTTCTCATGTCAAAGAGCTGTGAAGAAAAGCTACCAAATACGTGCTAAATTCTACTGTGTAAAAATAAGAAGGTACAAGGAACGCAATAATCTAAGGAAACCAGACCAATGGCAAATAATAGGCGCACGCCAACATCCTGCAGCTCCAAAATGTACGCCGGTGCTCATTGCAACAGGCTTGGTGGTTTACAGGCTTTCGTCTGGTGGATTTTCCCGTTACGAGTAGGCCTTGCGAGGACTCCGACATGCTGTCGGCTGTGATTCTGTGAGAAGCTAGCTCACCAGCGGCAATCAAAACGGTGCGGTAGGGTGAGCAACGCCGTGCGGCCTAACAAGTAATTGTGATGGATCCCTTAGGGTTACCGTTTTTGTCCCCAACACTGAACACGTTGACCAACGTTAAGTCCGCTTCGCTGCCTGCTCTATGTGTTGTTACTAGGTCTGTAGGAAGTTTGTCCTTTTCATGCCGCATAGCAGTAGTTTTGTGCGCTGAGCCGCAGACATTATGGCAGGTTACTCATACCACTTGTACAAAGGAGCACACGTAAAGAAAGACAAGAATATCCTGAATGCTGCAGTTATTTTGAAATTTCTACGCACCGTACTGTAGCAGGCTATAGAGATGCATTCTTCCGGCGAAACTCTCCTTCTGTCACTTCATTAGGAGCTACTACTCTTTTTTTTCCTCTTATATACCGACAAACCTCGCCCATTGCAAAGCTTGCTGCCACAACCACAGATGTCACTGTCACGCGACACTTTAGTATGCGTTCATGACGACCAACGCTGGCACAATGCAGACATGAATGTTTGTTCTAAGCCCATGTAATGTTCAGGTTACTTCATAAACATGTTTAACGAAACGTCATTTGGTCGTGTATATGCGGATTGCAAGTATTGGTGCTCATTTATTCCCATTTGTTATTCATGGACAAAAAAACACGTTTTCATCTCACAAGATTCCGGAAATCATATTGACCGCAAAAAAGACGGGGACATAGGAAGAAAACACATAAACAGCACAGGCGGTAACTCGGTCAACTGATGGGAGGCACGTCTAGCGGCGTTCAAATCCTTTTCCGCATGCCATTCTGTAGCTTTAGTAAAGCATATGATGCGAAGCCAGTCGTTGAGCAGTCTAACCTGCCGCCACAACTCTGCGCGGAGAATTTTGCATAGGCGCTTGATGTGACCCCACGACGGAACGACACACCCGAACAGTGCACTCACTTCCAAAGGGATCAGGCCGCGCTTGATACAGAAGCCGATGAATCTTGCTCGGCAGGTAGTCGCCACGATGTAACTGATGAGGGATTCTTCGTTTGGGGACACGACGGACGAGGGAACACAGAAAGAGGGGCCAGCTGTACGAGATATATGCTTCAGAAGAACTTCAGTTTGGCCTAGTTGGTATTTACTGCAAATCATATTGACCGCAAAAAAGACGGGGACATAGGAAGAAAACACATAAACAGCACAGGCGGTAACTCGGTCAACTGATGGGAGGCACGTCTAGCGGCGTTCAAATCCTTTTCCGCATGCCATTCTGTAGCTTTAGTAAAGCATATGATGCGAAGCCAGTCGTTGAGCAGTCTAACCTGCCGCCACAACTCTGCGCGGAGAATTTTGCATAGGCGCTTGATGTGACCCCACGACGGAACGACACACCCGAACAGTGCACTCACTTCCAAAGGGATCAGGCCGCGCTTGATACAGAAGCCGATGAATCTTGCTCGGCAGGTAGTCGCCACGATGTAACTGATGAGGGATTCTTCGTTTGGGGACACGACGGACGAGGGAACACAGAAAGAGGGGCCAGCTGTACGAGATATATGCTTCAGAAGAACTTCAGTTTGGCCTAGTTGGTATTTACTGCAAATCATATCTGATTCATCGGCTTCTGTATCAAGCGCGGCCTGATCCCTTTGGAAGTGAGTGCACTGTTCGGGTGTGTCGTTCCGTCGTGGGGTCACATCAAGCGCCTATGCAAAATTCTCCGCGCAGAGTTGTGGCGGCAGGTTAGACTGCTCAACGACTGGCTTCGCATCATATGCTTTACTAAAGCTACAGAATGGCATGCGGAAAAGGATTTGAACGCCGCTAGACGTGCCTCCCATCAGTTGACCGAGTTACCGCCTGTGCTGTTTATGTGTTTTCTTCCTATGTCCCCGTCTTTTTTGCGGTCAATATGATTTGCAGTAAATACCAACTAGGCCAAACTGAAGTTCTTCTGAAGCATATATCTCGTACAGCTGGCCCCTCTTTCTGTGTTCCCTCGTCCGTCGTGTCCCCAAACGAAGAATCCCTCATCAGTTACATCGTGGCGACTACCTGCCGAGCAGGATTCATCGGCTTCTGTATCAAGCGCGGCCTGATCCCTTTGGAAGTGAGTGCACTGTTCGGGTGTGTCGTTCCGTCGTGGGGTCACATCAAGCGCCTATGCAAAATTCTCCGCGCAGAGTTGTGGCGGCAGGTTAGACTGCTCAACGACTGGCTTCGCATCATATGCTTTACTAAAGCTACAGAATGGCATGCGGAAAAGGATTTGAACGCCGCTAGACGTGCCTCCCATCAGTTGACCGAGTTACCGCCTGTGCTGTTTATGTGTTTTCTTCCTATGTCCCCGTCTTTTTTGCGGTTAATATGATTTGCAGTAAATACCAACTAGGCCAAACTGAAGTTCTTCTGAAGATTCCGGAACGCCGGAAACATAAATGTTTATTTCATGGGTCTTTGTATGCATGCGGGTCATGTACTTTTAAAATCGGTTAGAGATGAAAGAAAGAGTAATTTAATTATATATAAAAAGGAACAAAAGAACATGTCAGCCACTTAGTAGTGCATCAAAACATTCCTCAAAACAGAAGTGATTTAGGTCTGCAGTTTCGCAACTACCAGCTCCCGTTTGATTGGTTGAGCTATGTATACGTATAGCCATTGTGCACGAAAGCCCATTTTTATTCTTTTGTGTTGAAAGAAATGCAGAAAACAACAACAACAACAACGCAGCGTTCTAAAGACGACATCAGTCAGTAAGTGATGCAGCGGGAGACTCCATCACAATCTCTCTTGGCGAATCCTGTGCTTTTCATTCTTCGCTTTCAGGTGTATTTGTGGATTTGTATTTGAATGGTTTCGAAAGAGCAATCGCGGCTTCGGACTCTTGGCCTAAGTGAATCTAGGTCTTACGCTTCATGCGGGGATCTTGCGCCCGCGCCTGTCTCTTTTCTAACTTCTTTGTACTTTTTCTTCTTAGGTTGTTTGCCTGCCGTCAGGAATTCTGACAAGAGTTTCACTAAGGATAATCTAATCCTACCACAAATCATTGAGTGCCAGGTTGATCGCCCCTGTGATCAGAAGCAATCAATGGCGTGCCCGCATAGGTGGTACGTGCGCAACTCTGCAAGAGTGTGTGTTGCATGAACAGGGCTCTCTCTTCGCTTTCGTGTAACGCCATTTTTCACAAAACGACCTTGCAAAGTTCTGAGGCATACGAATGAGGTGACCCGATTCAAGGGGAGTCTCTTCCACGGAAACGCAAGACAAACGTGTTGTCTTGTTTTCGAGTTTGTCATTTACACGATGCTCTCCGAGAATGAATAAAAGTTTTCAGTCGAAATTTCTTTTGCCTCGAAACATTGTTACTTAACAATTGTTTTATGTTATGTCTTCATGGTTTATCAGTGTTACGTCCTTACAACTTGAAATTCCTTTATGGTTTAGAAAAAAGGAGCTGTAAATGTTTACCTGTTTTGCCGTATCAATGTTACTAGCAACTATGGAACAAAATATAAAGGAGCAGGCAAGACGTTAGTAGTTGCATGGCTTTGTACTATTAACTATGAATGGTCCCCGGAGCCATGTAAACTCGCTTCACATGGTTCTTTAGAGGTCTTGTTAAGAGAGTGGTGTCCAATATTCGTCATATGGAGTGAAGTTCGTGAGGCGTTGAAAGACACGTAATGAAAGCTTTGTGAATTAAAACATGGATTACCGGTCTATATGCGATTGCTTGAACACAAATAAAACAGCGCTGCCCAGCACACAAGAATTTAAATGAATGCGTTAATGAATTATTATAGCTCGCAGAAAAGTATGTTTCAAGAGTGTTTGGAGGTATAATTGAGAACACCAAAGTTTTATTTTCTTTTGTGCATCTTTTAATCAATATGCATAGGATAGAGAGCACATATGCTGCTTGGGGGAAATAGAAAGTATGAATTACGTGGTCTGGGAGCATGCTGGGGTTGCAAGCTATTTTTGCGCTTTATAACAAGATTTGCCGTAAGTTTTATTGAATTGCTTTCGGCACAGGTACTCGCCACGGGTGTGTATGGTGTTAGATTTTCTTGCTCCTCAGATACCTTATACTAAAGCACTGAAAGTCACGTGCTTCCTGAAAACACCTTGGAACTGGACCCTACATTATTCAGGGTACTGTTTTGTTGACCAGGTCAATTTTGCTGTCTTGGCTTATCATGTCTTTTCCTAATTTACCTATACTACATAACACAATTTATTTATAATTGCAGCGTTAGCTTAGTGACGTTACTCGACCCAAATAGCGTCCACAGGAAAACAGAATAATTTTCACTGGCTGGACCTAAACGCTGTATTTCAACTCTGCATTATCTATACATTTGCTTTAGCACCTAGCACCGGCAACGTTCCTTCCCATCAATGCGACTGATCAATACAAAGGCTTCCTTCCGTTGCTTTCTCATCCATTCCCGGATCGTGATCATGGAAGTGCGCTCTGCTGAATGTACTGCGCAGAAGGGCTGGTCCCCTTCAGAACCAATCAGCCGACGGAGCCGCTGAACTCATTAAGCCGCCCAGTTATTCACTTAAGTACAATGTGCCGAGATGCCACATAGAGACCTTCAAACACATAGTAGAAGCTTTAATAGACACTGGTGCTAGTGTTTCAGTCATTCACCGTGATTTGTGTTCGCGACTTCGGAAAGTTATGACCCCCTATGATGGACCTACGCTACTCGCTGCTCAAGGGGCCTCCATTCGACCTATCGCCTGGTGCACAGCTCATCTTTCCATCGATGGACTTCTACATCACGTACAATTTGCAGTGCTAAGTTCGTGTGCCCAGCAGCTCATATTGGGATGGAATTTTCTTTCTACGGCCTCCGCCTCCATCTGCTGTGGACAACGCGTTCTCCACATGACCGACACGACCTATTCACTTCATGCAGATGCCGCACCCCTTCACTTCCTTGCTGCAGAAGATACCGCGTTACCTCCTCGCCATCAAAGCATCGTTACTGTCACGTCTGGTGTGATTGACTGCGGCGACGTGCTCGTATTGCCATCTACACGCTGTCTTGCAAGAGGGATAGCCTTTGCATCAGGGCTGGTTAGGTTTGATCATGGCTCTGCACTTCTCTACGCTACAAACCCGATATCCGAAAAGATTCTCATCCCTAAAGGCACTACATTGGCTTGCGCCACTGAATCGGAGTCTATATCTGTTGTTTCCTTTAAACCAGCTTCTTCTGAAGGTCCTTGTACCGGACGGGCCGCATCTCCTTCAGCTCTTGCAGCTGCCATCAGTTCCGACCTGACGCCTTCGCAGTCACAACAATTGCTTGCTTTGCTCCAAAAACATGAAGCTTCCTTTGACGCGCATTCAACTTCGTTGGGAAAGACTTCGATTACGACGCATCGGATAGAGACAGATGGTACATCCATCGTGCGCCGTAGACCATATCGCGTATCGCTAGCCGAGAGGAAAGTCATTGACGAGAACGTCACCGACATGCTCCAACGAAACATAATACGCCCCTCTGCTAGCCCTTGGTCTTCCCCCGTTGTTTTGGTTCGGAAAAAAGACGGCTCTGTTCGATTTTGTGTAGACTACCGAGCACTTAACAAGATCAAGCGCAAGGATGTATACCCTATGCCGCGAATAGACGATGCCTTGGATTCCCTGCAGGGTGCCGAGTATTTCTCCAGCATCGATCTGCGTTCCGGCTACTGGCAGATACCTATGCATGAGGACGATAAGGAGAAAACAGCGTTTTCAACACCAGATGGGCTGTACGAGTTTAATGTCATGCCATTCGGCCTCTGCAATGCACCCGCAACGTTCGAGCGCATGATTGACACCGTTCTTCGTGGCCTAAAGTGGAAGACTTGCCTGTGATATCTGGACGATATTGTTGTTTTCTCGTCAACCTTCTCTCAGCACCTGCAACGTCTGGATGAAGTTCTCACGTGCCTTGCCAACGCTGGACTTCAGCTAAACACCAAGAAATGCCATTTTGCCAGCAAGACGATCAAAGTTCTAGGTCACATTGTGAGCAAAGATGGCATTCGTCCTGATCCTGACAAGGTTTCCGCAGTTCAGAACTTACCTCGTCCCGAAAAGACCAAAGATTTGCGTAGTTTCTTAGGCCTCGCTTCCTATTTTCGGCGATTCATACGGGGCTTCGCCTCAATAGCGTCACCTCTGCACAAATTACTGGGTTCTAATGTTCCCTTTGTGTGGTCTCCCGAATGTGAATCTGCGTTCACCCATCTGAAGCGCGCTCTCACATCTGAACCGGTCCTACGCCATTTTGATGAAGCTGCTCCTACCCTCCTGCATACGGATACTAGTGGTCACGGAATTGGTGGCATTCTCCTACAGCGAGACGACACTTTAGGTGAGAGGGTCGTCGCATACGCAAGTCGCGTTCTGACAAACGCCGAAAAGAATTACACCATCACGGAGCAGGAATGTCTAGCTATCATTTGGTCTGTGCAGAAGTTTCGACCTTATCTTCACGGCCGCCACTTTACGATCGTTACAGACCATCATGCATTATGCTGGCTTTCGACGCTGAAGAACTTGTCTGGACGACTTGGTCGGTGGATTCTTCGTTTGCAAGAATACGACTTTACCATTACCTACAAGTGCGGGAAAAAACACCAAGATGCAGACGCGCTTTCTCGCTGTCCGCTTCCTACGACACCATGCAATGGAGCTCCAACTACCATCCGTGACAAGCTTTCGCTCGATCCCTCCTCAGATGCTTTCTTGTTGGCCACTGTAGATGCCTCCACACGACAACAAATCCTTCCAATTTCATCAACTTGCCGACTCTTACTGTCGGCGCATCATAGACCACCTTCAAGGAGCTTCGCGCCCGCCTAACGCCCGCCTTCGTCGGCAGCTGACCCAATTTAAGATTGAAAACCGCGTCCTATACCGTCATGTCTATCACCCTGACGGTCAACGCTGGGTTCCTGTCCTGCCACGCTCTCTACGTGCTCATGTCCAGCAGGCTTCTCACGACGACATGACTGCTGGTCACCTTGGTTTCCAGAAAACCTATGACCGCATCAAAGGGCGCTTCTACTGGCCTGGATTGTCCGCCAGTGTAGCGAGGTATGTCGCTTCCTGCGCTCTATGTCAGCGTCGAAAGCTCCCTACATCAGCTCCAAGCGGACAACTGCAACCGGTTCCTTGTCCGTCGCAACCATTTGAGGTCGTTGGAGTTGACCTATATGGCCCTCTTCCTGTGACTCTCACCGGTAAACGATGGATTGTGACAGCCGTTGATCACTTGACACGCTACGCCGAAACAACTTGTGTGAGTTCTGCCTCGGCCTCTGAAGTTGCTGCATTCATACTTCAATCCTTAATACTGCGTCACGGTGCTCCTCGCGTCCTCCTGAGCGACCGTGGAAAAGCATTCCTCTCGCAACTACTAGACGAAGTACTCAGAGCCTCCGGAACCACCCACAAGACCACCTCCAGTTACCATCCGCAAACCAACGGCCTCACAGAGCGATTTCATCCCACGCTGTCTGACATGTTAGCCATGTACATTGACCCGGATCACAGAAACTGGGACGCAATTTTACCATTCGTTACCTTTGCATATAATACCGCCGTTCAACGCACGACCGGTTACTCGCCATACTACCTTGTCTATGGTCGTTCGCCCTCTACCTGTCTTGACGTCTCTTTCTTCGCGCCAACTGTCCATCAATGTCCTTCCTCCTGCGAAGAATATGTGTCCCGCATTCTGCGTTGTCGCCAGCTCGCCCGCATCAACACCGAAGCACGGAAACAGGACCGCAAGCAGCATTACGACGCCTCTCATCGCGTCGTGTGCTTCCGCCCTGGCGAGGAAGTGCTTCTCCGGACACCAGTTCGTACTCCTGGCTTGTCTGACAAGTTTCAGCTTCGCTGAAACTTGTCACATTATTATTCAGGGTATTCAACATTATTCAGGGTACTGTTTTGTTGACCAGGTCAATTTTGCTGTCTTGGCTTATCATGTCTTTTCCTAATTTACCTATACTACATAACACAATTTATTTATAATTGCAGCGTTAGCTTAGTGACGTTACTCGACCCAAATAGCGTCCACAGGAACACAGAATAATTTTCACTGGCTGGACCTAAACGCTGTATTTCAACTCTGCATTATCTATACATTTGCTTTAGCACCTAGCACCGGCAACGTTCCTTCCCATCATTGCGACTGATCAATACGAAGGCTTCCTTCCGTTGCTTTCTCATCCATTCCTGGATCGTGATCATGGAAGCGCGCTCTGCTGAATGTACTGCGCAGAAGGGCTGGTCCCCTTCAGAACCAATCAGCCGACGGAGCCGCTGAACTCATTAAGCCGCCCAGTTATTCACTTAAGTACAATGTGCCGAGATGCCACATAGAGACCTTCAAACACATAGCACATTCACAGAAGCCCTCCAATTCCTCACTCCGTTGACGGACTGCTTCGAAGCGGCGTCAGGCCGTAGTGAGGGTGCCGACGGAGCTGCTGCATTTGGCGAGCCTTTCTTCGCGCTGTCTGCACATAAAGACATTCCGGTATAAAAGAAGCAGAGGTCCACGCGCGGGGCGTGGTGGAGCCCCGAGGCGAGGCGACAAAGTGCGTCATGATCCATATTTCCGATCTATTGTTGGCCAAACGAGCGCGTCTCTCCCCCTTCTCGCCTGCTTCACGCTAGAAGAGAAAAGAAGGAGCGAAACGAGAGCTTGGCGGCGCAGTGCGAGTTCCGTTCTTCCCTGCTATGGATCTGTAGAACTCGTCGGCGGCTCCAGTGCCATCGAGACCTCGGCGAGAACCGAGCAGATGGAACCGACAGTGTCTCTCCGTTGTCGCTCTATTGCTTCGGCGACCCATCTTCGAACGCGCCCTCGTCGGAGGCGTGCGTCCTTGGAGTGAACGCCGAGTCGCCGAAGGGGACCGATATTGCCGTGACTGAAGAGTGTGTTCTCTGGTCGGGCAGGCTGCCGAGGTTCCGAAAGCGCCTTCGTTTTTCTCTCTGTATCTGATGGCCTGGTTGTCACGTAGAACACGCTTCCCTTTAGCCTATGATGCTGATATAAGCGCTATACATAGTGAGCGCGCAGCTGATAACGCTAAAGAAAACTTTAACGGGGATATGATCATTCTATCAAGAATGTTGTTGTTCTGAGTTTTCCTTTCTTTTCAGCATGTAGCTAGAACCTAACTGAGTGTACAAAAGCAACACATACATAGTGTATTGTGGCCTTTATTCTCGTGACATGGCTGCATCAACGTCTGACTGCGTGCATCTGCACGAACCACTGTTTGCCTTTCAGCAGAGTGTGTGAACAGTCTATTGCATAAGCATAAACATCGCATGAGATTGGCCGCTGCATTGCTTTACAACAATGACAAATGTATGCATTGTATTTGGTTTTAAATCATATGATTTAAAACCAAATACAATGCATACAATATATATATATGCAATATATATATATATTTAATCTATTCACGAATGATTCGATTAATGCAGTTTCGAAAACGTGCACTGGTTCTGCATAACGTCTTCTGTCAGACTTAGCGGTCTGTTTGATGTTACATGTCCTGTCATTCAAGGCGTTTCTTTTTGCTTGCTTTAGATTTGATCACCAACGATGTGTCAGAATACGTCACCTTTCGGTCATTTCTTATTTATATTATTCAAGCTTAGTGCTTGGCAGACTAATCGCTTCATTGTTATTCGATGCAAGTGTTGTAGTAGTGGGGCTAGGCAAGGAAAGGAAAGAGAAGGCCGTCATGGGGTAACGTAAGTGTTTCAACCTTCTACCCACAGAGACTGAATAAACTGTCCGCTGAAAGTGTATATAAGAGCAGAAGCTTGATGTGGGCGAGTTGGTTTTGCATACTTGAAGAAAAGAGCGTTACGAAGACGCTGACTAAAACAGGAACATGTACGACGGACAAGCTGCCTTGTCCGTCGTACATGTTCCTGTTTTAGTCCCCGTCTTCGTAGTGCTCTTTTGTTCAAGTGTGTATAAAAGAAGATGGAATATTTCGACGAGTGCCTGTCTGATTTCGAGATTTCTTGAAATACAGAAAAAAAGACACATATAGTTGATTTCTAGTGCTCTCAGTGTTCAACGGGATTCAGTACGTATACGTAAAAAAGAATAAAGCTAAAGAAGCTCACTCAACAGTTGCGGGATTGTTACAAAAACAACACAATAGGAGAAGAAAATGGCAAGAAAGAAAATAGAAGAATCTCAGTCAATGGAAGGTGACTTACCTCGCCCTCAGAAAACTAAAAGGAAGCCCATACATTTCGCAATGGATCAGTCAGCAGCGTGCAGCACTTCTCCATAGAACAGCAACTGACCCGTGCCTCTAATCCCAGCAACCGTTCTCCAAGAGCCTAATCCCACTTGCTCGTCTTTTCGATATTGTCTCCAAAAACAGCTGTGTAACCGGCGTTGCTAGGCTATTCAGCCTGACCTTACCACGAAGCAGCACTGGAAGCACGAAATATCGTTTCTCGTGCGGAGCAAGGAGAAAAGTTTCTTATCCGCAGATTGTTCCATTTTTACTTGCAACAGTGAAGCACAGTTCCGCGGACAGGAGAACACGGTTACGAAATGGGCTCCTGGTTACCCTGGGCTAAATACATCTCTGCTACTTTTACCCGTCAACTCGGCCATTGGGTTCCAAATGAGATTTCGACTTCTGTGTCTCCATACCTCAACCCCAGCTTCATTTTCTTTTTCTTTTCTTCGCAAAGGTGTTTAAGATATTTGATACTCTGGGGAACTATGGCCGGAATGTGGAGAGTACAGTGTGACTGCTATATAATGCTTGATAATATAACTAAATAAAAACTTCTTGCACCTAAATTTATTCTTCAGAAGGTCTGCATGCATATTTTCCCCTGATCTAGAATTTATACTTCGTTTGGTTGCCTTGAAACTCAAAAAGAAAAAAAAATTCGCGGGCACCTAAGCCCTTCTTATGAGTTGTGAATGCGAAAGTGTTAATGTACAGTTGAACGCCGCTGAGCGATTCTTCGAGTTATGGACTCGTCGCGGACGAGCAAGCGCGTTGAGAAGCTTGGTACGCTTTGAATTTGGCCTTACCTAGGCGCGGTTAGAACGCGGGCGTGAGCTTGCGGGGGCAGCAACGCGTCGACAACACAGGCTTCCGATAGCGAGAGCGAAGGTGACGCGGCATCATGGGGGCATGCCTTCTCCCCTCGGGCAATACCGGGCGTGCTGGCGCGGCCAGTGGGCGTTCCTCTTCGGCCGCTCTCTTCGTCGAGGGGCGACCGTGACTTGGCGTCGCAGCCAACGGGAATTTACCTTCCGTTTTGCTGCTACAAACGACAGACGCCAGCTTTTTCGCTCAATGGGCCATTTGACGCCTTCGCATCAAAAACAAGCACCGCAACATAAGCTTCTCATTTAAATTTCATAATCTGGTTGTGAGGCTCGCCGCTGCAGATGGGTTGGGCACTAATTTTCAACACTTTGAGTAGGTTAATACACCCAAACTTTAGTACACGAGCGTTCTTGCATCACTCCATCATAGGAATAAGGCTGCCACTTGGCTCTCAAAAGATGTACACGAACACAGACACGACGGCAGCAATGAGGACATGGTTGGAAGAAAGATTCACTGCAGCTACCAGGCCAGGAACACTTCTTCAGAAACACATTGCAGAACACCATAGCCAATGTGCAAACATGGCGGCTTATTTCTATTTCCTGTTAAGGATTTCTTGTGATGTTTCTCTTGAAAAGTATTCGCCGGCATGGCTTCTCTTTGTCGTGATGGCTTACTGTCAGTTATTGTCTCCACATTTTCGTCCTCTTTTCTCAGAGACCTCAGCAGCGTAGGGCTGTTAGAAAATTCCTAAAACTAAGACGCGAACGCTAGCCTTTCCATCACATTTCCTCCCCTTGCCTTATTTACATGCTTCACTCAAAGAAAGGAACATTGTGGCAGGGAGACGGCCCTTTGTGACGGTAACAATGAGCACAGAGTATAAAAGCGTGTCTTACGGGTGGCTGATTACGGCAGCCGACGCCGTGGAAGGAAAACGAGGGGCAAAAGAACGTGAGGTGGAAAGAGGAAGCAACCGTAATGAGTAGTCACTTCCTGCACGTCCTTTGGGGACGATTGTTAAAGGAAATCATTAAAACTTATTGATCCGAACATCGTTACAACGCGTGCCTTTTACTTATGCTTCTCTGAATTCAATTTCTGGCTCGCAATCTAGCTTTTACTAGCTTTGGTTCGGTACCAGGTTTCGCCCGTTTCCCCATCCTCTTTCTAATCGCCATTCTTACAGCAAAGGTGAATCATGCGTGGCTTACGACCACCTGGTCCCGCGTAAACTTGGTCAGTCATTGATTGGAGGCACTTCGCAGTCAAAAGCAACACGAAAGAAGAACGAAAGCATAAAGAATTCACCGAAGATTACGATACCCCATAATGAGAAATTTGAGCACAGCTTTATACATGTTTTCATTTCGCGATATATTGAGGCAAATAATTTGAGAGAGACATGCAGCAAAGTCGGCGATCGTCGGAAATCTGATCTGCGGGTCGAGCATGTCGGTTTTTATACATTACTCGTCGAAGGTTCCACTGTAATCGCTGGCGCCGTGTGGCTTCCAGAAGTTACTACAGGATTCGCTTCGCGCATGCAATCAGGTTACAAAACAATCGCAAACCATAACAATCGAAAGAAGTGCAAACGATACGAAGCCAAGCAAACCAAACAAGCGAGAGCGAGAGCTGACGCGAGCAGACAATAGTGCGAAACGAGCGGTCCGGCTAAGACCATACGAGTACGCATCGAGTGGTTGGGCGGGTCCGCATGACACCGGTTTCCCGCGCGCATGTCACTGCAGGGGCCGCTCTCATTGGCCTGCGCCGCTTGCGGCTCGCGTCTGTCATATCCAGTTCCGCGTTTGCTTTTTCATCTTTCGCTGTGCTTGTTGGCACGGTAACGCCACCGACGCTGCCGCCACCGGTGCTCTCCGCAGCAATGGGCGCCTAAGAGCTGCGCTCTAAAGTTCTTCGAGCGCTTGTGAAAGGGAGGCAGGCGCTTAAGTTATAGCCAGCGCAGCATTTCAAAACGTGGCACTCCCTCTGTGTCCAGATATCCTCTACTTGCATGCTCAATTGTTCTGCCTGCTCTACCCTAATTGTTTCCGATTGCCCTGCGCTCGGTCGGGTAATCTCGCTCAGATCGTGACAGAGCAATGGAAGGGGTGCTTACGCAGTGCTCCCCAAGATTGTGAATTTAGACCACTTCTATTATCTTTCAGGGTAACCGCGACCTATGCCTTGCCAATACCACGCACTGATGAAGGAGGGAAGTGCACTTGCGGTCCCGGCAATGAACGTCAAGATGCCCTTGCACCGTATTGTACACGTTGTTTTCGGTGCTCATGCAAGCGGTCGTTAAGACATCTGCCATTTCGGCCAACACAAGTCTTGCAGCACTTCAGTGGGATCGAGTAAACGACCCCTTCTACGCACAGGACGAAATCCGACTTGTGCTTGATGGAGCAAGAAGAAAAGTGAGCGCGCGGTGCATTGACTCGTTTGCATAGCTTGTCTAGTTTCTCTGGAGCCGAGAAAACCACACGAACTCTAGCGTCTTGGCCAACCTTCTTTAACCTGTTCAAAACGCTGTGTACATACGGCAGAATTACAGGCTGGCTCTTTTCAGCGATGTCACGTTTCTCGGGCCTACGTCCTCGTTGCACGACTTCGAGCAACTTTTCAGCCACCGAAAAAAGCAAGTGTACCGGATAATTGGCTTCTACCAGGCGTTTCTACAAACACCTCCGTTATGAACAACGACTAACTGGCCACCCCAAGTCCTCTACCCCAATACCCCCATCTTCGACTTCAAGGTGGAGCCTCTCTCGAGCCTAGATAATTATTTAAGGGGTGGATCCCACTGTTGTCGCCGATGAACAAGTATTTGGGTATCGTCTTCGTTTCCTAAGCCTTCACTGTGATTCCTCACCATAGGCGCACAACTCATTTCATCCTGTTTTTGTTCTTTTCCAACGCGTGCGTCCGGTACCTTGTCTTCATCAGGGTTCTGTATGTTTACGTGCAGTGTCTCACCCTCCTAAAACTCACCCTTCTAAGAGGGCCGTCATGGGACGCGTTTTGCATATACTCTGCGAGAAAATTGGCTCTGCTGTCTCTTGTTCCTCATAACACCGCTGAATTCATGCACGGGATTGGAGGTGTAACATGAGTCGACATGCAAGCATGCAGTTAACAGTATTTCTGGCTGTCTCACGCAAGTGGTTGGCCAAGAACCACAGGAAGCAGGCCAGCAATCGAAGTTGGCTGACGTAAAATGAGCGCAGTTGCTTGGAAGAGTAAAATCGCCTGTAGAGCGTGACAACCATCGCACGCGAACGATTTTACTGGTGCGTGTTCTTTGCGAAGCATTGCGAAAAGAAATGGAACGATATTACAAATAGAAAGGGGCCAGAGCTTAGTATCTATGTATACAAAGCAAATCTGTTATACATATATGTTCATAGAGATTGCGCAAGCTCAGCGGGTTTTCGATTTCCATTATTACTGCCCTGCCTCAGCTGCTGAGCATTTCGATACCTTCAAGTACGCTCGCAACTAGCGTTCTTTCTCATCCCTTCTTTCTGTCCTTTTGTCACCTTATCATATTCCCAAAAAGCAGAGAATACCGGTTGGGCATCGTGTTAGCCCCCTTGCCGTTTCTCACCTTTTATTTTCCTTTTTCACTGTGCTTTGGGCACTTGAGAAGTCGCATGTCACCCGAGCTGTTAATTACTAGGAAAGTGAAAGCGCCGGATTGAGGAGGGGCAAACAAGAAACGAGATCGGAAGCAACGTGCAAATGGAGCGACAAAATATTATCACTTTCAGCAGTATCCGTAGAAAAAGTTTATATTATTATCGAGCCACGCAGCACAGACAAAGTGACTCGCTCGGGACGAGGAAATAAGGTGATATCCAACATACTAACAGCAGGAGTAAAGAAAAGCAAGAAGTATAAAATGAAAGCAGCAACTTCGGTGGAAGTATGTCTCCTTGTTATCTCTATTTTCTGGTTCTTCCTTTCGGCTTGTCCTCCAGAAATTCTAAACTTTCCGTACTCAGCGGCATCTTGTTTAAATGTAAATTGAATTTTCCTCGTCGCCTTCGCGATTTTCTCGGGTGGACGGGCTGCCGTGTTCATCCTGCAGCACCGTCTTTTTTTCTTCATTCCTTCTGTTTTCCTTTTACAGAGAGCCTATACCCCTCCTCTGTGTCGCTGCTCTTCTTCGAGTTAGGAGAACCATTCAGTTTCTGGCATTATGCAAAATAACAGCCACGACGCAGAATCTGCCGCTCTTGGACCAGCCTATCGCACCTGACGATGCTACGGGTCGATGGTGTTTCCTGGTATGAGAATACGGAGCAGCTTCTAAAATCTGGTCACCCTATCTGGCATGCCGGTCTAGATCCCACTCATCTCCGCCCTGTTTCCCTTTCACGAACCCTTTGTCAGCCTCTCAATCCTGCTGCTTTCTTACTGCACGACTGCGCACATTCAAACTGATCTGCCTGAGCGAGCAACAAAAAGAGAAGCAAAACAGAAAAGACAGTGAATTTTTACTAGGTGGGTAAAAAACGAAAGCCATTTTCTTTTGCTCTTTTCTCTTCTACTATTAGAAAAGTTTTTCGTAAGAAGACGGAATGTTTAGTTGACTGGTAACGATAAATTTTGGATGAACCACTTGCACAAAAATACGCATATGGCAAGGACAACGTGCAAGCACAGTCCTTCGCGGAGCTGGCAACAAATGTGTTGCAATGACTGATTTTATGAAACAATGTTTATAATTCAAGTACTAGTGGAACATTGAAATAAATTGTTGGTCGACGTCGTTGTCTAGGAGGTGCTGTCCCGAAAAAAAAAAAGAACGATTCGCTATTTGAACACATTAAGAGCACGTGTTTTTTATTTTCTTTTTTTCCCTGAATCTCCTCATAGTTAACATCTACGGTGCTTGCGTGTTGAAATATGCAAGTGCGTGATATTTGTCACGGGAATTACAGCCACGCCTGTATGGACCCCGGAGGTGCTTGAGCGCACGTGTTTGGCTCCGCAGATTCACTAGACTGCCACTGCTCTCTCCGAGGTAACCAAGAAGCATTGCGCGCTTGAAACGACGTTTGTAGACGTCTGTTTAACATTTGAAGTGGTCTCTGCCATCACTTGCTGCGAAAAACACCGCGCGCTTTCCTCGGTGCATGATATCGCACGGTTTCGTGGTGTTTTTGCCCAACATGCATATCATATCTATAGAAAACACGGCATGCCATACTGCACCCCCCGGCTCACACGCATTTCCCAAGCGCACATCATATATGCATGCATGAATTCAAAAGCATGCATACGCGAAAGCAAAAAAAAAAAAGGAATAATGAGGTATCCTGGAGTCGGCACTACGTCCTTCGTAAAGCCCAAAATAAAATCCATGGCAGTGCTCCTTAGACACCACAGGTATCTTACTAGTATTATGTGTCAACCCACGGTGCAAAACACGAGTGCTAACTTGAGAAGTATCCTAGCATTGCCGAAACACAAAGGTCGTCACAAAACGTGCACTTTCATTGCGTTTCTGTCCCGGTCCGACCCGCCTTTCCAACTACTGCATGCTTTTTTTCCTATTCTTTTATTTCCCTTCTTTTGTGTGGTTACTATCGAATCATCGGGGAACACCATACAGCTGTTCTCTTCCTTCTTTCCTTTCTAGAGTTTCTTTTTTCAGCAATGACAGCAGTCCAGGCACTGAGAAGCGGCAGAAGCGGTACTGCAGCCTCTTAGAGCACAGAGCATTATTGTATTATCAATCGTAATCAATCAATTGTAATCAATCAATCGTAATCAATCGTAATCATCGTCATCGTTATATGCCTAAATAGGCTGCTAAGCAAGAAAATACACTTTATCCATTCATATTCATAGCATGCTTGCGAAAGGTATTCAAGACGCTAGACTAAGAATGATCATATAGCAACACTGTTTAATGGGCCAACCTGCAGTTTGCGAATTACACTGTCTTCTCCGGCACCGATAATCTTGGCGAATAGGTTCGAACAACAAAAAAAAATGGAAGAAGCTAAAGTAAACATTGGTAAAATACCTGGTCAGCAAACAAGACTTGGGGATCGGCAGTCAGAGCTATGCAAGTATCGGCAGTCAAGCTATGCAAAAGTATGTCTGTCTAGACGAAGTAGTCAAAGGGAACCTACGTCAAGATATGGAAACTTCCAGACGTATAAACTCTGTTGAAGTGCGTTCGGCAAGAATTCACAAATCAATAATAATAGCTTCTCGATATCCATGGAAATAAAATTATATCAATGGTGCATTCGGCCATTAGCCACCTGCAGGGTGGGAACTTGGAAGCTATGAAGTGATTGCACCGAAATTGGTAGGCGTAAGGACAAGGTAAAAGAGAGCAGTTCGGATTACAGAGTAAACTAGTTTTTGTTTATCTTCTAGTCGACAAGGAGACGAATCGGAGTTGAACAGGTGATGTAACGCTTAGAGCAGTAAGCGGTCCTCTGTTATACGGACAGAACGAGTGGCACGTGAGGAGAAAGACAGGCAATGCCGTTGTAGGTTTAGAAGGTATGATGCAGTCGGTGATTGCTGGAAGAGGGCTTCTGTTTGCAGTTTGGAAGAAATAGAATAATGGTGATGTCAAAAATGATACGTGCTACAAATGCAAAAACTGTCCTATTCCGGCTCTTTCTTTCAAGCTCAACGACAATATCACCCACCTGCTAGCCTGCAAGGCACACTGCCGACCATCTAGCTATTTGCCGTTTCTCGTCTGCGCGTTTCAATGCCATGCTGCTTGTGCTTCCGAGTTCCTTGCTTGTCGCTGCATATTAGACCTATCGCGGAGATGAAGTTCCGCAACTCTGAAGCAGTGAGCGCCAACAGATCGTAATTTCGACTTACATTTCTCTTGCGACGTTGTCGACGGCTGTGATGGTGAGCAACACAATAACGGGAGACAGCACCTGAAATAGTACATCATCTGCTGCTTTCAACACGTGTTTTGTATTGACAGCGGTATATTTTGTGTCTAAAGGGAGACGGTTGCGGAACGGGGCCGACATGCAAGCCTTTCTCATAGACAGATCTCTCTCTATCCCCCCACCTCCTGCCTTCTGCTCCCCAACTGACCCGCCGTTCTACCGTATTCCATTCTTCCACCAAAATTCAGATTCGCCTGCACCATATTGCACCAAATTGCAATTTAGTCTGATCGAACCTGCTCCAAAATGCAACTTCGTCTGCTCCAGAGTGTTCCGAAACGTGGTTTCACTTACTATAAAAATTTCTCCAAAATGGCTTTCGGCAGTCCCACCCTTGAATCTGTCGTCAGCCGAAGGACCACCGTCTGGCCAAGCACAATGCGTAAGAGAAAAAAAATCGTCTGCTTAGCGACAACGCATATTTTTCGGTCACCCGAGAGACCAATCGCCGAAGACAACATGAACATGAGACTCGCGAATGCGCATATGTTCGCTTGTTTCCACAGGTTCATTCGGTTTTATAACTAGTTGCTTTTTCTTTTTCGAATTGACATCTTTTCTCTCGTGATAAAAGATAAATCAAGACTCGCACCATTCAAATCGAGTGAAATCAAGCAAACAGTTTCATTGTTCAGCACTGTAAACCCTCAATTTTCCGTTCAATCGAAGTGATTGCATCATCAGCTCGATTATAATGCAGCGTTACGGACGAGGAAAGGATGATTATAAGCGAGCGGACTCGGCTTCCTATCCATCTGAGCGACGTCCTCCATAACCTGGTAGGGAGCATAACAGCGCACATCTAACCACTATTCTCATCCGAATTCCATTTTCGCAAACCAGCGCTTATGGGATGGAGGAAGAGAAGGGAGCAAAAAAAAATACCCAGTAATTCCAGAAACAAGGAAAGATATTTTATGCAGCTGGTCCGCACACTGTAAGTGCGGCTTTTGCGCAGTTCGGCAAACTCTCCGGTTTTTTCTTCGCTTTTGACTATCATCCACCAAGCACCAAGAAAGAATAGAACTTTAGTGCGCAGCATAAGCGAATGCTTGTGTACGCAAATATTGGGTCGGAAACACATATGCGCAGAACGCAAAAAGAAGCTTTGCGAGCTAGGCATGCGCGCGGATAGCTTTTCGATTTGGATTTGCATGCTTTGCGTATGCTCACGACAGGTGAATCCAACTCACGACGGGTGAACGGCGTATCCATCGTATGGAATAATTGAGATAATAGAGCATTCGCTACTTCCGCTGATCTGCCAGATGTGTATACATCAGCGAAATCTCTTGCAAGGGTTTGTCAGTCTTTTCTTTGCTTTAAAGCAAATGCTTCAAATGGCCTCTACGGGCGTATATTTCTGGAAAGATGTTGATCCCGCCCCAAATACTTGTCGGGGGAGTAAAGGCCGATAAGCTATCACAGAAAGCACTCCATTGCACTGTTTCTAATTTTTTTCTGAGGCGATGGATAAAGCGTCTATGCTGTTATGTTCAATTTTCACAGAGGGATTTCCCTTTTTTTTCATTACTTTCCGTTCCGTACCCCTAGGCGCTGTGCAGAAGCTCTGTAGTTATATAACAGTATAGTATATAGTATACCATATATAATAGTATATTTCTATAGCATAGTATAAGTAATAATTAAGGAAATCACCTTAAATGTTCAACACTGAACTAGCCACTCTCTCCGCAAAATGTCTGCGAACAGCTCACCAGGGAATTCATCCAACGTTTCTATGTGTCCCAGCATCTGACAGTACAGAATTGTCCACCAGCAGTCTGAAATCTGGGGTTGTTGGTGAATATCGGGAAATGATGACTGCCCATCCTGTGCGGAGCAGTGGGTGCTGTTATCAAAAGGTCTGTATAATGTAAAATGAGGTCTATGGCGCTTCATGAATCGTGTGGCCTGGAGAAGGAAGGTTTGCAATCGTTTGCCCCACATAATTCAGCAGCATCCGCAGCAGCTACAAGTTCCTTGCTCAAAAATTTTTAATCTTATCTCCCCAAAGCGAATGATGTGCCTTAATATTGCCACAGATTATTCCAGGAAAGGGGTAACGATCGTAAAGGTCCTTTCGAAATGCCTCCATCAAGACCTTCCTTCGTGAACTAATATACACCGACACCACGCTGAAATCTCGGTTTCTTCGTCGCACTTGCGCAGCGGCGATTTTCCAGGAGGTAAAACAAAGGGCAGTTATCATGGCGCTCTTTTTCTTCGCAGAGTGCGGTAGTGTACAGATGGAAATTGCTAGCCACTGTTGCTAGCGCGCTGCTAATAAACTTCTGGCACCAGACTTTGGTTTCCTCTTGAGTCTCCAGTTCGTTCTCCCCCTTCTCTTTTGATAGGTCCCCTTGTGCTTGCCCTAATTCCGTGGGTTTAGCACAGGCTGCAATCTTCAGGAGGCAGATGCTCTAGAATTGGTGGTTTAGTTGGCTCAAACCAAAGACGTGTAAGGCTAATGGCTTCGCTGCTTTTGCCGAGCAAAAGGAGGAAGCGACATGCTGTTAGGCCAGGCTGGCCCTGCTGTTTTCCTCTGGTCGCAGGTAAATATGCAACCGGCAACAGCTGCGGCAATGCAGATATGCTTGGCTTGGAGGTTATTCGCAAGCCCTCGCCTCTCAGCAAAGCTAAGTTGCTTTCTCACACGCCGAAAAATAAGTGCCTTTTGACCACTTTCAGCGTCCTGTGCTAGCACAGCATTCCCAAAAACTCTTGTGCACCGTCCGAAGGTGAGACCCCCTCGCCCACATGCATTTTACGAATCGAATCTGCGCCTTGAAGTACAGCTTGAATTACAGCTGGCGTCAGTTATTCTTTTGCCAGGGAAGTTGAATCATGTGTAACCTGGAGTATCACTATCCTGACATTACGAGCACGTATACTACACCACAGCTGCGGAACACCCATGCAGTGCATTGCGGTCTCAGTAGTAATCTTTCGCATCCGGATTTAGCCTCGACATCGACCGTTTTATTCCTATATAATTCTTCACCCGCTCACCGGGGGCCAAGTATCCATGTGTGTGTGTGTATGTGCGTGTGTGTGTGTGTGTGCGTGCGTGCGCGTGTGCGTGCGCGTGTGCGTGCGTGCGTGTGTGTGTGTGTGTGTGTGTGTGTGTGTGTGTGTGTGTGTGTGTGTGTGTGTGTGTGTGTGTGTGTGTGTGTGTGTGTGTGTGTGTGTGTGTGTGTCAACAGCGTCGTAGACTGCTTCTGGATGGAGGGCAGCAAGAGCAAGACGACTGGGCCCTTTATTTTACACAGCTCGGAGATTTGAACTCTCCCAAAGCTGGAAAGTTTCAATTGTACAAAGAGCAGGCGCAGAGAAAAAGAAGAAAGCCTTGGAGTAGGTGTGACTGAGGGGAAGAGATAGGATAAATCTAACAGGTGTGTGAATGTGCAAGGGAATGTGCGGGAAAGGGTGTTTAATATGGGTGATGATGAGTCAGACAGACCGTCTGTTGGATCCACGGAGGTATCCTCCACAATATTTAGCTGTAACATAGACGCCTACTGAACGAACGATGAAAAAGAAAAAGAAACAAGATATACAGATTCAGACGCTATGAGTTAATGAACCAGTAGATAATATTAAAGGTTGAATTGTGCGACATAGCCGAAATAAATGTGCTCTCTTTCACTTATCTGCTAGTAGTGCTAGTAGTAGTATCTGCTAGTAGTAGTGACAGTACATTAAATGCAACCTTTACGATCAGTACTGCTTTCTTAATAACATAGCCATGTTCTTCTGACAAATAGAAGTTCACACTACAATTTCTTATCTTACAGCTTCTGCCAAGTTATCTTTTTGCGAAGGAAATCCAAGGCCAACTGTGGCTAACGAAGACGTGTAGCTGGCGCCGATGCGGTCAGTGGACTACTGGCAAGGGGGCGGCCCTAAACCTAGGGAAGCCTATGATATCGGTCTATTGGCCGGATTTTTTTTTTCAAGGATAGGGAAGCGGGTTAGGAGCAGCAGGACCCATTGTTAGCCAGTCGGGCCCTAGTCAGCTCGAATCGGTCCTAGTTGATGTAATCAGCTGATTCAATTGATGCTACGTGCAAACGATCTGCACGGACTGCAGTTTTCCTTAAGTGCGTGCCCCCGTACCTGTACCCTGCAGCTTCGGCGATAAAGACCGAGGGCGGTGCTTCGGTGCACCACGATTTGAATACGCTTATCAGCCATGCTCCTGGGAGTTTGCAACAAGAGTTAAGCATCCATCTCTGCAATCCCACTCCCACTATGTAGTTCAGAAACGCACAGACAGACAGACAGACAGACAGACAGACAGACAGACAGACAGACAGACAGACAGACAGACAGACAGACGGACGGACGGACGGACGGACGGACGGACGGACGGACAGACGGAGACAGACAGACAGACAGACAGACAGACAGACAGACAGACAGACAGACAGACAGACAGACAGACAGACAGACAGACAGACAGACAGACAGACAGACAGACAGACAGACAGACAGACAGACAGACAGACGGACGGACGGACGGACGGACGGACGGACGGACGGACGGACGGACGGACGGATGGACGGACGGACGGACGGACGGACGGACGGACGGACGGACGGAACCACTGTTACCGCTTTTACATCAGCGAATAAATGAAGCTGCGCTAGAAAGAACTTGTCATAGGGCTGACGAGAAGTCGAAGTGGTCAGACGATTATGCTGCAAGAAAACATAATGAAAATATCTATGTATATCCTAGTTATACCTCCGCGGTTTCGGCCTAGAATTGTCAATTCTTACTGCTTCAGTCTCTCGGCTGACTTGTTTCTTCTAATAGGGATAAGCTTCTTATATATAGTTAAGGTGAAAGCTTTTGGTTTATGAAGCAGGTAAAATGTTCCTGCCGGCTATTGTTAGCAAGTGTTCAAGGCTGGTTTAGAGGTTTAGGTAACGGATAAACGTAGCGCTGTTTTGAAGACTGAGTATTAACCACTTGTTTTATCAGAATATGCTGTTTCTTGTACATTGTTCATGTACTTATCTTCCGTTTTTATGGCCACTCATTCTTTCACATTTTTTGTAGTGCGCGTTTCAGATATACCCGGTGTTCAAATTATTTGTGCACTAAGATTTAAAAAATATATGCAAATGCCACGTAGCTGGATAAAACTAATGTTGTTTGCCGGCGCTTGGCATTCCGTCTAATTACATAATTAGTCTTAATTAATTGTTCAAATCATCAATATTGCTGTGCGACTTGTCGCTCAAGCAACTTTGTGTGTATTCGCGCTCGTCTTTCACATTCGAAAAAACACGTTTTCACACTTTTCACGTAAATTTAATGTTTGAGAGGTTGATTGCTTTTTTCAGAATCAGAATCAGAATCGGTTTTTATTGAGATCATTAGAATGATTACAAGTTGTTAATATTCAGAAGGAGGTCCCGAAGTCAAAGACTGCAATGCAAGGTAAATTATGTAATTAGGTGGAATGCAAAAAAATAATCCGAATATCTCCAAGTGACGGCAAACAACATTACCTTGGTTCTGTACAGCTACGTGGCATATGCATTTAAATTTTGGTGCATGATAGTTGGGACACCCTGCGTAGCTTTCTGTTGATGCACGCGCCCTACGTTGTGTCCCATTCATCGAGCATGCAGATAGTCACATAGTTGTGTGCCATATTATAGTCACGCTGCTAAGAATCCAACTTTTATCTTTTTGGCTATTCAACTATTTGCAACACACACACACACACACAAACACACACACACACACACACACACACACACACACACACACACACACACACACACACACACACACATATATATATATATATATATATATATATATATATATATATATATATATATATATATATATATATATATATATATGTATATATATATAACTGACTTGAGGAAGAAGCAATGTAGGTTAGACCGCGAACACTGCAATGAATGCAAAGCTCAAAAAAGAAAAATACATCCTTGTTGAATAACCCTTAAAGCCCCTTCTTTAGTTTTATTCTCATATTGTTAGCCCTTATGAAGTACAGAACTAAATAATTATCGAAAGCTGATGAATGAAGGCAACAGTAGCTCAAAGAAGTTGTTACGTAACGTTTCAGTGCGAATTATTTATTATAAGCTTTATATGCAACTACTGAGTCAGAGCTAATTAGTAATTATCTGTCACATGAAAGGCTGAATTGCACTAATCTTAGATTTATGCTTGTTCCCTTTATTACAGTTCTACTGCAGCGTTTTGGCGGCACCACTCGCCGTGGTTCCCTAGTGGCTATGGTGTTGGGCTGCTGAGCACGAGGTCGCGGGATCGAATCCCGGCCACGGCGGCCGCATTTCGATGGGGGCGAAATGCGAAAACACCCGTGTACTTAGATTTAGGTGCACGTTAAAGAACCCCAGGTGGTCGAAATTTCTGGAGTCTTCCACTACGGCGTGCCTCATAATCAGAAAGTGGTTTTGGCACGTAAAGCCCCTTAATTACATTACATTATTGGCGGCACCAGCTACGTAGGCCGCATCAGCTGCATAAGTGGGATATTCCATATTTAGTTACATTACTCCTATGGAAATTGTATTATGTTTATCTAAATCTCGTACTGGTGAATTCAACTAAGCAACCGATGCACAGCGTAGCTTTATGATTTTATTTTTCATAGGGTTGTTCTAATCGCCTTGCCGGGGAAATAATTTACGTGGAGTCGGTGGCGCATTTGTTTTCCACAGGGGACATGGAATATCAAAGCATAGTTCCCTTTGTTTACCATGCCATGCTGGTCAGGCTAAGACACGCTGGTAGTAAGCCCCAAGTTTACGTCAAAGCCAGCTCAAAGAATTTCATTGAAATGTTCAGTGCGCAAAAAATTCTTGGCACACTTCCGAATGATTTTTAGCGTACATATATATTACACGCAGTAGCCGCCGTTCTCATAATATTTGATTTTTTGCATTGGGAGTTTCTTATACACGACTCAGACTGTCGCCACGTGTGTCAGCTTGTGCGCAACACACCTCACATTCCCTTTTACCCAGCAAAAAAGCAGAGCTATAAGGTGGGCTCTCGCAACAATTCAACCCTTCTCAGCGGCAGCAAAAAAAAAAAATAAAAAATAAAAAATAAATAAAAAAGGGAGAGGAGAGAGAAAGAAAGAGAGGAAAAGAAGAAATCTGGGATGGTATCCTGCTTCCTAGCTCTGCTTAATCGCGAATTGTCTTGGCGCTGGCTATTCCTATCGTATCTCATTATCCTTTGCTTCCCCGCGTGGAAATAACAGCAACGCGCAGACCTAGCGGGGGCAATTTCGCTTACAATGCCCTTCCGTTATTTAAACAAAAATGAGAGGGATGAAAAGATAGACGACAATATTCTTTTCCGTATTCTCAGAAGACAATTCCGAACCTCAAAATTATGTCCGATGGTCCTAAATTTCTTAATTTGTGATCCACTTTGGTTTCTCTTTTTCATTGAAACTGTAGCTTCTTGTTCTTGTCTGGTTCTTTAAGTGCGACAGCACTTGAAAGCACCAGACACCAGCACCAGGGTTTGTTAAGTTCTTTAGTCTGCGCAACATAAGCCCATTCGTTCGTTTTGTTCGTTGTCTGTCGTTTCCATTACGCCACCGACTACAGGTAACCTCCTCATCCGTAATTTGACCATCACCATATAGCGTGACTCAAAAGAAAACTGCCCGCTATCGCGGCTACACTGCTGGCGCTGCAGACAATACAAGCGCCAGCAAACATGCTTACATATTGCCCGGCTTCTGGAGACAAAAAGCAGGGCTGGTGAGCGTATATCTATTGGACTCAATCAAACAACAAATCCCGACATGATACCTCGTAACAGTTCAGAGGAGCTGGGGGATTTGTGGCAAACTGGTGACAGCAAAGGTTACTTCCCAATTGCTTAATCATTTCAGTGTAAGAAACGTATGGCTGGCCTATAGCGTTCACAACGACACTTAAAATTGAAGTCAACGTGGGCATACCTACGCTAAACGAATAGGTTCGACTTAACTTTGATGGTATATGCGCGTGCCAATACCAATCCCTTACCAATAAAAGCACGCGTTATTTGTTGCCAAATAGGGAGTGAACGATCAGGGCCGGGATTCAGAGATTGACGCCGCTAAATGGAGCACTTGGAAAAAATCAAGTGGTTAGTGGTTTTCGGTGCTGTGATCGTACTAAAAAGAAGGACAATGTTTCGGATTATCTCAACGTCATAGCAGTGCAGTGAGTGACGCCTGACAAGGCTTACGATGCGCTCGAGCTGTACGGCTTTTTGTCAGTGCCCGACGCTATCGCAATAAAGAAAAAAAAAAGCCAGAAAGAGGCAATTTGTGAGTAGTGCTTTGTGCAGTGTCGTGTGGAAGCCCCACGCAATCAGAGCTCACGTTGGGGAATAGGTTTATATTCCATTTACGAGGCCTCCTGAAACGAGGCTCTCGAATGCGGAAGACAAGAGAAACATAAAGCTATGAAGACCCGTCAACTTCTTGGTGCCAAATTTTCTTCCGTCTGGTTCCTTCATTTCTCCTTTCTATATTTGCTCATTCGTCGCCTATCGCTCTTGAGCTAAGCCGTCGAGTTCTTTTTAAGAAACAAAATCATTGTTTACTTTTAGTGGGCTGGCTGCCACGTCGCCTGAATAAAAGCTGAGAAAATTAAACCGGACATCTTTTGCTCAGCCAGTATAGAAATGCTTAGGCATCCACGAACAAAATGCACCTGTGATTTACCTCGCCCTCCGCTCAAATCGACAAACAATTTATGACGAGTAATAAACACCGCAACTATACAGCGTATATAGCTCCACCTACTGGCCTCAATTGGCTGCGCGTTCGTCTAATCCGCGATTTAGCGTGTGACTCGATTTTCCAGACAGGAAGAACAGGTGGTAGGAAGCTGTTCTACGACGCAGAATTCCTGCACTCATTTAATTATGGGCAACTGTTAGCTTTTTCGCTCACCTGCCCTTACCTCGCTTTTCGTCATCTCACTTTTGCGTCTTTCCCTCTGTCCGCGTTAAGGTGTTCTTTCTTTCTTTCTTTCTTTCTTTCTTTCTTTCTTTCTTTCTTTCTTTCTTTCTTTCTTTCTTTCTTTCTTTCTTTCTTTCTTTCTTTTTTTCTTTCTTTCTTTCTTTCTTTCTTTCTTTCTTTCTCTCTTTCTTCCTTTCTTTCTTTCTAACATTTTTTGTGGCAAACGTATCCGTCTCCGCGTATCCGTATCCGCATATCAAAGCGTATCCGCATGTGCTTATTAGATCCTATAACTGCTCGCCCATGACATGCAACATGAGGACCCTGCCAGCGCCTTCAGTTTTCCATCTTGCCTCTCGTAACGCGACCACGTCCGACCACCACCACCGCTTCTTGAGGCAGCGTGCTTGGAACCTATAGGTGTGTTTATGTCACAGAGTTGCATGTGTACTTTCGCTGGTTTGACTAGTTAGGTGCACTACTGGATGCTCTAGCAGTTTATGTCGGCGTCGCGAGAAGTGAAAAGACTGTTTCCTTAACCTGTTTCTTCAACCTACATAGTCGCTTTGGTGATCTCTCTGCTTTTACCATGGGAGGCATGGCGGGTTCAAATCCGGGCGGTGGGCGCATCGGACCGCCCGAAGGTGCTTGACGCGCGCCCTCGATGGAGTCGGTGTGAGCATCCATGCTGTCTGAAGTAATCGCGGATGGTGGACCGCGGTCCAAAGAACGGTCTCGGGACGGCCCGAGGGCTGCACGCTCGAATGCGAACCACTCGCCCCGGGAAACGTCTGACGGGTGCCTAGAACCCACCGCGCGCATTCTCTGCTTATACGTTCCGTCGAAGAGCTCGACGAAATAAAACTCAGAAGTTCTGAATCACCGAGGGCGTCACGGCAACGAGTATGAGAAAATAAGCGGACGTAATACGTAATGAGTGGAATCAATATACAAAAAAAATGAAGCAAATGCGAAACGCTTCAAGCTAGCAGCGATGCTCGTAAACCACCATCAAATGTTTGAACCATCAATAAGGATGTAGGACTCCGATTTTTTTTTAACGACTTCGCTTAGGAATGCTAAATGTTGTTACTGCGTCCCTGTGCGTTCGTATGTGCCTATGTGTGTTTGTCCGTGAGTGTTTGTGTGTGTGGTTCAGTGTCAGGTGCTTGTTCTCAAGGTAACGTCTTTCCTTTGGATTCTATCGAGTATCCTTTGAATTTTTTTTTTTTTTTGAACGCCCATTAGTGTTCCCTGGAGTGTGGCCTTCACTTCTGTAGCCGTGCAATGTGGAAGAAAGAAACAATGCCGGCCTAAAACTTCCTGAACAAGTATTTAATTATATAATATAGAATGAGTTCACACATGAATTAAAGGAAACTGGTATTTCAAAAAAATGCCCTTTAGCGCTTACTTACATGTTTTGTCAGGGTCCTTTTAACCTCTCGCTACTATCCTGCCACAACTGGTGGATTCTCGATACTTGACCGTCACGCTCGCCCTCATTTTTCTTTGCTCAAAGTTCGTGTATGTTAGCCTTCGGATAAACGAGTCGCTATGGCCGCATTTGGGTGGCGACGGAGTAGAAGAACATGTGTCTACAGGGCTATGATTGCTTAATAAAGCAATACAAGGAGTCAAAAATACTATGCGACTCTATACCATGCCGTCTGTAATTTCCTGCGTTGCCTTGGGAAATTAAACCACACAAATCAATCAACGAAACTTGGATCTAGATATTCACAACACGAGGCGGCCAAGTATTTCGCAAGAGGTGCCTAAATTACTTTCTCGCGGCCACCGGAAATTTGAGCAAGCACAGCAAATAAACTTCCGCCGAACGTATGTCGAAACCGCACCGTCGAGAAAAGGCCACCGAGGCAATGGGGAAGTTTATTCGTGTACACGTTCGCTAATCACACCAGGTCGTTTGTTTTAATGTCATTTTTTTTACTTCTTTTATCTTGTTGTTGCATGAAGGCGCAACAAAGTTTTCTTTGTTTGGGCCTTCACTGCACAAGACTCCCGGCCTCTCCCTGTGGACGCGCACGTGACAGAAATAGCTTCCGCACACTTGTTGACCTTTCCCGAGGGCTCCTTTCGAAAGCGTTGCCCGTAAGTGCGCTTCTGTTCGAAAGAAATGATGCGAAAGGGTATTGGGCAATTCGCTTTTCTAGCTTTATCAACGAAGTTTGCGAAGCTGTTGTGTTTTCAGCCTCTTTTCCGCTACGTTCAAGTGCCCTTTACATGGAACAGGGTTCCGCGTTTTGTTTTCGCAGCGTTTCATCTGGGACAATTCGGATAAGCAAACGATCGGCTTGGAAGGTTTTATAAGTAAATGTGACTACATGTTAAAATTTTGTAAAGGTCATGAGCCATTCCACTTTGTCAAGGTGGATGACCAGCGAAACTGTTTAGCACACGACACAGAGGTGACACAGACTTTTGAACAAAATTGCGAACACATTTATTTTCTTGATTGGTGTCCATCGTGACGATAGGTACACACACGCATTCTCGTATCGCAAACTGTTACTAAATGCGCAAGAATTTCTGTACCTATCTAGCAGGAAATTCGTCCCTTGCTCACGGCCCAAAGGGCCCTAGTGCAGCACGCGAGCGATGCAGCGCGACTCAGTGGAGCCCTGGAATAGGGGCCCACCCTTGCTGAAGAGAAGTCTCCAGTCGCCAGCGCCAAGAAGATGAAGACGATGGAGACCTCATAACCGCGAAACTCTCGAAAGACTCAAAAGTTTTCCCTCCCTCCCTCCCCTCCCTTAGGTAAGACATTGAATGGCTCATACCCCCTTACAACATTACTCGTAGCCCTGTAAGCAAGCAAATTATATATATATATATACATATATATATATATATATATGTATATATATGTGTGTGTGTGTGTGTGTGTGTGTGTGTGTATGTGTGTGTGTGTGTTATACTTGTGACCCTTTTCCCAAGGTGCATAACCTGCGTGAGCAACTTTGGATTTGCAGGTGACATTGTCCACTTCAGCAACACTGGGGACGAGTTACAACAAATGATTGAGGACCTTAACAGAGAGAGTATAAGAATGGGGTTGAAGATTAATATGCAGAAGAAAAAGATAATTATCTATAACCGGATAAGGGAACAAGAGTTCAGGATCGCGAGTCAGCCTCTAGAGTCTGTGAAGGAGTACGTTTACCTAGGTCAATTACTCACAGGGGACCCTGATCATGAGAAGGAAAGTTACAAAAGAATAAAAATGAGTTGGAGTGCATTAGACAGACATTGTCAGATCCTGACCGCAAGCTTACCATTATCATTAAAAAGAAAGGTGTACAATGAATGCATTCTACCAGTGCTGACATATAGCGAAGAAGCTTGAAGATTTACAAAGAATCTCTAAAACAAATTAGGGATAGCGCAAAGAGCGATTGAACGAAGAATGTCAGGCATAACGTTAAGAGACAGGAAGGAAGCGGTGTAGATCAGAGAGCAAGCAGGAGTAGCCGATATTCTAATTGACATTAAAAGAAATAAACGGAGCTGGGCAGGTCATGTAATGCGTAGGTTACGCAACTGGTGGACCATTAGGGTTACAGAATTGTTCCCAAGAGAAGTGAAGCGCAATCGAAGATGGCAGGAGACTAGGCGGGGTGATGAAATTAAGATATTCGCAGGCACTAGCTGGAATCGGTTGGCGAAGGACAGGTGTTATTGCACACCGCAGGCGGAGGCCTTGGTCTTGCAGTTGACAGAAATTAGGCAGATGATGATTACGATGCAACTTGCATGATCGTTTCTTGAAGTCGGTGTAGTGCAGCAATCGCTGCTCCATCCTACTGGAAGAGTAATCCAGGGATACGATGTGAATTAAAGGAAGAAGACCCCCTAAAACTCATACAAGCATTGGTCGTCAGCAGAATCACCTACGGTACGACGTATTTAGATATGAAAAACAGTGAAAGAGAGAAGCTGAACATATTAATAAGAAGGACATTCAAATTGGAAATAGGACTACCACCCACCACGTCAGCAGAAAAACTGCTGAAACTTGGAGTATCTAATACCTGGGAAGAATTTGCGGAGGCTCAGAAGACGATCAAAATCGAAAGACTGAAAATAAGAACTACCGGTAGGGCTCTCCTCAAAAGACTTGGATACCGTGTCGAAGAAGAACATGGCAGTTCACAACCTGTACCTCCCACCCTGAGTGCAAATTTATACGTAGCACCCATACCAAGAAGCATGCACCCCGAATACAACAAAGAGAGAAGACAAGTGAGAGCCACGACGCTACAAAAAATTCTAAACAAAGAACGCAGAAATAAGGTACACTGACGCCGTCTGATACAAGGCATGGATGTATGTTGCCTGCGTAACTAACAAGCAGAACGATAAGATAGCAGCTGCATCAGTAGTTGCTGTAAGGACATTCTGGTAGCCGAGCAGGTCACCACAGCAATGCCCATACGGACCTACCGATGTGACGTGCCAGTCATCGTCGTCAGAGACTCACAGGCAGCCTGTCACTATTTTCGCACAGGAAGAATTACCAAGAACGCAATCAATATCCTCAAAAATCAACATATCCCTGAAACGTACATTGTCTGGTCTGCGGGACATGAATCCTTGGTGGGAACCCAAGTGGCTCATGCCACCACCCGAGAATACGTACGCCGGGCAACCCCATCAGTTCATTGTCTACCGTCAGACCAAGACGCAATGATTCAAAGAAAATATTACAACATTCCAGAACATTACAAGAAGAATAGGAGGGAATATCTACCGCCACACGTCAAGCTTAACAGAGAGGAAGCCTTCATACTACGGGGAGTTCCGATGGGCAATTACTTGCACGGCACTCTACTACATGCAATGTACCCCTCAACATTTATAACAGAGTGCCAATTCTGCAATACACCAAACACCCTTTAACACATGGTCTGGGAATTCAAAAAAAGCAGCAACAAGCAGCAACAGAAGACCAGTGGGAAAGAGCTGGCAAGCCCAAAACCAGAGGACCAGCTTTGGCTGGTGAACACGGCCAGGCTATCAGCACAGGGCGATGGCTACCTGGAATAAGGTGGCAGCCCACCTTCGGGCATCACCAGCATCGTCTCCGAAATAAAGTTTGTTCACTCACACCTGAAAGTCTACTGACCTTGAAAATAGTGCCCATTGATAACTAATCTACAGAAAATGCATATCCAAGTGATGAGACGTATATGCTTTCGGAATGAAGTGACGTTACATCCAATATCGTGAGCTGAGTTTTTGCACACGCAGATTTGTTGGGGGACACGAAAAATCCACCGAACGCTAGCCATAAACAGCTCTGCTGGAAAATGACTACACGTTAAGGTTTTAATTGTATAGACGCCGATTAAAGAGAAGCAACGGATGAATGCTTTCATTGCCCCTGCCACAATAGCTCATTGAATATCGTGTTTGGTAACTTAGGATCTTTGGATCGAATTCTGGCCGGGACAACCGCATTCCCATGGGGATGGTTGCCAGAACGCCCTTAAATTTTGATTTACACGTTCTGTCTTGATACACTTGTTTTCATGCAATCGGTACTAATTGCAGCTCATTCTGTCATATTCTTTTTTCTCCCGATGACTACATTTAGTTATGTTCATGGTGTTTCCTCAGGCGACGTGCCCCGAAAGACCCGTAAGGCTTAGCAAATGATAAAGATATTCCTTCTTTTCTCTTACCTCCTTTCACACACATAGCTCTTTATGCTTTATCGTCTCATAACATTGCCTTTCGGACGTGCATATCTGTGCGAAACCTACCAAGTACAGTGCTCTTAGCATGCTCAACTCACGTTTGTACTACCCCATGTTGGAACTAACTTACTGAAAGAAAACATGTTAGGATTAAAACAAGAATAGAGACAAGCGCCGTAAAGTGAAACAAGCACTTCCGTCCACATGGGTGGCGTCAAACCGTCCCTATTTAGATATTTTTTCAGTTCTGCACAACTCTGCAACTTGCTCTGCAGAATGCGGGTGGAGCACGACATAGTAGTTAATACAGGCAGCGTCGACAGCGTCGACAGTACAAACGGGTCGTTTGTGACGCGAGGGGAGAATGCCGCGAACCGTTTTGCTGCTAACTAGTCTTTCACTCGGAGACCTTTTGCTGCTGCTGCATAGCGTGCAAGACATCGGCGAAACAGTGAATGTTTTGCAACTTTAGCCGAGTTCAGTGGCCTTTCCCTTACCTACTCAAAGTGCCGCTCATACATCGATTTCTTGGGACCTGACCGAAAGGCAGTGCATGGCAACGTCTTCGACGCCAGAAAAGATTAAAAAAAAGATAAACGCTGTGTACGGGCTTCAATCACCAAGCATTGATTGAATAAAGAAAAGCATCTACGTGGCGTGTTGTATGCTCGGCTTCGTCTGCCGGGTTTCGTCTTCTCGCATCGTCAGCTCACATGCTTTCTCTTCTTTCACACAACATTGCCTCGCTCTCGAACTGAAGATCTATACTACTGTTTCTTCTGTTTTTGGCGTCTCGCTTCCTGGAAGTGCACGCTGCCAAATGTCTATACCTTCATTAGGTACTGAGCGAAAATCGCTACACATAAACAATAGTTGCCCAGGCGACACTCACAGCTGTGCCTGCGCGTGTGCGCATGTGTGTTCTCTCATCCTTGCTCATAATATTCGCGTCAGTTTGTGCACCCTTACGAAGACCAAAAACGAGTGGGCGGAACCACCTACACGTGCGAACATTTCATTTCAGTTATAATAATGTTATTCTTAAAAACAATAAACAATGGACATGCTCTATCAGATCATTCCTAATCAAAGTAACTTGATATGAAGCTTTTCTGCTACCGCATCAAATCAAGCCCTCAAATAATCGACCTTGCACACCTTGAAAAGAGCAAACTTGTCAATGGTGCATTAAGTGTGAAAAAACTTTTTTTTTTGTGGGTGGGCACATGTGCTGTACAACTTGTGTGTGTCTGGCCTGTGACAAAAGCGACAGTATCCAGGAAGTTGACTGACTGAACAGCATTAAAATCTTCCCAAACACCTTCGCCTCATGCTTGAGTCTCCTTAGCGATAATATTTCACTGCATGCGAGTCGAGAATTCTTGACAACTGTCCACAGTCATAGTTTTCCGCCCTGTCGCAAACGTGGGGGCTATCGTAACAGTAAGTCGGTTCTTCAAATTCGGGAAGTAACAGGCTGAAGCAGCGACGTCGGGCTTAAACCTCTATATGCTTCCTTATGAGCCGGTTTTCAATAAAGTACTTTGATCAAACGCGCACGAGGCGTTGCAGATGAGCGTGCGTCTCCTCCTTTCGTCCGTGCATAATGGTTCGAATGGATGAGCGCAGGCGGCCGCGGGCCTGATATGGCTGATGCCTTCATGTGCGCTGTGTTTCCGCGCGCCTAGTGCCAGAGGTCACGCAATATCTCAAGACAAAGTTCGTGTTATGGTGGCTCAACTTCGCTCTACACCCGCTGAATCGCTTGAGGTCTTGCTCGACTATATATTTATATATATAATCGACACTGAGTATACGCCGATGTGTACATACGTGCCGCTCTTCATCCAACCTCTTTCACACCGACACACCGCTACAGTCACTGTAGATGCCAGAAGAGGTAGGTACCGCTTTTCGAAGAAACTCTGTGACGCCGACTTGGAGTACTAGGTGTGTTCCACTCGGCCTTGGCCGCTCTTTAATGAACCTATTTGACGCCAACTTTGGTAACTATTTTGCGACTGGGAACATGCCGCTGTACAATGACGAAAATATTGTTTTAAATTTATTCGGTGTTGAGCGCAATAGAACACACGTCGCCATTGTTCCTCATCTGGTGTGGTGGTGTAGTGGCTCTGGTGTTGCGCTGCCAAGGTCTAGGTTGCGGGATCGAATCCCGGCCGCGGCCGCCGCATTTCGATGATAGCGAAATGCAAAAAAAAAGATAGAAGAACCAGTGTTCCCTGCATTGAGGCTGCGACACACGATGCATGAAATTGCTCTCAAAACAGAGCCGAGGCGAACAAGACGAATGCACCAATACGAGCACGCAGAAAAGAAGAAACAATATTCAGATGTAACGCGATGTGCCGACCGTTTGGATGATATGTTTGAGCACTATGGTTCCTATCCACCCGACCTACCATCTCCATTTTTATTGAAGCGGCCCCAGACGATCCCAGGCAGACCAAAGACCACGGGCGAAAGTAGCCGGAAGAAGCTGAGAACGATTTTCGATAAATTAGCCGTTGCGCGCAAGATGTGGTCTCATAGAGTAGCAGGGAAAGTATTCGGCGAGCTATACTGCCATGCTGCGATAAAAAGCGAGAACACGGTACACAGTGGAGAAGAAGCATACACAACGATCTGCTTTCTTGCGTGTGTGTTTCTTGCGGTCTCAGTACCGCACGCGCGCTGCTTTTCACAATAGGCCACATGCCAACCAGTCCAAGTGAACACAATCCTCAATATAAGGATAGATCCTTATTAAGGCCCTGTCAGGAGGCATTGCTGCCTCCTTTTGCCGCGCCTCGTGGACATCCTGTACCACCTATGTATGTTCAAATAAACTGAATTGAATTGAATTGAATTTCACGTATTTTTCTCAAGTTATCGTGACTTTCTGCGTGTGGTTTCTTCATGCTAACCCGCACAGAATAGTGTAACCCATACTACGCGTATTATGGCTGATTTCACGGTGCGCGTTAAGACAAATGCGCGCACTGGGCCAAAGTGCGAGTTTTTCCTGTCTCGAAATGTTTTATCTGGTATAGCGGATCACTGGCCTCAATGGCGTAGGCAAGAGAGAAATCAAGATCGCCCTCCCAAGTATTGACAAAGCCCAATGCTGCTTAGCTTAGGAAGGAAAGAAACTAAAGTAGAAATTCATGTGCTGGCCTAGTCGACGGGCTTTCTGCATTGCAAAGCAGCAGCCTTTCCTAGGCCCGATTCACGTTCCAAGACACCACGATGGATGGGTCCCGAAGGACGGATGTGCTTTCTCAATGAGAAAGGAGCGCGTTTTCGAAGCTTAGTCGCTTCTATTTGTCTGCCTTCAGTTTTCTATCTTGGTTTCGCAATCTCATCCCTGTCAGTTAGTTTTACCTTTTTTTATGCAGGAAGGTGATCACGTGCAAGATTGAAAGCCTGAAGAAGAACACCGAGTAACATTCGCTTTTCTCTGTCTAGATATACGACCATGAATACTACTGCAATTTGAAAAGTATGCGCCCGTTCTTTGTCCTATGGTATCAGCCATTCTTTCGTTCACTGATGAACCTGCGTCAAAATAATCTGCGTAACTCTTTCGAATTTTTCGAAATTTCGCTTCTCAAAAGGTCAGGCTTTGGCCACCTCTAAGTAACAATGATGACTTGCCCCTAGCTTACCACACAGGAGTGTGCTACAAGTTTAAAAATACCACGGGCTGTTATTTTCTAAGGCTTTCCAAGTTTTCTGACATCAAATAAAAGAAAAGGCAGCTCTGGAACTGCCCAGGTAGTTGTATATATCTGCAGAGATGTGGTTATGCAAAAACGAAGTGGGTCATTGACGTGATGCATGCTCTTCTGCCTATGCGATAATGGAGCCCGCTTGCTACATAAAAAAATACGTACGTGCGTTGGTCGTTCTTTGTTTACTTGTTCTCGCGTCGTGAAAAAGCTGTTTTAATGCCTAAGCGTTCTTTGGTGAGAGCGCCGGAGAAACCGCGTCGGTCCCGCAACGCCTTGTAACTGTGAAATAAGTGCGCAATCGGTGAAGACATTTAATCGTTATGATAGTGTAATTGTAGATTATTCCTAGCTTTGGCATCGATAAAAAAAAATTGTGACGTCACCGTCCACTCGACATAGTCAACCGATGCAATAAAAAAGCATCAAACGATAAGAATAGCTGATTGGTAGGTCCGGTTTGGCAAAAAACGCACTGTGGCAACGGATAGGCTCAGCTTACACGATCTCCTTGAAGGCGTAGGATGTGCCGAGTCGAGTTCTTGCAATGGCACCAAAGAAACATAAGCTTCGTGAAACAGAGAAGCCGCGTAGGAACGCTCTCCGACAACGGGAATGCCATAGCCGGCAAAGGCAGGAACGAGCACAGCGACAAGAACTAAGAGATAATCAACAGCAAGAAGAGGAAACGACGCGTTCAGAAATAAATCGGATACGACGCTATAGGGCGACGCTCGACAAAGAAAAAATGCTACAGAAATTCTTAGAGGTGTCTACTAATGCGTAAGCGCTTTTTGGTTCTGGATAAAGCGATGGGTAGACATGCATGAGCTGGCAACATACGTAAGCAAAAGCCAAGTAACAATGGCGCCAAAGAATGCCTACGCATTAGTGGACAATTCTCAGAATTTCTGTAGCATTCTTGTGCTAGATGGCATTGGAGAGATGTTGTGGTCGTAGCTACATGGAAGCCGCAACTCCAGTAAACCAAGCAGCGTGGAATTATCACGATAAGAGATCGCTCTTCACTTGATGGACATCTTTATTCTATTCAAATAGATGGCTTGGTACATAAACGTAATTACCAACACTTGTTCACACAGAAAAAGAGCAACAAGAACAAGAGAAACAACACGAGAAAATAATAGAGGTAGCGGTCATTCTGTTGCTAAGCAAAAAAAAAAAGAAGAAGATAAAGCGTCTTCTCTCCAACACTTGCATATTTTCTATTTTATCGTAGAAAATAAAAATGACACGAAAGCTGAAGAACAGAACTAGTATGCATAGCTCTGGCCATCCTGACTTACCGTTTCAGAAAACTAAAATTCTTCTAGTGTGAAGTTCACAACACCACTCCATTAGGCTTTTTTTTTCTAGAGCTTTCCGTGTAGTGATTTTGCTTCAGAAACAGCGCGGCCGCTGTTCTGCGCATAATTTTGTTGGAAATCATGGGCAGTTTGCGTCCGTATGTTCTGGAGGAATGGAGACCGCAAACAACTTTAAAGTACAAAAAAAGTTCACATATTTTTCTCCCGTTCTTTTTTTCTCACACATAATAGACGCGGACACATAGACGGCAGTTTTCAATGAAAGCAAGCAATCACCTGAATGTCTGTGAGAGCTATATGCAACGTTTCCTAATAGTAAAAACCCCGTGACTACACAGCAGCTCCAAGGCGCGAGCGCTAAAGCTGAGGCAAACATCATTGCAAAACGAAGTGCTGCAGATTGTACTAATGTACTAGGTCACTCGCCGTAGTAACAAGAACAAAATTTAAAATAAAAAGAACCATCGCACGTGCCACTTGTGTGCGATAAACAGTCTACATTGAAAAAAAGAAAGGAAGGAAAATTGATTCACGTGCGTGGTTTGCTGATAGGCCCGTTCCCCATTAAGTGTCGTGAGGCGGTATATGAAAGTGCAAGTAAAACAGACTGGCGGATGAACCCCCAGAAACGCCAAGATAAGTGTTTCCACCACGCGTTACAAGAAGGAAAGCAAAAAAAAGGAAGACCAAAGGAGGCAAATGATAAAATGCAGGCGAACGCGCAAGTAAGCATACAAGCAAGATAAAATTTGTCGTCGCCAGTGAGGTTGGACCGCAGTAGGCTTTTTGGTGAAGCAGCGAAGCTGAGGCCACATTGTTTACGTGGGTGGAAGTTTTACATATTAAGCGTAATCACTTTGGTTTCAGCGCGGTACGATGCGCAGAAATTTAGTGAGAACGCAAAAAAAGAGAGGTAGGAAGCACGCACACATGGAACGAAAATTGAATCTGCATGAAACGAAAGAAGGCGTATGAACATGGGATAAAACCGACAAACACGCTGGAGAAATATTTTTCGGCTCAACAATCTCGCCTGAAGGAAGAACAACAAGAGCGACGACGACGACGACCCCACCGTCTTTCTTCACGTATTAAAGAAAAGAAACTCCTTCACGCCCGCGCGCGCACACACACACACACAAATCATATGGAATGAGAACGTGACTGTGGTGTAAGAATAGTAAAAAGGAGTAGCTATCGCCAGCGAACAGCGACAACTTCTGCATTTATTTTTACCTCAGTCATAAGAAAAAAAGTGTAAAAGTAAGTCAACCAGTTGTGGGATTTTTGCGTTTGTGTGTGTGTCTGGGTGCGCGGTGAAAGTTCAGTCAGCCCATGTGTGCTGAGACCGAGAACCGCAGCAAAATTTGCTGCTGAAAGTGATAGTGCGGCAGCGGAAGTAACGCATGTTCTCTGGACGAAAGATTACGCGTAGTTAGTACGCATAAAATTTATCCGCATCGTATAGTAGGGTATGAAGGTTATGTGAAAAAGAAGAAATACGCGAAAGCAAAGAAACCAAGAAAGAAAGAAGAAATTAAAGAAAGAAAGAAAGAAGGAAAGAAAGAAAGAAAGAAAGAAAGAAGGAAAGAAAGAAAGAAAGAAAGAAAGAAAGAAAGAAAGAAAGAAAGAAAGAAAGAAAGAAAGAAAGAAAGAAAGAAAGAAAGAAAGAAAGAAAGAAAGAAAGAAAGAAAGAAGACACTCTCAAATAGAGAGAGGACGTAGGAGTGTGAACAGCAGTGATATAGCTTGAGCAATAACGTCAACCTAAATGCACTGGAGAAACAAGTGAAAGAAACGAAAGAAGGCGTACGAATATGGGATAAAACCGACGAACACGCTGGAGAAATATTTTTCGGCTCAACAATCTCCACTGAAGGAAGATGTGCGTAAGACTTCGCATCTGGCTTAGGATGCGAACTCTTTGCACTGACGTTCCAGCAGTGCGAAAAAAAATAGGCAGAGAGAATGCACTAAAAGCAAAAGAAAGAAAAGGGGGAACCAACGTCCCCAAATATGGACAGGAAGGCATATATTGGCACGACGGCCACTGCAAGTGTGCCGTGAGCGAGATGTCTAGGAAACATAAACATAAGGGTCGTCGTTCAAGCCATTGCTATATATATATATATATATATATATATATATATATATATATATATCGTGCATTTTCTTCGTTTTGTTTTATACATTGGGCTTTGCATATTCAAGCGAGCTTTCCCACTCCTTAAGCTTCTTGGGGTTCTACCAGCACCTGCCTTTCGCTGAGTCGGCTAAACCTTCGAAGTGTTTGTGGACGAAGCGAAAGGAAGTGATTACATACCTGAAACGAGTGCAAAGAAAATGAAAGGAGGGAGTGACATATTGCGTAAGACACGTGTTGGAACCTGAAAAATAGAGCAACAGAGATAGAGTAGAGACTGGCCTCAACTTGCTGGTGCTTGCGGTGCAAACTCACGTTCAGCGGAGCAAGTGTCAAGAGGCCAGAAACTTGAAGAGGAGATATAACTGACAATAAAGACTAAGAAATAGACTAAATTTTGCAGCAGAGTACACTCTGTGGCCTCACGTATAAGAATAAAAATTATGATTCAATAATACTTCGGATTCGCGGAACACATCTGGCGTGAGTGCACGCAAAAATATGGGCCGTACATAGTGTTATTTGCTCGTCAACACATTTTTCGGAAAGCTGGTTAGAGTGGCGAGTCGTTTTGTGCGTATACGTTACAAAGAAAGGCCGCTGAATCTTGAGTTGCAGCCTTGATCCACAACTTCAAGAGAACGTAGTAGTGCGAGCAGCACTGATATTGTTTCGTTTTGTCCTGTCGTTATAAAATGCATAAAAGATCATCGATGAGTGTTTTATGCGTATCGTGAACTAGTTTGCACTGCTGCATTGACTGTTTTGTGGCACCGGCCTTATAGATGGGCACCCTGCCAACATTCTTTCAATATCTTTATTTGCACTTTTACTTGGAGCATTGCCGTGCAGCAGTGTGTGAGTTAAGGGTGCCGTACAAATTTTCCTACAATAATCGCTGTATAAAGCGTAAAAGTACACGCGTAACAGGTGTACGACAATGTGCGCTAACCATCCGTAATAATGGGGGGCCTGCCAATACTGGTACGCCTTCATGTCATGTTTGTAACTCGTAAATGTAAAACGCATGTCGACTCTGTAAATAATCGGGAATTGCGATGATTTTTCGTGGCGATTAACCGTTTTCTGGACGTTGAAGCATTATTCACGTGTGATTTCGAAGTCAAATATTGCATCTGATTTGCATCGAGAAAGCTGAACTTTGGGCTTTTACCAATTGACTATCTTACACATCTAAATATACTGCGTCTGTTGCGACTGATCGAACACGTTCGTGCGCCTGCTAACTCAAAGAAAAGGTGTAGTTCAAGTAAAGGTCCAGTGAGATCTAGAACTAGGAGGAGAAATAATTTCTTAAAGGTTGGAACGTACTGAAGTCATTGTTTTACCAATTCCGCAATTACTCTGTCTCTCTCTGTGTTTCTTTCTCGAGTGTAACATTGTCCATGCCTCTTACAGTACGATAGGATGTTGAGCTGCTAAGCACGAGGTCGTGGGAGCGAATACCGGCCACGGTAGCCACATTTGTGTGGGTGCGAAATGCAAAAATACCCCTGTACTTTGATGTAGGCGCACGTTAGAGAACCCCAGGTGGTCCGAATTTCTGGAGTCTTGCACTATGGCGTGCCTCATAATCAGATCATGGTTTTTGCATGCAATAGCCCATAATCTAGTTTTTAAATTTGTTATTACAGTACGATGCTGTTCGCCTCCCACACTGTTGGAAATTGTGTCAATATTACTGTATTTCATGTTTCTGCACCACAGTTTCGTTAGTGGTTAAAGACAAAGTCTAACAAAATTGTGCTTTGTCAAAACTGGTTAACAATGCCATTGAAGCGATCTACATCCTTAGCGCGGTAACATTTAATAAAGGGGCATATTCTAACACATTTATGCTCTTATAGATAGAAGTTACAAAGTGACCTTTACCCAAGCCATTTTTACTAGAGAAGCATATTTGTGCGCCTGTAAAAAAGAAATAAAATTGTAACCTTTACTGAAGTAAGCTTTAATACCAGGGACCTATTCAAACAATTTTGTGCACCTAAAAATTAAGAGGTATGTAGTAACCTCTAGCATAGTACACGTAGTTCTCTTGTATTGGGACTTTTCATATAAGCATACAATCTTGCAACTCTTCCCCATGCATCATTCTGCGCATGCCTATGAATAAAAGGCAACACACTATTCGGCCATTCATCAAACTTTTCCGCAGTGTACTAGCCTAACTTACTGAGCAGCACCTTATAAAAATTATATTTCAAAATATCTGCAGTCAAGTTCAATGGACGGCCGAAGGAGCTATGTGCAAAATTAATGGGCATGCGCAGAAAGACGCGCAGGTGAAGACGTGCAAGACTATTTCTTCACGAAAGATCAGAAAAAAACACAGTTCATAAAGATGGCTGGAGGGGCTATGTTCAAGATTTTTGGTCATGACTCTGTCTAAAAAGAAATATGCACGTCTTAAGACAAAATGATATTTTATTGCTGTGAAAGCTTCGTAGCGGCGACGGCAATAAGAATTTGCGTGATAGACAGTACAATTACTAAGGGACAAAATTTTACTAATTCGCTCTTTTTCATTTCTTAGGCGACATGTCATAGCATATTGAAGGCAACCAGTACTGAAAGCATACCAATTTGCCATAAATTATGCCTGGCACGAGTCTCCAGCAATTAGAAGTCAGCATCTGCAGTGAAGTACGTTGCTATTTCGCTTACTGTTTCTGCACTCCCTGCAGCAACGTTCTGTACATAAATATCTCATCTGGAACCGCAATACATATTATGACATGTTTGCAGTATGCACTTTTGTGACTACTTCGCGGCAGAGTGCCTCCAGCAACCGGATATGGACGTCTGATTGAACAGCTCTGTCTTTAACCTGAGTTGGTTATATACACGATAATCAGTCAAGTGTTGGTAATGTTCGTGCTAATGATTATTGCGGAAATTCTGTTTCGATTGCTATAAACTTGTTATGCAGAAATCAACCTTATACCTCAAGTTCTCTAATTTTAGTATTCAAAGACAGTCCGAATCACAGCGTATAATTCACCTTTACCGCCTTGCTTTTTTTTTTCACCACAGGTCATTTCATTTACAGAAGAAAGCCTGCAGCAATCAGTATAGAAGGTACGATACATAGTAAAATTTGTACCTTTTGAAATAAACTGGCCCATACACTTGGGAATTCATGGATTAAATGTGCAGAACGCAGCATAATTTGGTGAAACACAGTGTGCTCCTTTTGTAAAGGTGAATGCAATGTATAAAGGTTGGACCCGCAACATATTTGTTTGCTGCGCACCATGTAGGAAGAACCTTTCTGCAAACAGTATGAGGCCGTCGTCACGTTATAGCGAGCTTTCTAACAACTATAATTTGCAGAAGTGGAAAGCAAATCTTGAAACTTGGCACATTTCAGAAACATTACACATTTCTGCATGCAACATTGCCGGTATCAAACAAAATTTATGGAGGTATGAGCCAACAACACCCACATTATGGAAATGATGTGTGTAGCAGAGGCGAGATGCTGACACGAAATATTTAATGATGATATCACGATTACATTATTTGCATATGCAAAACAAGGTAACTCAATGTTTTCCCTTCACAAGCAAAAACAAATCTTGTTTGCTCTGTTTCTTTTTCTTCACGGCCATGAAGCAATAATGAAAAGCCCTTCGATCACACCACTGCGTCATAGCACACATTTCTACAGCAGCACCAGGAATGATACAAATAGACCTAAATGTTAAAGGTTCGTGTACAATATGTATAACTACAAATACATGTAAGTTTTATACTTGGATAAAGAAGATGATCTTGTCCTTGTTGAGAGCACAATCACGTCTCTTTGGAGCCAGTCTGTGAGTTGATAATTCTCCGACCTCCTTGCTGGGCGGTGGAGCCTAGAAGGGCAGAATTGTTATCTTACAATCTTATAGTTATTTAAGTCGCACTGTTAACAGCTATTAACATTTAATAAAAAAAAAGCATCAATAAACTGCAAACACACATAACATTACTACAGAACATATAAATAAACACGCGACCCGCCGTGGTTGCTCAGTGGCTATGGTGTTAGACTGCTGAGCACGAGGTCGCGGGATCGAATCCCGGCCACGGCGGCCGCATTTCGATGGGGGCGAAATGCGAAAACACCCGTGTACTTAGATTTAGGTGCACGTTAAAGAACCCCAGGTGGTCGAAATTTCCGGAGTCCCCCACTACGGCGTGCCTCATAATCAGAAAGTGGTTTTGGCACGTAAAACCCCATAATTATTATAAATAAACACGCAAAATTTGAGTATGCCCTGTCTAGGAAATTTCGGTAACAATAAAAACTCAAGAATAATTATTTAAAAATAATAATAAATTCCAACGAATAAATGCAAATCAATTCCAAAGTCAGTTCGTACTCCACTCCAATAGAAAATACAATTCCGCAAGAATGTGACAGTTTAAAAGTAAAAACGCAATATCAAGTGATTACAAACTGAATTAATGCAATTAATATTCTTTAATTAGGAACACTTAACAATTCATTTGTAAACGTACGACCATATCAGCACAAAACACCAGTTCCGTGCATGAAGTGTATTGATGTGCGTACGCACAAACATGCAACATATACTCGAGCTTTAAGAATATTCAACACGGTGTGATAGAGCCACAAAAAAAAATTGTGTAGGGTAAGCATGAGCATCAATTGACGGTGAAATATAGGACACACAGACACACACACACAAACACACACACACACACACAAACACACACACACACACACGCACGCACACACACACACACACACACACACACACACACACGCACACACACACACACACACACACACACACACTCACACTCACACTCACACTCACACGCGCACGCACGCACACACGCACGCACGCACACACGCAAACACGCACACACGCACACACACACACACCAGAAAATAAATGATTGAACAAGGAGCATTGCTTACCTAGGTCACATTTATTGCTGTCTTCCGCATACGTTACAGCCGTCACAACATAAGCGATGCTCACCACTCTCACGTAAGCGAAGAAATTTTACCGTTGTCCATCGGAAATGCGGCTCCTTGCAGCGGCCACGCAGAGCACCAAACATGTTGCTGTTCCATGGTGGCGTGGCTTCTTTACAGCGGCTCGCGCATTTTTAGGAGTGTTTTTAGTAACTGTACCACGCGTCACGAGCGACTTAGACACAAAAAACGCTTGGTAAGCGCACACCGCCAAACCGGAAGGCGTTAAAACGTGGTTAAAGTGATGAAACAAAGCGCGGCACGACCGTTACAAGAAGACTGGATTGGTCGACGCTCTTCCCGGCATGCTTCTCGAGAGCGGCACAACGCAGAGGAGATATGACTGCGCTCATGTTTGGCTGAAGCTGAAGCGCATTTGACTATGGCATCCATCTCTAGCGCGCAACTAAATATAATAATTAAGCTACGGGTCCATCGAAGTGTCCACATAACCATATATCAAGAGTCTAATATTCTATAGTTTAAAGATGTTCCTGTTCGTTTGTATTTGTATATTTTCTCCTTGCTCATTTAGCAGGCCGCCATTGTGGCGTTATACCGTGAGAGCCCGTTAATCTTTCTGCGAGTCCTTACTGGAGCGGCTGTCACCCGCTGTTATGTGAATGTGGCGGCGTATTTTTCGCGTGAATGGAAAAAAGTGGTGCGTGTCTGGCGTTCTCTAAGGAACACGACAATTGCTGCAATTTAGGAATGACCCATTTTTATGCGTTAAAATGCAAAAAAAAAAACATGGTGCCTTATTACATTCCGTTGCACTGTAATACCATTTTCTCCCCTGCATAATAATTATTAGGCCTGCTCAGCGGTTTTATTCTGTCGGTCGTAAAACCTTTACAGTACTCCAGCGTGCGCCCGCGTGCGCCCTTCATTGTGCGTTCTGCAGTCAAAGGGTGCCGTGTCTCAGGAGAATATATAACAAACGCGACTAAAGGAACCATTGATGCACAAGGAAAGAAAAAAACAAATATTTGGGCACAAACGTACATTCAATCAGCATACTGCATCAGCATTTAGTTCTTGTGCAGGTAGGTTTTCTACCACAGCCTAAAACGTTTGCAGTGGTAGCGGGGGGCTTTCCACCACACTGAACCGTAGTTATAATTTATGCCACAACGTCGTTCGCCGCAACATTCTCTGGTGTATGTTCATTGTTTCTGTGGCTTGATTTTACATTATAATCGCACGTATGCAGTATAGGTCATTGACCACTGAATTGCTCACGGTTGACTTGAGCGTGCGCTGATGCAAGATTTAAACTTCTTTTTTTTGTTTACATTGCGAAAGCAAACATTCCGACTGGCACCAGTAACATTTAAATTTAGTCCAACCTGCCTCCGTCCTGCGGCCGCACACCAAATTTTAAATGCTAGTCCTGGCTGAAAAACATCATATCAGGATCGCAATACGACACAATAATCAGAAAACTTCCAATCCATACATAGGTCCCCTGAGCCACCAATTACAACTTTTTTAGAAGTTATACTCTAAAGGCTACGAGACATTTGGCGTTGCAGTAACCTTTAAAATAGCTCCTTCGACACATGTAGCTTCTAGCCGCGACGCAAATTAACAAAAACACAAATATCAAGTTTTTTTAGTCATCTAGTAATCTTTATGTTATAGCTTACTTGCAACTAAAGCTAAACTTAAACGTTACCGTGCTAAGAATGAGCTGAATCTTCGCCGCTGGTAGTATCACTTTTCTTTTGCTAAACACCTTTAAATATCACATAAGTCGACGCGCACATCTTGTGGGCAGCGGATATGACGCAAAGTCCAGACAGTCTATTCCGAGATTTTTAGCACACCGTGGTCGCCGGCCAACCTCGGTTATGCCGAGCAGCCGCACTGGTTTTCACGGTTTTGGTTTCTGTGTCATTTCCAACGAGCGATAATGGCCATACTTTTCCCCGTCTCAGTATGTAAATGTTTTTTTTTTTTAGAGATTGTTTTAACGAAACCACTCGTATTTCACACACCAAATTTCGCGGAGAGGTAGCTCTCCGTCTACGTTATTATTTTTATTTTTTGTTTTTGCTCCACGTAGAAAGGCCTGATTTGCACAGCCATCATCGCCCCGCCTCTCACCATCCCGGTACCGGCGTGTGTGATGAAAGAGCGTTTCCACATCTGTTTCCCCTGAGAAGCTGTACGCCGGCGACGTTGTATAGGAGCATCAGTCAATGTGTCTGGCGTCCCATTTTTGTTGAGAAACCAGCGAGAGAACGTCCTTTCTTGGCGCACGCTTGTGTCGCGGTGGCGACAGAAAGGGCCGGATGACGGCTGTGAGAATTAGGCCTGCGTTTCATATAGTGCAGACCGCGTATTGCAGGGTGTTGTGCCATCACCACAAGCCCGGATTCCGAATCTGCAAGATGCAGAATCTATCCTGCGAGCGCCCTAATTCTCCCTTCACAAGTCAAGATGCTGAGCCGTCAGGCAGCGGTGTCCTGCGGGAGAAGCCTCGGCGAGCAGCATGTTTGGACGTGTCAGCGAGTACCAGACAGCCCGGCGCCGCACCTCCTCTTGCATGGAGGTCACCACGCGCGCGAACTTTGAACCGGGTGGCCAGCGCGGTCGCTGGTTGGACCCCTCGGACGACCGTCGTGTGCTGACTTTGTATTGGGCCGTTTGAGTGACAATGGTTCTCGGGGATTATAAAGCGGCGAGGAGGCCGCCTCGAAAACAGGATCCGCCGACCCACCGGGAGACAGTGTCGCTCCCGACTGGGGTGAGATGTGTCACGTTTTTTCGCCGGACGTCGCCGTGCGAGAACAGTCGCGTTTGTTGTGAGCACTCGGCCCCAGTGCCGACCCGTTCATGTCCTGTATGATAACCTGTATATAATGTATAAAGTCCCTTTTGTTATTCTCATCGACGCCAGGCTCGGAGTCTTCGCTACCAACGCTCTGTCACGAAACGGGTGACGAGCGCTACGGGACCACAAAGTCGTAATCGTGGTGCAGCGGTACAAGTTCGTAACAAGGGTCTGCACTATCTGAAATTAGGTTTTTACCCTGTCCAAAATCTTGTTGCAGTCGACCTTTAACAGAGCCCCGAACAATCTGTAAGGGGTCTTCACCGAAGGTGGAGCACACCCATTGATTATATAGTGCGTCTTTAAAGCGCCACTTCAAAAACATAGTTCCGGAGAGACTATAGCGAAGGACTAGCTTACACTAGAGAGCCGGCGCTTACCTGGGTATTTCGTACAAGATAGAACTAATACACATAGCGAAAATTACGCTTGTATCAAGGACAAACAAAGTCAACGGGCCCGACCGGTGACAGTGAAGTAGCATAACATGGAGCTGCAAGTTTACAACTTGCCGTAGTTGTTGAGGTGTGGGATTCCTTTACTCGGGTAGCGGACCACGGGGAATTAACTATCACGCCAGGACTAAAACCTAAGCTCTGTCAGATCCACGCCCGCGCACATGATGACTAATTACGGGCGTTTAACTTGCGCGACTAGATGCTGGCTCAATCAAGAACGTCTTGAACACACTGGGAGGTGACTGTCGACCCTGCCAACAGCGGCATAACATGGCCGGTAGGGAAGCGTTGCTTCGTGGACGGGGAGGTCGACCCTTGAACCGGGGCTAATTTTGAGTCATTATTGTGGAAACGTGATCTCCAGCTGTTGAATAATGCTGCTTTCCGAGTTTACGAAACAAACACCCCGCAGGAAGACATTGTATATAATGCCTCGGGTGTCGGTGAGTTCGGGCACCGCGCATACCGAGCCAGATATGCGCGTCTCGAGCTTGCGTTCAGGACGACTGCTCCACAAGACTAGCGGGGAAGCACCATGGCTGCCTTAGACAAGCGCCACCGTGGGAACTAAGCTAAACGATGGCTGCCTCGAAAGTAACACTTTCTCGCCGGAGCACCATGTCTCGTAATTTGGTGTCGGTGATTAGCGCCATGGAGGACTCCATCCCAGTCTAGTCTTTCTTGATTCCGGATTCTATACGATGGAGCCCACAGCTTAAGTTGAAGCCTAAAGGGTGTCGGTGAATGGCGCCGCTTTGTGGCCGCCGACCTCAAGAACATCAAGAACTTGAGTAACGTATTGCGTGACACTACACCTTGCTAAGTTGGAAAAAAATTACCATTATACGCATTGACATTAGTTGCATAAAATTTAATTAAATGCTTAACTAAAGCATCGCTTCGCCCTGAATACAACATGTGCGTTGAACCTGCGCAATTTTTTTTGGTTGATGAATATTTTTTATTGCTTGTGCGTGTCGTAAAGCTCATGGCGGTGTGAAATTACCAGCTACTTTTGTATAACGACCTGAGGTACCATTATAGAACCCTCGTTAGTATCGGCATAACCTTCTCACAAGGAGTTCCTGGTAAGGTGGAACACGGATATTACGGGTCGGCCAGTGAAGGCGAGGGAGTAATGTTCTCTTCGACTGCCGGGCGCAAGTGGGCGTTTGTTTTCGCAAATACATTTCAATGTTGTACGCGAATGCTTACATCTGTGCTCACTAATCAAGCTTCTCAAATTAGGACAAAAAAGGTAGTTTTATAATGGAACATGCACGATTTATTGAGCAAACATTCAGTGTAAGAAATGGCTTCAGTTATTCGGCTGCATCATCATCGTCTCGGAGATGCGTGCGTGGCTCAACACTCGGAAAAATTCATTCCAGCACACGCAACAAAAATGGCGGCATGTACGCCTAAGATATCGCGAAAGGATTAGTGAGGAGCACTAATGAGGTTGCAATGTATGGTCATTTTAGTATCTTAATTTCTAGTTTTCGTATTCGCATTCTCTGCTTTTATTACTCTAACAAGGAGCTATTCACTCGCATCAGTATTTAATTCCCGGCTGCTGGTCTCTGCCTCGCGGCAAGCACTTCCACCACCATCACCTTCGTCTGCGCTCGGACAGTGCCATAAAAATAGCAACACTTGTTCGTTTTGCATGTTCTCCATCCGTGGCCGCTGCAGAATCCGCCACTCGCTTGCAGCCCCTCCATATGCCATCAATAAAAACATTGTACTAATGCTGACGATGGTGCAAGTAATTGAAAGGGGTGGGGGGTGCTCAATATCTTTACATTATGGGTGACCATTTCTGATAATGAAGCAGTGGATAAAGAGCAAGAACAAAAGGGGTGTGGAAGGGGAAAGACGAGTTATTCTACAATACTCGCGAAGGTGAAACTGCTTAGTCATCTCAACGGAGAGGGACGCATGCTCTTGCACCGGGAAAGTTTCGCTGCAAGATTATAGGATAAGCAGGTTCGATGCTTATGTCTATTCAAAATAACCGAGCAACGCAAAGTAGTGCAATCACAAGAGCAGCCGTACTGGCATATGGTGCGGCTGAACTATATCTGCATTTAACGAGCCGCGTATGCCGGGCGTCCCAGCTAAAGGTATTCAAGGTTATATGGACGACGGAGTGTGCGAGTGGGCTGAAACAAACTCCGGGGTGCTGAGAATCGTGCGATATAGCTTGAGTTTTTTTTTTCGTTTTGCAAAGTCAATTAATTAGTATAAGCTAATAGCCTAACTTTCTTAAATACGGGCTTCAGCAAGAAACTCCCAATATGAGTATTGTCGATCACATTTAGGAATAACTGACTGAAGTCTTTGCAACTAAGTACCATTGATTGAGTCTCTTGTACTTTCAATGAAGGAAACGCCATGAAACACAAAAGTTGACAGTCACTTTAGAACACGCTAAAGAGGATGAAGGCGAAGGCTGCGCGCTCACGACGCATTCATTAAATTACTTGACATTCTCATTCGAATGCGTTGTTACTACCTAGCTATCACTTGTTTTCTCCCACCAAAACCTCTATTTTAATTACCTCTGTCTTGATTACCTTGTCCTTAATTAACACCAAAGGTCGTGGATTCAACTATAAATCTGGCACCATCAATTTCGGTACCAGCGTTGGTTCCCGCCGACACTTCGCCGGCCCGGCCGAGCGATGTGTGACAGGGGCGCCGACGGGACGGAAAACGTTGTTGCCAACAGTCGGCACACTATGTCGTGTCGGCCTAGTGTGAACGAGCTTTTGTAGTGGATGCAGTTGGTCTCTTTCCATGGCACAAAGACTGGTATGACTTTGAGACATTTCTCCTATTGGCGTCCGCGGCTGCGAAGACAAGCACATTTGACATTTGCTCATTTGTAAAGCGCATTATTCTCCTCTCAGAAAGACAAAATGAACAGGTGCCGTTGTGTCAATAGGGCCCCTTGTTGTTTGCATGACTTTTGCTAGACTCACTCGCGTGCCATGTCGCGATCGGGCGCACAGAGCGAGCGGCGGTAATGAAGGTGTGTCGTGCTTGGATGTTACATGGCGTAAACATATCATTCGCTGTACTTGTGGAATGAATCTTGAACACACAAGGCAATAACAGCAGCAACAACAACAACAAAAAAGTAGGGCTTGAGTAAATATTGACCGCACAAGTGTTTAATCGGGAAACAAATACAACTGTCACATTATTCTATACATTCGCGATCTCATCTTACTAGATAGGGTCGCTGGCGCGTATCTTGATGCCACCGAAAACGCGAATCCACTTCTTGTATTTCTCGGGCTTTCTTTAAAGGCAAGTACAAGAAGCTCCATCAATGGCACTTAGTTGCAAATACTTCAGTCGGCCAAGTTTAAATGTGACCTACAACTTTCGTATTCGTACTTTCTTGGGAAGCCAATATTTAAACAAAGTTAGGTAAGGAGTTATACTAATTAGCTGACTTCAGAAAGCAGAAAAGATACCGCTTAACATTTAACTTTAATATTTAATTTGCTTGAGATCAGTACGTGCAGGCGTCTGACGATCACGTACACTTCTTGTGTCATATTTCTCAATAATTTTATTTGGTAGAGAACGAGGCCTTAGGAACAACATGTCGCTATGACATAAATAATCAGAAATATGCATACTTGTTTTCTGCAGCGTATATTGATTATGCTGTCTAAAACAGTACGTAGGAATTCTAACACGGGTGCTAACACCAACGGGTCTGATCTGCTCTGGGTACGGATATTATTGAGAAGCACGTTAGCAAAAGCGTCTTAACTGCTGCCAAGTCTGTGCGTAAAGGCGCGCCGTAGTTGCATGCCAGAGAATTCGGTCTTGCACACTGACCGTGTACAGGCGGACAGGCAGATTATCTGTGTTTATTCATGCATTGACTCCGAAGGCGGTTAGGACGTAACCGCGAATTCCTTCGAATTTCGCTCCAAAACAAAACAAGAAGAAAATGTGTAGTTCCATGCGTGTCTCACTCAACGACTGCCACGACAGAGGGTCCCTTGCCCACTGACGTTTCGATACCTCGTGTAGGCGGACACATCATGCCTCGTTCTGAAACACAACGCCCTCCAGGAGCAGGCCGAACAAAAAGTTTTATGGGACGTAGGGTTATGGTTCTTCAAGGTGGGCGTCGTACCTTTTTCGACGCCTGGAAGGTACTGTGCACGTGGTTTTGAAATCACGTGCTTTGGCCAAACGAGATCTTTAGCGCAAGATCCTATGGTATTCCCTCAAGTACTTGGGAGCTGATTAAACGTATGGAGTGCATGTAAAGTGTGCATGTAATGAAAGCTGCTCATATGCTGCTCGTTTCATTTTTTCAGATTACTCACGTTTCACTAGCGTCACATTGTTAAAGGCTCGTGCTGGTCTTGATAACCTTTCCCATCGTCGCAAACTTGCTCGCTTAACACTTTTTCACAAAATTTACCATCATCCGTTGCTTCATGACGATTTCTTTCAATCACCATCGGCGGTCTTTCCACGCCGTGACCATACTTTCAAGATCAAACGCATCATTTGCCGCACTTCATCTTTTGCGAAATCATTCATACCCAAAACAATTATTGAGTGGAACCAGCTGCCTGCTTCAATCGCAACTGAAATGAATTCGTCCAAGTTTCATGAACTTCTAAAAAATGAATGTGATGAGTAGCTTTTTTTCTAGTTTTGTTCCATTACCACAATGTGTTTGATTTTTAATATATATACATTTTTTTGTGTTCTGTTTACTACGTTGCGTTTTTTTTTTCATTATGTCTCACTGAGTGTTGTTGTTCTGTTTTTTTTATTATTATTATTCTTTGCCTATTCCTTGAATAAGCTTCTCTGGGTTGCTTGTAGAATTTTTGTCACCCCCTATGTAATACCCTCGTTGTGAGGGCCTTTAGGGGTTTCTTGAAATAAATAAATAAATAAATATTCACTAGGTATCCACTATGCCTCAAAAATATATGTAACAGTGCCAAATTTCAACAGTGCATAACAGCGTTCAACGAGTGGCCGCTGCCAAAGGCAGGGCAATGCCCGTATACAGAAGCAAGATGTGTGAGGCTACAGACGAGCCACGTGTTTGTTAACCAAGAGAGATAGTGCAGGCATAAAGAACACACTTAATTGATGCTTCTTTTGCTGCAATCATCTCGAACATCAATTCTTCGAAAACAATTTGTGATTAGTTGTCTACACCTATAAAACTTGTCTGCCGAGAAAATTCAAAAGCAATGCATTTAATTAAAAATTATTTTATGTGCCCGGAATCGCGGCAGCAGAGCCGCCGCATTTATTCCTCGTCATGCTGTTGAGCGCGAGAGGACGACGTGCATCAAGCCATCCCCCTTTGCGGCTCAGTATCGTACGCTAGCCGCAGCATATCGCACGCAGCATACAGCATATAGCATGCAACATACAGCATACAGCGCGCGAGCCGCGATAGGATCTTGTCGCACTTGGACTTTCCGCAGATTGCCACGGTGGCGCCGACACTGAGCAGGCAAATTCGGCCAGAGTGTCCAGCTAACTGCTATCACAATAATAGCGCCATTAAAAACAATATCCTGAGAGTAATCAACGTGGCAAGTGGCAAGCAAATAGCACGGGCGGGCTTGTTTTCGCTACGTTTCTCTAGCACGCCACCGAAACCAGGTCTAATCCCACCGGGTGCACTGAATCATGGCCGCGCCGAACTGCAAGGCGCTTGATCTTTGTGGTTGCAGTATACAAGCACCTTTATTCTTTGGAATCACTACCCAATTCTCTAACCGCAAGTGCATGCGTAACGAGGGCGTCCATAAAGTGGGAATATATACCTAACGTTTCGTATTACGAATATACGACACGTTAGGTACGTGTGTAACGTTGTAATATACAGGCTGTCCCAACTATCATGCACCAAGATTTAAAAATATCTAAATGCCACATGGCTGGATATATCCAAGGTAATGTTGTTTGCTGTCCTTTGGGGATACTAAGATCTTTTTTGCATTGCGCCTAATTACACAATGACTCTTAATTAATCAGCTTCCCAAATATTATTATTAGATCAAAAGTATGAATGAGAAATATATAGGGGAACATGACTAACTGCCGCTACAGCTTTCTGTTGCTCAATACCTGCTACATAAAAGTGTTTTTCCGAGCGTGAAAGAAGCCCTCGATACAAGCAAAGTGCCTCCAGCGGTAAGTCGCGCGGCAATTTTGCGTGGGGTGCACAAACTGGGGTATGAGCCACTGCATTTTTTTCTGTTTGCGTACGGTGGTATTAGACATTGATAAGGTACAACTCGACTAGACGCCGCATTTCTTTACGTTGTATGTGCGAATTCCAGGGAATGTATGCACTGTACTCTTCATTTGCTGAGTGCTTGTAGTTTCTGCATTACGTGATGAATGAACCATGTCATTTTTTGCATGAGGCGCGAATATGAGCCATTGCTGACGATGATAGTTTCTGTATCACTAGACCGGACAACACGTTTTTTTTTTCAACGCCATTGGGAGTATGAGCCACTAAAAGCTTTCGCCCTAATAACTTGCATTTTAGAGTATATCGAGGTGCCCCTCCGTTGTCACGTTTCCCGATGGTTACAGGTGCGTAAATATGTGGCTCTAGCAAGCGGGCGGTTTGAGTTCAGGGAGTAGCGACTCACCGAGAAGGCAGCTTTATACATCGTATTTCGTTTGAGGCTATGTTATAGCTGAATCGCGTCGCTGTGACGCGCATTGTAAACAACTGCCGTCGCTTGTTGCAATCCTTGCACGTGTTTCTATCATGAGTGGATTAGCATGTCATCGGCCAAGCTGGAGCACCCATGTTTGGCATGTTTGAGGCACAGAAGCGACTTTTGAACACACCGAGGTAGTCTTGAGGATCCGAGCAAAATACTGCTGCCGCCACGTTCGGTATTTCCTGGAACGAGGGCATCTGAAGCCCAGAGAGAAAGATAGAGAGAGAGAGAATGAAGAGGAAAGGCAGGGAGGTTAACCAGATATGAGTCTCCGGTTTGCTACCCTACACTGGGGATGGGGGATAGGGGTTAGAAAGATGACAGAGAGGAAAACGCTAAAAAAAGGAAAAAAAAACACGCACACATGGAGGCACACACACAAAAAGGTGTTCCAGTTAAAGTCGTTCACTCAGGCCGGTAGATCGCAAAAAGCGCAATAGCGCTTGCACGGCCTTCTTCTGTGACGGTAGGTCCTTTCGATGTTGTAGAATTCTGTTTTCGGATAGCGCTTGGTCGTCCAGTTTGTCAAGTTCGTGGCGAAGGCATGCCCTCTGTGTACTGTACTGCGGGCAGGCACACAGAATATGGCCAATTGATTATTCATGGCCGCAGTGGTTACAGGTTGGGCTGTCGGTCATCCCTATGCGGAATGCATAGGCTTGAGTAAAGGCAACGCCCAACCAAAGTACCTCACAAAGTATCAAAGTATCAATACCAAATACCAAAGTATCTCACAATACCTGGTATCTCGGAAAAAAAAAGCTGATCTATCATCGCCAGCCCTTAGACAACTCACGCTACTACATTTGTACGAGAACTACCGTGATTCTACGCATATTTACACTGATGGATCTGTCCTTCCAAGTAGCACCGCGGTGGCAATCGTCATACCGGCGAAAGCTACAACAATCAAGTTTAAGACGACCCACGCGACAACATCGACGGCAGCAGAGCTCGCAGCGCTCTTTACTGCCCTTCATCACATTGGTGATGAACCACCACATAAATGGACAATATTCTGTGATTCGAAGGCGGCACTGCAGTCTCTACTGTCACCTCTACGACGTGGACCACACTAGCAACTAATATTCCATATTACAGAGACTTTGCAACATATAAGTGAAGCAGGCCATGAGATAACCTTTCAGTGGCTTCCAAGTCACTGCGGGATTATCGGCAATGAACGGGCGGATCACGCTGCCCGCTCAGCCCATACTGAGGAGCGCTGCGTCCCGATTCCTCATTCTAGACCTGACGTAGCACGGAAGCTCCGCCTACTTGCTCGGCAGTGCACCGCGTCGCAATGGAATGAGCCACATTTAAGAAACACGCGACTGTACTCACTTGACCCAACATTAAGTCTTCGAGCGCCATCACAGCTTCGCCGTAGAGACGCCACGCTTTTATACAGAGAGAAAGAGAATCAAGGGAAAGCCAGGGAGGTTAAGCAGATACAAATAACCGGTTTGCTACCCTATACAAGGGCAAGAAGAAGACAGTGTATAAGAGCTAAAACAAGAATGAAAACATACCATAGGGGCTCGCTGCGGTGTGATCGAAGCTTCTCAGCTCCATTGCTAAAACTTTGTGTGAACTCCAGACGCATTGAGTATTACAGTTCTTGGGTGTATACACTCAATAACTGAAATATTAAATAGCGTTGCCGTGGCGATGCTGTTGTGCGTTCGTATTTCAGTGAATTTCTATCTTTCCCTAGGCTGATGTCCCAATTTTCTCCTCCTGTTATTGCAACTCCAAGACAGACAACGACAACATTGTTGAAATTTATTCGTGGCACGGGATTAGACGATTGGTTTTAGTTGGTTTGCTGTCTAGTGCACACAAGCATTCACTAATTTCTTTCTCTTCACCATCATTAATCACTACACTTTCACTCGCGTTTCTTCTTTCTCCAGCGCAGAGAAGCAGGCTAAAGTGCACTAGCTTTGGTCGATCTCGCTGCTTTTCCTGTAAATAAAAGATATCGCCATCGGTCATTCCGTCATCTCTTGTCCCTCGAAAACTTACGAGACTGGGCGGTAAGTTGTCAAGGGTGTTTAACAGTTATAGATTGGCTGCGCAGAAATTGAGCATTGCACTATCGTGTAACCTCTGCTAAAAGGTGCTTAAATTGTTCTTCAGGGACTAATTTTATATGTTATCCGCTAAGCCTACATGATGTTAGGTGTGAAGATAAGCAACAAACTTGCCAGGCATGAACTATCACTAAACGTCGGAATATCTTTGTATAGTTTTCCTACAGTCGATATGTTCAATGCTCAATAATGAGTGCTCCACACTTTAGTCCTTAGAAACTCAGTCCTCACAAGCCAGCTTTTCGAACAAGAGTGGAACAAGAGAAGTGGATTTCGGTGCTGAATTTAAGAAAAATATCGTAACTCACTCGCACGTTTCCTTTATGTTCTTTGTGGTCCTTAAAGAAACGGCTTGTCGAAACCATCAGCAATGCTTACCTCACTGAGCCGGATGCACAGTAAAGGTACTAAAGACCCGACTAAGAAGGGTGGCTTTTGCTTCAAGATACTGGTGTACTTTATTTCACTTTCCGGAACCTGGGCCCGACGTGGTCTTGCAAATTGAATTTGACTTTAATGAGATACACTACACTATGCAGGCTTGTAGGACATATAAGCAGCAGAGTAAATGCACGCTTGCGTCAGCAAAAACAAAAAGACAATGCGCGAGAGCTGCCGAAAGGTTGCGAAATACGCGATGCAAAAATCGAAAGAGTCTCTCGTCTTTCTTTGCGCGAAATAACGGAGTTCTAGCGAAAGAGTACTGCATAGAGCAGTGGTTAAGCGTGGGATAATAGAAGACAAAAAAAAAAACATGAAGTTTAGGTTAGGTCGAGAAGTCATTTAGTCACAGCGGTGAAAGGCATCGTTTTGAAACAGATTTTTAAATGCAGAGTGTCGCAGTAGGAATCACATGACTGAACGAAGTCGGCTGAACTGGGGAGGCAGTAAAAAGGTTTCATTTGAAGTTCGATTTTTTTTCTTTCTTTATTGCGTGGCTGACGTAAGCACGGGACACAGTGCTCTTTCCGTGTGACAGCAGCGTTTTTTTCTTTTTTGAAAGCGAAGCTCTTACACATGTTTTCGGGTTTGGTCGGTGGTCCATGGTCGATGGCCGGCCATGGCAAAGAAAACGTTTGTTCATTCGTTCGTTCGCTCGATCAGTCGTCGTCGATGGTTTGCGCACAATTTTTTTTAGCTTTTTTCTCTAATACTGAGTACAGCTACAAGCGCATTTGCGTCTGAATAGGGCGCGCTTAATTTCATACCTGCATTTTTTAGGGTTCAAACATTCGAGCCCGCTATCTGGTCGAGTCACCTCCTGCCTTCATAGTTCTAGGTTAGCGACACTGTAATGTGCAAATAAATCAACCTACACATCAAAGAAAGAAAAAAGAAATTGAAGAAGTAGAGCATCATTCTCAGGTAATAACATTTAGCATCTCATATTTAATGTCAGCTTGAGAGATAAGAATAAATACTAAATGGCATTATCAGTGCACTGTCTCTTAATGTATTAACATTGTTATAGAAGAACTTACAGAAAAAACAGAGAAAACAAAGAAAGAAGGCCAGCGCAGCCAGAATGCCATCAAAAGCACTGCTACAGGCATTCACGCATTTTGTGCGTTTGCAGATTATAGATAAGCTTTAACTCGAAGCGTGAAGACCGCTTGACACTGACCAGCGCTGACGTTGGCAATACCTTCTTGTTCACTAAAGTTTCAACTTTCATCGATATGTTCTGCTTAGTCTCTAAGTTTGTATATGTAAGTTTCTGTTTCTATTTTTGCTTGCTTCCTTGAGGCGCCGCACTTGTCGCGTTATTTTTCTTAGTTTTTTTTTGTAAGTTTGTTAGAGTTCATTGTATAACTCCTTCAAAAGAAGGCCTTGACTCTGGGTGCTCAGTAGCGCACGTCAGCTTCTTTCACATGTTATACTAAACGCTGGGTTCGACACAGGCAGCCGTAACGATGGTCTGTGGCTCTTCTGAAGCTAATAACGGCCAGGGAACTCAGTTCTCCGAGTAGCGGATTAATTCCAGCTGAAGGATGCTTTTCAGAGCGCGAGCTCATGCAGAGATACAGAGAGACGAAAAGAGACGTCCGAAAAGAAGTATACGGGTGAGATTGGTTCTTTTAACTTGTCCGTCTAGCTTGGAAGCTTTTGCGGCAAATATTTCAATTGTTTGTGCCAATTCACCTTTTTCCATTCATCTCTGCCAATTATGTCGATCAACAAAGCTCGGGAGCCCTATTATTTTGAAAAAAATGAATATGTAGGTCATATTATCAGACCATGACAATTAAGGGAATACAAAAGAATCTGATTACAAAGTAATAACAAATTAAAATATGCCATAATGATGTTGCCGTTGAGCCATGTATATTTTTCGTGGTTGGGCATCGGGAACGCAGCTTGCCTATTTGTCTAAAAATAACTGTCCGTAGTACATGCCCTTCTTTTAGTCCACGTCTTTGTAGCGCTGTTTTTTCTTCAAGTTAGATTTAGGTGCATATAAAGAATCCCAGGTGGTCCAAATTTCTGGAGTCCTTCACCACGGTGTGCCTCATAATCGGATCATGGCCGTAGAACACCATAATCTTTTCTTTTTATTTTCCATGTGGAAAAATATGGGCGCGGTTAGTCACTGGCATTGTCTATCTTTCTACATTTGCTTTCTGGTGTTTTTTGCTACCCCTTTGACCTCGTATTTCTCAAACAAGATACTGAACATCATCACGGCCATCATTCTGGTTCCAGGGAGCACCCATACTTTCACACGTAGACGTCCGTCAATCTGCGCAACTTGATTTGGACGTAATTGGCTCGTCGTTATCTCGCCTATCTGGATCACTGGGTCGAAGGGGTAGCGACATTTCACAAACAGTCAACGTAAGTGCGTGGGTGACAGCCCTGGCCTTCAAGACAGCCACTTAAACTTATGGAGCATCGCAGACACCGTGTGGATGTTGTAGCTTTGGTTGCCACCGGTGGCAAATTTGATTTTCCTGCACCTTTATTTCCATGTGTCTTTACTATTTACATTAAATGTGTTGTACATTTTACCGTAAGTCTTTTCTGATTTTGGTCTCGTTTAAACTGGTAATTTCTTCTATAATCTTCTTGACCGTCTTGTCTATTCATTTCTGATGGTTGTTATTCAGTGTCAAAGTCCAGAAGGCTTTCCGAGCAAAACAAACTCGGCTAGAAACAAGATTGTCATCGCTCAAATAGCACGACGAAGATGACCGCGTAGTATTGGCTTGTTGGTGTAAATAATCTAGTTGCGAAAGCAGCTGCTCAAATTATGAATACAGCTCGAGCACCGATCGCCATACGCTCTGCTAGCACAGGCCCATCGTGCGGTAATTTCAAAGGCGCACCACGAGCCATGTGCGGGCCGTGTGCATGATTCCGCAGGTCGAACATGTTGGAGGACTCCTATTTACGTCGTTGTCCATCTGGCTCACAGCCGTAAGTTTTCTCGATCGACAGGCATCTATATTTGAAGAACCTAGACTATTCACACGTATCTAGTGTGCTGCAAGCCTGAATGAATCAAACAACTTTGTTTCTTTCCTGTCTGATGCAGTACAGCTGCAAAAAGTTAGCGATGCGGATACTGCCATCAGCAAAGGAAAATCAAGTGTGAACGTGTGCGGCAGAGCACCAATGTGATATGCCCACGTATTTCTTTCGTCGCTAATTAACTCCCACCAAAGGTCGAGGGTTCTATTCCCTGTGAATTTGGTGTCATAACGCCGGACGGCGTAACGCCGGACATAGGATTTTTTATCCCATGATCTGCCTAAGCTTTAGACGGCTATTTTGTTGTAACCTCCACCCCCTGTTACAATTGGGACGGTGATTTCGTATTGTTTGTACGTCATAAACGAAGGCGTTGAATGGAGCGCCACGTTTACACGAACACAGATGCCAGAGAACCAGCTTGATGTGCGTGTCCTGTTCCTTTTGTAAACTACCGCGAAGGTTTGGAACGTAAAAATTAAACGGTGAATTACTAACAGAGTAAGCGAAAAACAAGGACACGAAAGTAATCTGATATTAGGGTCTTGTGTTTTGATATGATATTAAATTTTCGTCTTTTGCATTTGACTAGTGAATATGCGATATTTATTACTGTATACTAGACATCTGCGTTGAGAAGCTTGCACTCCTATGTCCCTACCTATGCAAGCCTAACAACGATAACGTAGTTTCCGCCGTCTCTAGCATGGTAAAAAAAAAAGAAAGCACGGCAAAACAAAACAACTAATAAAAAACAGGACGCAGTTCAAATGTACGCGGTCTTACTGAATTTTAAAAGTAAACAAACAGGAGCAAAGGGAGACAGTGTGGAAAGGTCTAATGCAGGCAAGAGGAAAGTGCGACGCAAGCCCTGCGGTTGCCGGCATTTGTGAAAAATATGAGCTTTGACCGTTGCTTTAGAACTGGCTCATGTTTTCGTAAATATTTGTCCTGCAATAACCGGCAAAGCATAATCGCTCCCAATATAATAATTAGCGAATTGTGCACGCGGAAAGCAAACGTACACATTTGCGATAAATCAAGCAACAGCGCTAGGCTGAAAAAGCAACAGACATAACGTTTTCTTTGCGTTATTCGAAGGTTTTGTTGTTCTGTCTTATTCTTGTCATTATTGTTGTAAAACCTTATTTATAAATGATCATCATCTCAAATTTCTTTCATTATACACCGGGTTTTTAAAGAGCAGCCTACTGTGTCGCGGGAATATCGGTATTCTAGCTATGACATTGCGGACAGAGAATGACATGATCAAAGGAGTGGAATGATGGTTTTTAACTACCGTTATGCAAGGAAATGCAAGGACAAAAAAATGTGTGTGGTCCACGAGGGCATGAGGCAAAGAGAGAGAGAGAGAGAGAGAGAAAACGCTGTTGCGATAGTGGGGGGGGGGGGGAGTGTAGGGGGGCGGTAACATGCCTTTACCCAAAGCATGCCGCATTGCGCAGATGTCGCCGAATGCCTGGAAATGCTCATCTTTCAAAACTGAAGAATAACATTGAAAGAAGGTGAGTGCAATCGAAGGCCGAAGAATTCTTCCTGGTTTATTCTTACAAGCACGACGCCAAGAGAACTTAATTGTGGAGTTAAACGTTTACAAAGCTCCACAATGCTTTTCGAGGGATGGCGTAGTTGTGCGGACGCCTCCATGTCGTTTTGTGCCTGGCGTTGTTTAATGTAAACAAAAGGCCACTACACTAGCGTTTTCGCATTCCACTCCAATGGTAGTACGGCTGTCGCGGGCTGTAATGGAACTCGGAACCTTGTGCTCGGCCATATAGATAACCATAGCCACTGAGCCTTTGCTTCTAGTACTGGAAAGAGAGAGATTGGGTTGCAAACAAAGGTTCCTGCTCGCAGGGAGTCCCTGCTCTCTTGATGAATTCCTTATCACAAGTGTGAGAAAACGAGAACAACGCGAAAGCCGGAGCCAACGTTTCGACAAGTCGACTTGCCTCCTTCAAGGCGACATGTGCTTTCCTCGGCTAGGCATATATAGGTACGGTTCTTCTAAAGGGGAAAAGTGGATAAGGCGAGTGGGTGAGGCAACGAACGAGGGTGTATATTAGCGGAGAGAAAAGGGGTCTGGTCGATGTGGAAGGGGCCTGGACGACGAGAGGGTTTGGGAATCCAACAGAGCAAATACTCTTCCTCCCCTCTCCCCCCACCTCTTTCGTTCTTCAGGCCTCTTCCACGCGAAAAGGAATCTGCATCGACACGTCAACATGCTGACACACGACGCTACCTCACATTCCTCCGCCTTCGTTGAGTAGCACACCTTTCTTTCAATTTACACCCTCGCCGCTGACACATCCTTGTTCATTGCCTCGCCCACCCTCCTTATCCTCTCTCCCCTTTAGAAGAATCGTACCTATATAGGGCGTGCCGAGGAAAGCATATGTCACCTTGAAAAAGACAAGTCCACTTGTCGAAACCTTGGCTCAGGCTTACACCTTGTCGTTTTGCTCATCGTCTTGAATGTCTATTTCCCGCCTTCCCCGTTGTTTTCCTCGATTGTCACAATTTTGTAGTACGTGTGCAGGAGAAAACAGTGCACTGCAGCGCTTGTCCTTTTTTTTTTCGAGGAGACGTCTTAGAGGGACAAACGAGCGCATCAAAATGTACCAGCTTGAGACTGCAGACACTGGTGTGAATCTTCCATCCTACCACTCTCGCGAAATAATATTAAGACAGTATAGGAAAAGTCTATGAATGTATTGCAATAAATTCCCTAAACGGCGTGCAGATTTCGAACAGTGCATGTTTCTTGATTACTGTACCTAAACAAAATGCAAAAAAGAAGGATAGAAAGCTTACTTAAAAACCTGTAGACCCCAAAGCAACTAGAATTGTTAATGACTTTTGTCTTTGGATAGTAAGTAGAAACACTCTCAACCTTCGGGCATTTGGTGGGAAAAACGTGGAGTCTGCCAAAGGCGAGGCAACTTACTGGAAGTCTGTGGACAATTTATAAAAGATCTAAGTTCATCTTTATAGGCTATAAGGATCGCACACTTCGAACAATGAGATTGCTGGCAAATATTTCTGTGGGAGCAAACACGTAGGGTAACTTCGCTCTGGTTAAGTTCATGCAGAGGGAATGTACTCCACTGAGGAGTGTACAATGGCTCTCAAAAGGGACACTAGATGCGAAGCAACCTGCGATAAAGGTTGTAAACACTCCGCATTTTATTAGCGCGTTGCAGAAGCCGAACGACAGGGATCAAAAGGTGCTTCGCTTTTGGTGTCAGGCCTGGGGCTCCGTACCGCTCACTCCTTTGCTTGATGTATTTCACGTCGTAAAGAACATTTACCTTGCCGCTGCAGCTTCTTGCGCTTGATTAGCATAAAATTTGTGTATTCTTCACGTAGTTATATGCCTCTAGCCATTACGACACCTCTCGTCATCACTACAAGAGACGAGACACCGCTAGAACATGAGGTGAAGGAACTGCGAGAACATTAACGCTGCTTACGTGAGTTTGGGAGATAAAGTTATGCACAGATTTAATGGGAATCTTTAGAGCTCACCGCCTTCAAGCCACTTTTTATGTCGCATAGATTTAGCAAAATACGAGAAACTGATCTCTCCTTTCACAGCACCGCAGAACGGACACTGCCTACTGCTGAGAGCACAATAGGGTCCATTTAAACTTTTGATGCCCCGTGAGCGGCCATTCGGCCGCAGAGAGACATAGATTGTGTCATGCTGAGAATAGCGGAAAACTGGCGCTCTAGTGGTTCAACCACAATTAAAATAATGAGCAGCACGATGTTTTTACAGCGTTGCTAAATAAATTTATTCCAATGAATGCGATTACTTTTAATGTATTATGGTGGAAATAATTTACAGCATCTTCATATTTCCATGTTATTAAAATAATTTATCAAAATCAATGCGATTCCTTTGAATGTATTTGTGGTTCAATTACGTTGCGTGCAGGACTGCAGTGCTGTTTGAAAGAGTAAAGCACTTCTATGGTCTCAGAAGACCGTATGCTTCCTTGATTAGGTAACTTATTGCCCTTAAATAAATCATGATACTTCAGAATAAACGTACCTCAAAATTTGTAGGCGATACCTAGTCGTACTAAAGCTAACCGAAATGATTTCTGATTTACGAATCCGGGCACTTCTGTACTTAATGTTATACATACCACCGAATACTCTTAGATTAAGCTTGACACCTAATATTTTAAATTAAATTGACAAGGTTAACAGCGTCGTTTACACGTATTCGACAAGCGGAGTGACGCATCGCAATCCTAGCGCATTGCATCGACGTAAACGGTGGCAATGCGCTAAAAAGGGTGAATCGCATTGATGCGACACAAGAGCATGTTTTGAGATGGCGTCAGTCGTCTGGGGTTGTGCGTGTAAACGCTGGCTAGTCGTACGGAGGTAAAGAGACGGCTTAACCCTGTGCTTTCCTCCACTAACTGGTGGAATGCAAATATCGGCAAACAGGTTCCAGCTTCTTTCGGACTGTAAGTAAGCAGCGCTCCATAAGGACCTGTAGTTCGTGTAGCTTCCTTGTCGTGTTGTTTTTGGCAGGCACGCACGTTGAGACACGAAGTTAGTAGAAAGCAAGGAACACGTTACGATTGAAGCGCAAGCCAGTGGTATCACTTGTTCATGCTGAACAAGTGGTGGAAGTGACCTTGGTGTGGTCCTCATATGGGTACCTTTTCGGACGAAGGGATCTGATCCGCATGTACATGTTGTCTCCCAATAATTACTGTCTTGCGATAAAACGCAACACACTCCTGTCGCATTCACGTAAACGTGGCTAATATAAGAACTCTAATATTACCCGCAGCGCAGCCGTAAACACTATGTACCGGAAAATTCATGCACTGCCCAGCATTTCAATCTCATGTGTACAGCTTAGACTCGCGCAAACGTCAGCGCCAGATATTCTCCAGCATGAATAGTGCGAAGCCATATCATATGTTACAGTTACGGGCTTAAGATATGACATGTGGCTTGATGGCGCAGGACGAAGGGTTGGAAGTTTAAGGCTGTATAGAACTTTCAGATGAAGCGTTTCTCATGTTTTTCTCTTTGGTATGCGGAGATCTTAATGGGACGTATTTCGGTTATAAGAGCACAGTGAATGAGCGCCCATTACAATATAACGATTGCATTTCAGTAAGAAGTCGCATTATACTTGTGTTTTAAGTCTAAATTGCCACACAGGGCAAGCAACACTATGAAGATGTCAGCATCTTGTATCGCTGCATATTTATTTTCCTATATATACATCAATAAATAGCATAGGTAAAAAAAGCACTATTTGTAATATCTGACGCTTATTATGAGGCTATATCAGTGAGCAACAGAATAAATTATGTCGTCCGGATACTCGAAGGTGATTTTCTTATCTGAACTCTGAATACATAGCCTATCCGTGCTGTATAATATTTGCGTGCATTCACGTAGCAAAGAGAGCTCGCAATTATATTTATCTTTGTAATAGAGCCTAGCCACATTTTAACAACCCACCGTTGCAACGTAGCAAAGCTCTTTCCTTTTTTATCCGGATTCCAGCAATGTTGTTTGCAATCGTGGTTGTCGGCTAGCACAAATATCACATTTATATTCCCTTAAATTCCGGTGTTTCACAAGGAAAACCGCGCTTTGATTATGAGGCACGCCATAGTGTGGGGTGCCAGATTATTTTGATCACCTGGGGCTACTTAACCCACCGCGCCCTCATTGGAATGCAGCCACCGTGGCCTGAATCAAGCTTGCGACTTCTCGCTCCACAGCGCAACTTCATCGCCAATGAGCTACTGCGCCGGCACATATAATATTTAATGGCTTGGTTGAGAGCGACGTATACTTGTATTTATATACTTCTACAGCAACGTATACTTGTATACTGTACTTGTATGAGAACTTCGCTTGCAGCTCCTGTACAAGTACAATGGGGTGGGGATAGGGAAAGGGTGTCCTGGGAAGGCAAGGAAACGCTGGATAAACTTAAGTTCACTGTACGGTACGGTGAGTTTCTGCGATCTCTGAAAAATAAAAGCATACAAATAGGTCTAGGGGACAACTTACGCAGGGCGTGGAGAAGCAGAGCCACATTATTAAAGCACACCGCAGGGTCTGGGCGGCACAACAGAAGTTGTCGCACGTCGGATCAACACTTTTGTGCCTGCTGCGATAGCTTTGAGGCTGTGGCATTGCCCGAGCCCGCAGATTTGATTAAAGCAGCCGCATTTCGACGGAGGCGAAATAAAAGAAAGCGCTCATGTACTTTGATTTAAGGACACGTTAAAGAACACCACGGTGCCAAATTTAATCCGGAATATGCCACTACGGACTGCCTCATAATCCGATTGTGGTTTTGTCACGTACAGCCCTATAATCCAATTCACCTTTAATGTTTCTGCCATAATGCGATGGGCCATGTGAGACAATGTCAATGCTCAACCTTCTCAGAGGTTATGAAATATGGCGCACAACAAGCACCTCAAGCATACACCTATTCCTTTGTGTTTTGTCTACTACGCAGACAAAGAGCAGTGGTGCACACATGGTGACTCGCCACTCTTGTGTTTAACAAAACGTTAAAGAAATATCAAGATTCGCCGTGAACATCACCGCTAATTATCCTCATCAAAGCAAACAGCACAGAAAGCTTCGCCTATATTGATTTTCACAGTGCGTGGGATCTGCATAATTTTTATTACCAGCAGGGTACGCATAGAGGAACCGGGCGGCACTCAACGCATTGATTGTCATCAGGCGGTTTACATGGTGATCACCTTCATTCGCAAATAGTTTCTTCGAAACACACTGCGATACGCACCGATATTTTGAATGCGTTGAGTCTCTGTAGCATGACGGATATACGAAAAATGTAGATGTTTTCTTACGTCTCTTCATGGTCACGGTCAAATAAACTCAGGCTGGAAAAGACGGAGTGTCCGCACGTCGTCTTCACGCGCTATTTCCAAACTATCTTTCTGTTTGACTAGCATCGAGCGCATTGGTTTTAACAACATTTCCCTGTATTCCTAATGACTTGTTCAGCCACTAATGACTTTTCTGCACATTCATGTAGATTACAAAGTTCTAAAAATGGCTGGAGCTGAGTGCTATAGAGCCCGCAAGGCTTTCACGTTAATTGCAATTAAGCACTGAGGATGTACTTTATGTGTTGCACATTCTTTTAGCCAGCACATCAAGCCGTACGAAACTTTGAATCCTCCTGGAAAAATGAAAAAGAAAATCTAGTTACTGAAGAGGAATTTTACAGGGCGCATCACGCGATAATTAAGCGGCCACTTCCGGAGAAAGTACAGCGATATTACAGTGGCTTTTCTGTACATGATTGCAGCACGCGCCATTACTGGATTTAATGGCTGCGCCAGTAGAAAGTGTTACCAATGACTGCTGAAAACAGAAACACTTGGCGGTAGCTGAGACGTACATGTACGAGTGTGTGTGTGTGTGCGAGCGAGTTGGCCTGTCCACGCTTTTATGCTTCAATGCGTGCATGCGAACATGCTGTTTCCAAGCTAACGAAGTCCTCTGTCTTATTTCATTTCTGCAGGCGCATTTCAGTTGCCCGTACGCATAGCTGAAGAATTATGTCACGCATTAGGCTAGGACACCAGGGAGTTACAAAGCAATCACTTAAAGCCATGTTTGCTCCCTTTACGAGAAAGCGTTTGATTCAGTCGAAAGCTCAGCAGTCATGGAGGCATTATGGAATCAGGGTGTAGATGAGCCATATGTAAAAATACTGGAAGATATCTATAGCGGCTCCACAGCCACCGTAGTCCTCCATAAAGCAAGCAACAAAATCCCAATAAAGAAAGGCGTCAGGCAGGGAGATACGATATCTCCAATGCTATTCACAGCGTGTTTACAGGAGGTATTCAGAGACCTGGATTGGGAAGAATTGGGGATAAAAGTTAATGGAGAATACCTTAGTAACTTGCGATTCGCTGATGATATTGCCTTGCTTAGTAACTCAGGGGACCAATTGCAATGCTCACTGCTCACTGACCTGGAGAGGCAAAGCAGAAGAGTGGGTCTAAAAATTAATCTGCAGAAAACTAAAGTAATGCTTAACAGTCCGGGAGAGAACAGCAATTTACAATAGGCAGCGAGGCACTGGAAGTCGTAAGGGAATACATCTACTTAGGGCAGGTAGTGACGGCGGATCCGGATCATGAGACGGAAATAATCAGAAGAATAAGGATGGGCTGGCGTGCGTTTGGCAGGCATTCCCAAATCATGAAGAGCAGGTTGCCATTATCCCTCAAGAGAAAAGTATATAATAGCTGTGTCTTACCAGTGCTCACGTACGGGGCAGAAACCTGGAGGCTTACGAAAAGGGTTCTACTCAAATTGAGGACGACACAACGAGCTATGGAAAGAAGAATGATAGGTGTAACGTTAAGGGATAAGAAAAGAGCAGATTGGGTGAGGGAACAAACGCGAGTTAATGACATCTTAGTTGAAATCAAGAAAAAGAAATGGGCATGGGCAGGACATGTAATGAGGAGGGAAGATAACCGATGGTCATTAAGGGTTACGGACTGGATCCCAAGGGAAGGGAAGCGTAGCAGGGGGCGGCAGAAAGTTAGGTGGGCGGATGAGATTAAGAAGTTTGCAGGCACGGCATGGCCACAATTAGTACATGGACGGGGTTGTTGGAGAAGCATGGGAGAGGCCTTTGCCCTGCAGTGGGCGCGACCAGGCTGATGATGATGATGATGATTAAGAGATTACAGAGAAAAAAGAAAGCAATTATCGCATGCGTGACACTCTGACAATCGATTCGATGCTAAAGGCTTCCCACCGTCGCTCGAAATGCGATTTATCCTTGGTGAACTGCCGCATCCAGACGTGATCAAAGCTAGGATCAAATACTTCTCAGTTCTGAGGTTACCATAAAGTCGCTGTGATCACAAGAAAGAGAAAATGCTCGGATTGACGGCAGAAAAATAAATGCTCGGATTGACGTCAAATTTCTCAGGGATATACCTGTAAAGAAAGTAAATGATTGGCCTTGAAAAAAGAATTAGTGCATTTTGGTGGGAGTGGAAATCGAACCCGGGCTTCCGGGGTGCTTGACGAACACGCTTCCCCGAAACCACGGTGGCTATTTTTCTTTTCTTTATCACATGGGAGGAAAATCTTTAGCAAAATAAAAAGCAAAAGCACTACAGAAATTTAACGTGACTATAAACGCACTCAAAAGTCAGGCAAGCACGTGCAAGCGTCCAATGAAGGCATGCAGTTTGGCACCGTTTGTTGTGCAATGCACACACTACGAACGTATGCAACAGATTTCTGAAAAAACAACCGAGAATCTTCATGTGGTTCAGCGTGCCTGTCACACATTCTACTGCGCCAAAAGCTATGTAGACCAAGTACCATGATCATGTCGTATGGTGGGTCACAGGGATCTTTTTTTTGCGTTTCACTTCCAATGGAATGCGGGCTCCTCGACCGGAATCGAACCTATGGCCTCGTGCTTAGCAGCGCAATCTCTAACGCTGCGTGCCTGGTAATACCAGGTCGTGAGTGTCATGCGCGTTATTAGAGTGACATTGCCTTCTTTAGGAAAGTAGCGAACGTGGAGTTTTCGAGAAAGGAAGAGCAAGCAAGACAGATGGCACCCATTGTTTTCGGACAAGATACACCCATGATGGGGTAAACACCTATTAGAGTGCTCGTTTCGACAGAACGAGCGGAGAGGCTGATACAACGTCAAAGGTTTTGCCCAATGGAAGAAACGACCCATGCGACTAGCAAACGCGAACAGTATGTATATACATACTCATCAACACTAAGAAAATAATGAAAGGGGGGTTCATCGCTATCCCTGAGAAGAATGGATAAACTCTAATAACACCTTTTCGTGCTATAAAACGAAAGGCGAAGCATTCATTGGGATAGCAAATTATTACACAGATACACACAATAAGGTTAGTAGTTCTATTAGATGTATAAAGTGCCCTAAACATTCGCTTCAACAAAATAAGAAGCCCTATCGCACATGCACACAAGCAAACATGAACATATCACACTCGATGACAACCAACACTCACTTTCACAACTCTGGCGTGAATAAGAGCGGCAGCAGCGTCGAGCGAATTTCCCTTCGTGCTCCCTGCCGGTTAAACGCGAACCAGGCACGTAAGAGTATATTGCACACGAAGCCATTATCAATCTCGGTTCGCTATAGCCTTCGACCCTATCTCAGATTGCCTACAAAATAGGGCGAAGGCGGCTGTCCCCAGCCGACGTAGCCGGAGAAGAAGAAATGCGCACAAACCTGCCGCCTCCACCCACCTCTTAGCACAGGTACATCTCCCAGCTCACCTCTCCCCCTCTTGCGCGCATAGAATAGCCGCGCGCCCACCCTGTCTGTCTCCCTTGAGCGCGCAAGAAGACGCCAATGCACCACGCCACCATCCGTCTCAAGCATCGGTTGCGATAGCAAATTACTGAACAGCTATAGGAACTAGTAGTTTTATCGGCCGTACGAAGTTGTAAACGTAAGCATCCTAACTAAACAAGCAGCCATGGTGTCACGCGCGCACAGTTAAACATGATTACAACTGACTCGATGACCGCGGAAAATCGCTGTCAAAACGCGGGAGCGAGGAAGCGCGGCAGCAGCAGCAGCGAGCGAACTGCTCGTGCTGCATCGCGCATCAACGCGAACTGAGCCGCGAAAGCACAGCGTGCGGTGGACTGTGTCCCCGACGCAGATAGCTTTCAAGATACAGTGCGCACCCGGCCAGGCTGCCCGAAATAGGACGGGTCCCCACCCACCCTTCCCTTCTCCCGGAGGCCAGCGTGCGACGGAAGACGGCACGCTTCCTCCGCGTTTTCCTCCGTCTCATGCGCTAGATTGAGCTGCGATTGCTGGCTCACCCTTGCCATTTTCATTCCCACGTAAAGTGGAAGGCGCGAGGAGACAATTTTATCGCCCTTCGACTTTACACTAAACCTCACTGCGACGGCGACGGCAGAAATGCGCCTCGAGGGTCGATATAATGGCTATTGCATTAATAGTGACCGATCGATTCAATTTCCCCTCATAAATGGCACAACTTAAAGGTAACCAGACCAGGCTTGTGTAAATATAGGTTTATTGGCAGGATGCGGCAACGTAACCTTGCAATCAATACCTATCATAGTCGTGATGGGCGCGATTGATTTCTCCAGGGGAACCAGAAATGTTTGAAGTCTGTCAAGGATATTATTTATGTTTCGGTGGTGTTTCCATTATATACAATATTTGCGATATCCTATCGCCGAGAGGTAAGCCAATACACAGAGAATGGGTAAGTAGTGCTGACTGGAAGAGCCCATTCATATATGATGTCGCTAACGGATAAGCCATCTCGTTTAATTAGAACCCACTGTGACTCTAGAAGCATAGTTTATTTATGCTATCGATTGCTTTATTTCTTTTCTGTTTTTGTGTGCGTGCTTCCCGACTGCAAGCTAGCGGCGATGGCCATGCCCAGAAAAGCAACCACGCATCATGTGGGCAACTAAATTATTTCTTTTTGTTTGTACTCATCATTTAGGGGAATTAGTAAACCACTTCTTTTCGTGACTTTATTCCTGTTGAAAAGGTATGAGATTAGCCATAGTTATATCGCTGAGTGACTGGGTTTATTTAGAGGAACTTTAGCTGCAAATACTTCCGTGAATTCGGTCTTGCTTTTTTTCCGCGGTGGTTGCATCGTTAAGAAAGAAAAGCGCGTGTTAGATTGCTATGTGGAAATTTGGAAGTTGACATGATAAATACTCATTTTTTAAGCAGCTCTGAATGATATCCAGCTAGCTTTTCAAGATACGCGTAACGCCCTCGTCAACCTAAATAATGTGGATCATGGTTGGCATTCTCTATTATATACGGTATGCTGTATATCAAATATTTGAACGGAAGCACAACTGGCCGTTCGCAACCCAGTGTTCTCGTAGCCTTTTGCAATAGCAACGTCGCCGATAATGCCCCACTTTGCGAACATGATTTATTTTTGTGGTCTTTTGGTGCACCTTTCCGTCCGAGCAACAAGAAAGAAGACTGACCTGCCTACCTTGGTCTTGAAGCAAGCAACATTGAATTGCTTGCACACTTTCAATTTTGAAATAGTCCTCATAAAAAAGGATCGCTCTTTGACTCAAAACAGATGCATCGACGCAGTGGATATTCAATCAGGATCAATCAGCATTAGATACAAGATTTCTCACGTCACAACATCAAGGGGTTCGGAGCTTTTAAAATTCCTACCTTAGCTTTCAGGTTTCGGCTTAAGAAGTACTTGCGCGCATCATCCCTCAAAGGAAGCCAAATGCATAATCTGCACGCGATTCACTATGCCTAATATAGATGAGATGAATGCGAAATTTTTCTCGTACACACCTAAGCTAATAACACTGTAAAGGCTTACTCCTTACTGCACAAGTGGATGTGTGCTTACTCAAATGTGCGCACAGCACATATCCACTAGTGCTCTTCATGTCTTGTCCGTGCACCCTGTGGAATTGTTGCCGTGGAAGGATGTGTTTCTAGTCTCTCGGAATCCGTAATGTTTTGTTCACACGTCAGGAATCTTGCTAACATTGAACAAAAATTGTCGCTCGACTGGCCGTTGGAGGCAGTTTGCGTGTACTCGCGGGCTACTTTCTTGCTCGGGAAAGCACTTTTTTGTAGCACGTATTGAGCAACAGAAAGCTGTATCAGCAGTTTTTCATGTTGCTCTACTACTTTCTCATTAACACTTTTCATGTAATCATAATATTGGAGAAGTTTATTCATTACACAGTCTAATTATGTTATTAGGTAGAATGCAAAACATACTCCAAATATATCTAAGCGACGGCAAACAACATTACCTTGGTAATGTCCAGCTAGGTGGCATTTGCATATTTTTAGATCATGGTGCATGATAGCTGGGACACCATTAACTTGCATGTAGTATCGATATTCGTGTCAGCAGCAAAGCGGCGTATTACAGTACGTTATGGGGGCTGTATGGTGCTCGATGCACTTGGACGGTCTAAATGTCAACAACAACAACAAAAAAAAAAAACCGGTAGAAGTGCATTTTAATTGGTGAAAGTTCAAGATTGCGTACGTAAACGTGCAGAAGCTCAAGAACCGAATTGACCCGATAATTATAATAAGCCGGCGCCTACTATACAAACCATTGTTTCCCATCTAAATTTGGCTGCTGTGTGCTTCCCAGAGCTTATAGCTTAAATAGCAAAATTATACACCTAAAAAAAATAGATGTTACCAAGCACTTGCTGATGGTGTGAGACAGAAATTTCTACCATGAAACTGGCTTAAGGACAATCTTTTGAAAAAGAATGGCAGGCAAACAGCAAGAAATGACAATCCTTCGCTTTGTTTTAGTCATTTTTGCGCGAGGGAAGGAGACCCTGCAACTGTTTTTGGCGGTTGCAGCTCTTGAATTTCACGAGGCGCTTACATAACTTCGAGAACACGGGCTGCTGCCGAGATGTTTATTTACCACAAATATTTCAGGCGCACTTTTGCTTTCGTTTGTTCTCTTGGCTTTCATCAGCGATGCTCTAGACGACGTATAACTTATGCGTATAGATATATTTAAATTCTTGCGTGCTCGCTTCCAACTCCCCGTTATTTCACCTCTATGAAGTTGAAGCTCACGCAAGCAATACATTTCTTCTCCACTGGACTGAGTCTGGCAGTTTCCAGCTTTATTTACGAGTTCTGTCGTAAGCGGTTTTGGTTAATCTCTTTCGGACAGAACACGGGACTCAGGAAACAAAACCTTTCTTTTGGTGTCGCTTTAATTCATTTTTCCCTATAGGGAAATGAGAAAAACAAGCAAAATACCTTTATTGTAAGGTTTTTGCCTTTGTATTCTCGTTGGTAACCCGTCGGTCTCTATGAACTACACTTCCTGCAAACTCAGTCCTCCCTTCAAACGCTTGGATGCGTTACTAAAACACGACTAGGTAGTCTAAAGTAAGCCTAGAAAAACCAGCACGGTATACGAAACTTAAAGAGGAAGTTTATTGTTGAGGTCATTCAGAACACAAGGTGGCAGCAGCAGAACGGCGTCAAGAGACATGCCTGGTGTCACCCTTGGGGCACGTTTCTTCAGGCCTTCGTCTACCGCTTTGCAAAGCCCCATGCGACCCATTTGACTTTCACCCCGGGCATTTTCGGAGCCGGCAAGCCATTGGCATTGTAAAGTAGGCGAGAGACGCCTTCAAGCTTCCTTCACCTTTGCGTTCTCTCATTACGTAGTCGCCTTGCATTATTTGAATATTTGACATAGCTTGTATCTTTTTTAATCTTTTCCCGTTGGCTTTCTATTTCCTCTTTCGAACTTGCAATGAGATACACAATTCCAGACGGAAGCAATTTGCCTCTAAGTTATCTGTAACCTTGGACAGCAGAACATTGGCAAGTATGTTTCAATGGTGGATCATTGAACGTGTCTCAAAGATGCATTTTTGTATGATTATCGGGGGAACCAGTTGTCTTCTCTGTACGCTTTAGAACAAAGCACCGGCTATAATACTCTTTACGTGAACGGCCGTATTTGGCATGGATTTCGGCACTGTTGCGCACCATGGTTTAAAGAAACGCTCAGAATTGTGAAATATTTGAAAGGAATACGCGTGTTAAATCTAATACGAAGTCTATTGTGCACCTTTGAACCAATGAGTAAAGTGCAAAATTTACGAGCAGAAATTGCCGAGATTCTCCTTTCTGGGATCATTCTCACACGATTTAGTGAATGACGTGGCCTAGTCGTCGTGGAGTTGTGTCAGCGAGACAAAAGTCTAAACAAGTGCAGATGTGATCCATAATGGTAAATTTGCGAATGCGTCACTCTAGGCCACTAATTAACCTGTGCAGCTGTTTGCGTTCTCTGGTTTCCTCCGCCAGCGTTTTATAGGGTTCCTCACGTGAGGCTTACGCCTACGGCTTGTCTGTGAAACAGATGTGCGATGAAGTGCGATCTCTAATTTGACATACAAATGAGACTTGCCTGACGTAACTCGCAAAGCCCATACTGGAAATCAGGGATGCTATAACGTAAAACTGTTCCAAACTCTTCTATTCCAATTCTGCTATCAGCCTGCCATGATTGGTCAAAAACTTTTTTCGACCAGCCCCACTTCACCTGTCTGTCACGCGACGTCACAAAAACCGCGATACCTCCCCATCTGATATGATGTGTACACACTGATTATGCATGATTTGACAGAAAAAAGAAAAACAGTTATTTTTGATTCGATACCTTTTCGCCATTAGCCCTCCGCTATTGGAAAAACGTTTTCGGGCTGCACCCACTTCAACTGCCTGTCACGCGACGTCACAAAACCGCAAGAACTCACCGCGTCAAAGTGACGTGTACGCGATAAAGATGCATTAATATGCCGAACAAAACTGAATTTTCTTCGGAATAGCCGCAGGCTGCCCCGTTCCGAAAGGAATAGAAGATGGCTACCGCCGATCGCTCAGACGCTAGCTACTCGCACCTGCCGGAGAGCATGGGTGTATTTGCGTATAATAAAACTTCTTGCGTGGCCGTGTAACGTTTTCGAGCACTTTCGGCACGTTTACCCCCTCATTCTGCCAACTCTTCTTTGCAGAGGGTCCATTTTAGCGTCATTCTTGAGCTTCCGTTGCATGCCGCCGCGATTTTCGACCAGCCACCGCAAGCTGAGTAAGGGAAAGCAGACCAATCGTAGACGCCGGCACCACCCTCTTCATCCGGTTATCGACTTTCAGTGCAGTGGCTCGGCCCCATCGAATCCCTCTCCCCTTGAGCGTTCTCCTCCCCTCTTGTCAGCCGATTAGATACGACAAGCCGCTCAGTGTAGGCAATGTTATTCGTTTTTCAAGCAAACAAAAGTGACGTCCTAAGAACGAAGAGAACGTTTGACTGGTCTGTTCAGACAACCCTTCGGGTGATCGCCTGGTGCTTGCGTTGGTGGTAACGCAAATTTGACGTCAGGAGATTGGAATAGAAATATATTGGAATAGTTTTACGTTATAGGGCGCCAGGTTTCAGGATAAAATTTTCTATGCGTATGCATGTTGTATTGATATAGGAAATGCGGCACGCGCGCATGCCATTGTCAGATACAGTGGCACTGTCGTTGTGTTTCCTTGGTGAAAACTGAACAAATGAGAAAAAAGTCTGATGCCATAGTATACGTGCACGCTTTAACAATACGTCTTGAAGCGAGTGACGTAAAGTTGCGATGGTTGTATCAAACTGTCTCTATTATTTTTAAAGAGATTGGGGGTAACATAGAATACTAAATAGAATAGTGTTTTAAACATACTAAACTGATGCTCTCTCATGTACACGAGTGAGTTTATACGATGAATTGGTACTTGGAACTGCTCTGATTGATTGATTGAATGCTCTTTCTGTTCTCTGTGCACATGACAATGTTTCTCTAAATAAGGCGAAAAGGCTGCGGGCATGTTATATATCTTTAACTTTAAACGGCAATAACATTGAGGCATATTAAGAAAGTAATGAGGTGGATAAAGGAATACAACCCTGCACACAAGATATTTCATTTTCATGTGAATATGCATAGTTATCTATAAAACTGAGGTCTATTTTTCTTCTCGGCAGGGAACTTGCAGGGCCTTGCATATTTAAGAAATACACAAATAAAATTCAATTCACGTAAAGGCGCGTCAGTACTCTTTTTTTACCAACAAGCACGCGATGATACATTATAGGCAGATATAGTTCTTGTATATTTTTTACGGGCCTGGCTATGTTACACACCATCCATTTGATAGGAAATCTCCTAACAATACAAGAAGACACAGTAATTAAGCTGACAACTTGAAATGATTAACAGTGGAATCCTAAAAGTGCTCCAAGTTGAGGCTTTTTTTGGTTGGGCCGCTGTTTGATAAGAATCGCATGGCAGCCCCGATTGCGTAATCAGAACAATCCGTTTACTATAAAAACAAAACAAAACAGAACAGTAAGAGAAGGCGGCGAGAACACGCGCTGTCCATGAGAGCTTGATTGTTCCATGTTGCTTCCGAACCGCTTCAGGCGGGACCGGAAGATTAAAGCTTGCGCTAAATAAAAAGTTAAAGAAGTCAATACGAAGACTAAATAATTCAAGAAAGGCGCCGGGGGGAAGAGGGGGATAAAAAGAAATATTGTTGCCACACAATAGTCACTTTCCTATGAGTCCCGTGCCTGCACAGCGTAAACAGTCGCTACGAAGTCCGTCGCCCATTTTGTTTGCTTTCTCTCTCTCTCTTTTGTGGACGGTGCGCGTGCCGGATACCGGTCTGATACACTTCAGTCGCCAAACAACTGCAAGCGCCTCATCGCTGTCCTCTGTATCTGCTGGCTAGTAAGAGGCAGCAGCAGACGAAGCAGATATACAGCAGACCCTGTATATGAAAGGATCAAGGTCCGGAATCTTGCGTTTACATTCGCCTTCGCACAATGTACACAACGAGAAAGGCAAGATAGAAGCGAGGAACTGTGACGGGTGCGCGAAGTCCTGAGATGGAGGGGGGGAGGGGGGCAGGGGGCTTCCCAGTGACGCTCCCTTTGTAGTTGCTGAGCTGTGAACGCCCTTTAGTCTAAGTGCAGCCGTTTCATATTAAGGAGGCTTTCGAGAAAAATGAGAACACGTTGAAATGAAAAGTATGACATCCGGTGAGAATCTATGCTACAAACGGACGTCTTTTGCTTGGTGCCTCTTAGAGTTTGATTTGTAATTGTTCGAAATGGAGCCAACGCTCTTGTGCCTTGATTCTATTGCAACCACGCAGCCACCTTACTTACCGTTAGCATTCTTGCCTACCTAGCGGTCAAAGAGGCGCTCCGTAGGGTTATTACACTTACTGTCTTTTTAACAGCACTGCAGCTTGACTTGACGACGCTTCCACGAATGTTGAAGTGCTATGGATGAAGGCCTGAGATCGGCGAAATCACGTATCTTCTGAGCATTGGAGACTCCCATGAATAACCGATTGGACAACTTATTAGCAGCAAGCAGTATGCTTTCATTTTGATTCGCTGGAATGTGGTGCACATAGTTCAACAAGCAGTGGTGGTTGTGATAGGAGCCTCGACGTCTTTAACATCACCAGTAATTTTCACCATTCATTTCATGCCATCCGTTCCACCTGCCAGAAATCCCGTCCCATAGGGCGTGTTAAAGCATCCGAGAAGAATTCATTATGCATCTGTAATTTTATTACAACGAAGATTCCTGAAGTGATCCTTGAGTAAGTCAGCCGCAGTATGTGCAATCGAGACCGCAGGGCTTGCTTGTGCAAGGTGGCAGCTTCTATCATCTAGCAACCGTTGTTTAGAGAAGGAAAAAGTTCACAGTGCCTTTAGCCTACACCAAAGAGGTTGAAGGGGAAAGCCTGAGCACTCACGAGACGTTCATTAAATTATATTCACATTCTCATTTCAATTCGGTGTTACTTCCCATCACTGGTTTTTTCTTGGCCATTTTTTTGGTTGCCTATACACCACCACTGGTTCTGAGTGGTCAATGGCAGGTTGGAATGGTCGTGGCAAGTCCATGAAGAGCATTACGACACATATGCAGGTTCACTGAATCAATTCCTTTTTATATTACTACTTCAATCTTACAGCTTCGCGCACTTCACAAATCATAAATGGCAAGATCGAAGAACAGCTGAAGCATAGCAGCCATTTTGCGGAGACAATTTCTAGAATAACGCGCTTCATATCCCAACAAAGCGCTTCAGGTGGGTTTCGCAGCCGTTCTCGTGCCGCGGACGTTCGGTGGTGTGCTCGGTCTCAATTAACAACGCAGCGTGCGTCGGTGTTGCAAATTTTTGCTTTGTAACGTATGTATTAACGAATGTAATATAAACGATTTCTGTCGTACTCTTTACGGATATAGAAGAGACCTTCTTTGCCCTGTTTTATTAGTCAGTAAACCGCAATTCTTGTGATCCGTCTTTCTTTTTCCTGGCTAGATGTTGGAGGTCAGCTAAGGCCTACTATAGCTGCAATCCTATAAGTTGCTCTATGACCAGGGCGTGTACAGACAGGATGTTTAGGCACAAAAAATGCGTTTAGGTGCCTGTAAAACGCATTAAACCTGTCATTAAGACAGATATAGCTGCCAGATATAGCGTTTTAAGCACGTATAGGCTCAAATAATAAATTATGCTGTGCACCTGAGGAAACTTTAGTATTACGCCACTAAACCTCCTTTGGGCGAAAGTAATTTTACATCTTCAATAAGACGGAATTCAAGTTTCTTTAGATACAACATTTATATAAAATTTAGTGTGACTAGGCACTGCAATAAAAGTTGTGAAAGCAGTGACAAACGAGCATCTTCTCAAGATTCTCGCGTTTCATGTTGTACCTTTTCTCATCTTGTATTGGTGTGAATACGGAATAGCGACGCTCAACATCCGCCGAAATTAGCGGCACACATTTGTATTTCGAAACATTCGATGACCAAGTGTCTTTTGGTATTGCAAAATGTTCGCCTATTCACTAGAGAAGACCCAGGACTTTTCTTTTTTTGACACGGAAAGAACCGTTCAACTAATTATGTCAGCATTAGGTCCATTGGTGATTGTGGCTAACCTTTCCTGGCCGCCCAGAATGAGACAAACATTCCATGCCAGAGTTGCGTCTAAACATTTGACTTTCTCAATGGTGTCGCCTAAAAACGTAAAGTGAAAGCTCAAATATGCCCAGCCACTTTCAGTTTTAACGTCGGGTCGCGCAGTTTTAACCATCCTCTCAGCTGCGCCCTCATCTACTGCACAACTCTTAATACGGTATGTGGTAAAAATTCGGGCCCAACAGGCAGCCATACTCCAGGCGAGCCGAAGAGCTCACGCCAGGGGAGCCCTGGAATAGGGGCCCCGACGAGCGTGAAGAAAGCCGGTCAAATATTTTACAATAAATGTTTTCTACTACTACTGGTAATTATAGGCTGTCTTCAGCCAGGTTCTTCGGTGGGTTCCAATATTATAAACAAGGTAAAGCCAGGGGAAAGCACGAAAAAGGCATTTTCGGGCTCTGAAAACCTACTATAGACAACAACATTGGGATGACACAGGTGTCCACGGATGTACAGCGGGCACGAATACAATAGTGTCGACATTACGGAAAGCTTAGGGGACCGAAAAACGCCGTCTATGTTCGTGTGATTCAATAGCGCAAAGACAGGGCACAGCAAGAGCGACAGAACAACGCGATGACTAACAACCACCTTATTTTATAGTCCGAAAGGTGACCTTATATGCGTCACATCCAACTGTCGTCAAAAATATAAGGGGTGTGGAATATCCCTTCATCTTGGGTGCGCAGGCCCAGAAATCACATTTGCTACCACTACTATTGTAAGCGAACAACGTAGGGCTGTATAATACAGAGGTGGTGCAAGAGGCCGTAACGAGGGAGCTAAACAGCATTCCGGTCCAGGAGTTCCTGGAGGCGTTCGAAAACTAGAAACCTGGTTGACAGCAGTGCGTAGATGCGGAAGGGTGCGACTTTGAAAAATTCTAATCGTTTGTACTATTCGCATGAATATTTTTTTAATGTGAGTCCTACTACTTTCAAAACAGACCCTGTATTTAGCTGGCTGCAAGCTGAAACGTCGCTGAAATTCGTCCGCTTCATGGAATCGGCATTTAGTAAGCTTTTTACGATGACTGTACATATTAGTTCTCCCAAACAACAGGCAACGAAAACTAAAAGCAAGCGCCAAGCTTCGACAAACAGCATTCTGCATTATGAATGACTGATATTTTTCTTTATGATATGATACTACCGGCGTGCTGACGTTCACGTCTTCACGTGTATAGCAGTGTCTACTTATTAGTGGCACGAGCATCGAGTGACACTCTTATTTTTTGCGCAGCACTTTCGGTTCGCCTCTTGAGGCGACCGGGATGAAATTCAACATAAATCAGAAAAAATAGGAAACGATAGTAGAGTAAAAAATGCATCGGTTTCCTTATAGTATAAGCTTAGTTTCAAGTTGAATTATGGAATGTCTGGAATAATTAGAATTACTTAGAAATCACTCATTACCACACAACAAAACACAGCATCGTACACTTAAGAGACCCGCCATGTGAGCACGACTTTGTCGAAATACCTGAAAACCCAGAAGTAGAAAGCGGAAGCAATGACGTCACTAATGGCGTCACACTCATGAAGGTGGTATTATATTTAACCGGCTAATTAATGGAAAACAGTTCCCTACGAGTTCGGTTTGTGCATTGCGTTCGCCTAAAGTTAACCTAAAGTGCACTAATACCGAGGTGCGAGTGCCACTAATAGATCCCTAGGTAATATATTAGGGTCGCCTACCATTCTTTTAATACATATTACACTCCATGTATTCCGAAAGGCATCGGGTGGGTTTAAGGAGAAAGGGGGAGGGGGTTATCTAAATTCAACGAAAGACACCCATGTCAATAGCCATGTGAACCATTAAGTGCAGCGTAGGTACATGAAAAATGATGGCGCATGGCTGTTTGTGTCGACAAGGACGTCGGTACTGATCGACCAGTCGCAAGCGTAGTCGTAGAGGGTCACTTAGGTGAATACACAGTATTAGTTGTAACGTGAAAAAAAGCGGTGCTGTCAGCGACGTGTTTACGGAAATACGACATGATTCCAAATAAATAGGAACAGGAGTTTGTTGTCACGGGCCCACTTTTTCTGCGTTTCTTTTCTTTCTGTATGGTTTGCTTGGTGCCTTCATTAGCACACGCATTTAACAAAAAAAAAAGCCACTAAATCCAATATGCACCTGGAAACATTTTCTAGTTTGCACAAAAACGCTTCAGTACAGTGGTTATGTGTGACAACAAAAGAAACAAAAACAAATGAGGTTACAAACTATATAAGAATGGGCGCTTGGGGCTTATGAGTAGTGTAAGCGAGATTTCGTAAGGTTCGCCATTAAGATAATGCATCATTGGTAAAAACATACGCGAATTTAACTTGTGTTCTCTTGCGCTACCTTGAATGAAAAAAACAAGATAATAATTTGGTTACTAAGTTAGAATGTAGCTCCCACGTGATTCATTGAGCAGGAGATTTCACTTAGCGAGAAACCCATTGCACACAATGAAGCATATTAGACGTTGTTGACCTTCTCCAGTTTGTTTTGTTCTTTAGAACGTACACTTTCCCCGTGTGCATTCAATGTCAAAGAAAGTAATGTGTTTACGAGCATCGAGAAGAGGTTAGAAAACAGAGAAAAGAAAGAGAGGAGGCAAGGACGTTAACCATAAAAGGGTCTGCTTGGCTAACCTGCACTGGCGAAAGGTAAAAGGGGAATGTTATGAAGGGAGAGAGAGGGAAATGCAGCAAATATGTGCACGTGTGTGGACAGCAGTACGCATCCAAAGGCTCTCACACGAGCCAGTAGTCTTCAGAAAGCACAAAAGCGCTTTCACTACTTTCTGAGAAGTGCTGCGTCCATAGTAGCAAGGATTTACATCTAGTAAATCAAGAATGCGAGTCTCATGTTTCGCATTGTTCAAAATGCCAGAGGCATATAATCTACCATGTGTCCGTCTCTTCACTCGATTCATCGGTCAAGCTTTTTATAAGACCTTGACTAAGCTCAATTCTTCGGAGTGCAAATGTCTGTACCTACAGGCGGCGAACGACATTTCGGCTTACTGTTCGGTTTTAAAGCGCCGAGCATGTCTGAACATGCTTTACTAGCCGCTCTACTGAAGCTATGCCGCTGGATTGTATTGAGCGAGACGCATTTTTTCGACTTTCTTGCCGAAACAGCGTATTTCATGAAAAATTTCGACTGCGCGGCCAATAAGTTATTCAGTGGCAAGATTCAAACTCAAGCTGAGTATTGCGCATAAGTTCGCTCTTCGGGGAAACATATGCCGTTGGTGTTTAGGCGTTTGAATGTTTGATGACAATTCTTTCGCGCGCGTTCTTGTGCGATGCATCTGCATTCGTTTCTACCCCCTTCAGATGCACGCGACGCTTTCCAGTGGCGCAGAAAGTATTGCACAAGCGATACAGTGCAGCTTAAAATTGAGAAATGTCATACCCGAGAGAAATAAAGGTTTCGCGTTGCGTATGCCCGACAATTTAACGCCAGCTACGCGGTGATTTTCGGGGACAAAACGGCGGATACCAACTACAAGCGTCTGCACTGCTTGCGTCAATCTCCTCAACAGTGGCAAATTTTAACGATGTACTCGTAAGTTTCATGGTGCGCCAAAGCCGCCTTAAGCTCTTACAAACCTTCGGAATCGGATGCTCAAGAGCCTCCACTTCTCCTTTTTGAGGCTTCTGTTCATATTCAGTGTCTTGGCCGTGAGAGTTAGGCGCATTTCCTCTCCCTTTGCCTTTCGCTTTGTATTTGCTGTCAAGAAGGATATTTTGCTTTCCCACAAATGCATTGAAAAGCGTCGAGCCTGTTCAACTCGAACAAGTTGCACTCTGTGTTTCTCGCGCTGCCCTGATTCAAAAAAAAAAAAAAAAGAGAGGGGGGGGGGCGTAGTAAAGGCAACGTACACAGCGCCCTTTACTATGTCCCGCTTTTGCGCTGTTCGATTTCCATCTAAATATGCGCCAAGTGGTTCAGTTAAGCGCAATGCTGCAGTGACGTCATACTCTCTTTTTTTTACGCGCTTCCCAAAACTGCCTGTAAGCACGCACGCTGTGCAGATATGTGCACGTGCCACACATTCATGTCAAGGAGTGAGGAATTTCAGTATAACAGTATTTTGGCCTAATCGAGTAGTCAAACGTAGCTTATCATTTTTATAGCTCCAGCAGGGAACACGCGTGCAGCCTTTGATCACTGTGCAATATTAAGGCGTAAAGCTGTTCTCGGGCACTTTCGTAAAATAAACAAATGAAATGAAATAAAACGTCACTGTTAAAAAAAAGTCGAATAAAAGAGAAGACAGCCTGCCATGTCTATTGATAAAGATTTTCGTCAGTAATTGTCGAACTCCTCAAAGAATGTTCCCATTAAAACTAATGATTCCAATTGTCAGCAATGGCGCTTGCTGCACTCAAAAACCGCTTCACTCACGTCTTCACGGCAAACAAAGCAAGCCGCGCCTCCCGGCTCTTTCACGCGCATTTGTCCCTCTTTTTGTCCTGTTATTTAGCGCTGTTTTCATGAACCATCATCTATATACCAACCAGCCCAAATGCGTGCTCTTCTGCATTTAGGATAACTTTTTAAATTCCTCAGCATAATCCGAATCATAGCATAGAGGATTCCCGAAGTTTGTTCATATTCTCAGCATTCTTTACCTATCTATGACATTAGTAGTATGGTTAGAGACTCGCTTCTGCGTGTTGCCGAATCCGGCAAAATTGGTGCCTTCCGGTAGCATGCGTGGCTTTGTTGACCAGTTGCATTCACCCAAATGGATCGCGTACTCGTTCGCTGAAACACCCTGTACAACATGTGTAAGCTCTTCTAAGCAGAAGAGTGCGCATTTGGGCTGGTTGGTCCATGATTACGAGCAATAAAACAGCACTAAACGACAAGACGAGTGAAGGGACAGCGCTGTTGTCTGTGTCCCTTCACTCGTCCTGTCGTTTAGCGCTGTTTTAATGCTCTTCTAAGCGTTCCCATCACCTCTCTACCACTACTACGTAACCAGCTTCCCACGCTTCACACACGCACTAATTTACAGTTTGACATTCGTAATGCTACATCATTAAAACAGAACTGCTCCGCTCTTGGCCCCGGCGGACTAAAGTCGTACCCCAACCGAAATGTTCAGTCGCGAGCCTGACGCCGTAGCCACAGCGCGACATTCGCGAATGGAGTTCATTGCCGTGTGATGTGCGCTGCGAGGGCTCGGATGGTATGGTCTTTCGGACTTTGTTTCAAAGGGCACAGCGACACCACAGCGAATGAAGACGGCGTGCAAAGTAGAAGCTGTTCCTGAAAAGAAAACGGTGTCTTTTGTGAAGTCCTGCTGCTGTCCCAGTAAGTGATTTCAACGTCAATAAAATAACTAAAGTCAGCAGATGTTTATGTATTGCTTTCGGCATGTAACATCTCTCGATGACGCTCATGCAGGATCGCACTCGCACGCCTGTTGAAACAGTTTCACGTAAACAGAAAGGAGGGTATCACTAGTTACCTAGGCAGGGCACCAGTAAAAAAAATAGTGATTTAAAGCGGTTCGACATGGCCCGTTTGTCCTATGAACCAAAAATGAAATTTGCTACGAAAACAAAGTTTGCGAACAATGGCGCGACATCGACTTGGTTCTGTCGCGATCCAGCCTCCCAAGTGGATCACGCATGAATGCTCCTGTGTTTTGAATACAAAAGAAATCGCGTTTGCTCTCCTGCCAACAACGGAATCGTCCGCCCACCTCCACACCGCCCACCACACTCCCCTGACTTCTTCCATCCCAGCAACACGACCGTCCTTCCTATCTCTGGTCGCACGACGCTCTGTTCTCGTAGACGCCTTCCTAGCCATTTTCTTTCCACTGCGACACTCCGAAATTCGTCTCGGAGGCAGTCGAAAATCTAATTGTAAACCGAGTGCACTTCGAAGTGCTTCCGCTGAGACTCCGGGCGCTGCAGCTCGGAAGTGTGTCCGTCTTGAAGAACGACGGCGATCGATAACTGAGTAGTGTCTTTCGCCCATTTATGCTATCCCTGATTTTCTTTAGTTGTTCTTTTTCACCGGCCCTGACTCCCTTCTACTCTTGAAGCCATCCCGGAGCTCTGAGCTAGAAGAATGTTTGCACTATACCTATAGCCGAATTCTGGGCAAGGACAACCCATAATTAGCAAACAAACGAGGGAACTATGAGCGTAACAGGCGTTATGCCTTATAGAATATGCTGCAGCCATGCCAGATCGGTATTTTGAAAACCTTATATTATCACTTCAGCTTCTTCAAAACAATCCGATATCACTCATATGTTTAAACTGTAGCCGTACCGTTAGCATAACTTTAATGAAAGGTAATTTATCCCTTCCATCACATAAAACATAACTTTTGACTTTGCTTCATCAATTTCAGTACCAGTATTCACATTATCTCATTACAAGTCGCATGTCATCGACCACGACCGTATAGCCGGTACTAAATCAGGCAGTACTAACTCTTTCAGTCAGTCTCTTTTACTAGAACATCGCAGGAAGGGAATCACATTGCCGGAAACATTTCCGCCATTATGGTTAAGAAACTCTTTCGCGAGACACAAGTTAACGTTTGCTTAACCAGGCATTGATAACAAGTTATTCCGTGTACCTTAGTTGTCGTATATTATGTTCTACTTTCCATTTCCTCACACCCATCGCGCAGTGTTAGGAATATATTATACTTGTGGGCAATGCTTTTCTTTGTCATTCTGCTTCGCCTGCAAAAGTCCGCAGCGGCGGCTGCAAGAAAACACAAAGAAAGAGAAAAAACCTCGTCGTGCTTTTATCCGGATCGATAAGCTCTCATTATGCACAGTAAAAAGCGAGATCCGAAGTCACCGCTCCTTGTTTTGCCTTAGAAAATTACTGCTTGTGATTTAAAGAGCGAAGCTTCTCTTTGCGAACTTTGCCGCGTTTCGTGACCGCGAGTGCTACAATCTGGCTGTTCGCTTGCCGAGTAGGTCATCCAATTACAGTGGAGCACGCGTGCCGCGCACCACTGGGTTCCTTGCACCACCACAAGATGCCGCTTGCCTCCGCGCGTCCGCGGTAGCGGCGGTGCTGGCCTTGCAGTGAAGGAAGAACCAGAAGGCTCGTCTTCGCGCATCGGCGGCTGCGGCTGTGGCAATGTATTACCCTGTCTGCAATGCCTGAATAAAGCCTTTCCTGTCACTTTATGCGGAAATTCAGTAATCACAAACCCGTGTTTCCACTCTTTATGCACTCTGACAAAGCTTCTCTGTATATAGATTCCAACTAGTTAAATGTGCTACATTTTTTTTCGTTCCGTTTTCCGCTACTACTGACAGCGTAGCTTCTTGGCTCCGGTTTTTTCATTTTCGAACGCGATATGTGAGCTGTATAAGAGTGTGATTGTTAATGTATTCTCAAATACCTGTCCCTAGAACGATGACTATCCATTGCACTACAATTTATCAGCAGTTTCCTGCTTTCCTTTTTATGTTTTTCGCAAACAAAAAGACGGGCTCTCAGAGGCCTACCACAAATTCATCCGGCTCTGATGTGTGGTACGGCACACGCAAGCCTGACGCCATAAAAACAAAAACAAAACAAAAAAGACTACGTTATCGCAAGGTAGGGTCCAAAAGGGAGCATTTTTTTTTTCAAATATCCTGTTGTTTCTGGGCTGTTGTGACAGGATGATGTGGGCCCAGGCCTCAAACACACAGAGATGGCACAATGAAAACAGAGAGGCACCAGTGAAAAAGAGACCGAGAAGCATGTTCTGCATGGACGCGGACAAAGGGTACGGGGCAGTTACGTTCCTTGTCATTCCGCCGTTCTTTTCGGGGTGCAGCATTTAGTGCGAAGGAGCGCAAGGTGGCAGGACGAGACGAGATGATACGGAGTCGTGACGTGGTCAGTCGAGATCATAATGAAAGCATGGCGCCCGGACACATATTGGTGGGATACTGTAACGTCTTGGAGGAGCTGATAGTGAGTCAGCCCTTTTGTTGTTCCTCGGCAGCCAGAGTAGCTTTTGAACCGCGACCACCTCGAGTACGGCTCAAATAGTACGAGTCAGTCGCAAGCATTTGGAACGGGAGGCCAAGATAGCTTCCGTAGAAGTAAAAAGTGCTGTTTTGTTTTATTTTTGAGCATTTGAAAAATATCGCGATTTAAGACTACAGTTTCTTTCAGTATGTAAGGTATGAGCTTTGTGTATGTTTTGTTCGAGAAGCTCCGAGAGTTGAAAGACGCGTTTTATGCAAACCTGTAGTTTAGCGAGTTGTTAGTTAATGAGTAAATAGGCTTTCTTTTTTGTGTGCGTGAGTAACCTGAAGGCCAAGGTTATCATTGAGAGGCCTATCGTAACGCGTGTGTGTATTAGTTAACCTTATCTTTTGTGTTTTTTTTATTTTCCAAGGTAAAGCGAGTAGATTTTCAGTGAGTGCATGATTTGCACTGAGAAACGTTCTTAGTTCCTTTAGCGCGTGTCCTGTGCGGACGGAAGGAAGCAGATTTTTGACTGGGTTGCTCGTGTGTGTTAAGGACAGCCGTATTCTGACTTCTTCAGTGAGCGTGCTTAGAACGACTTATTAGCAGACGCATTATTTTAAGGGTTCTGTGGAGTGCGCAAGCTACTCAAATTAAGTTCGTGTTTAGGGTACGTGCCCTGTAGGAACTAAAGGAAGAAACGTGAGTAAGCGTAATGAAGCATTTGCCTATGACGAAAGTATGCGTTCTGAATAGTGACCACAAAGCCAGAGCGCTTGTGATTACGTACTTGTGGAGTTGACCAAACTGTTCAGTGGCACCAGTACGTGCGTTAAGTACGCCACTGCGCTAGGGTGAGAACAGGCTGTTCGAGAAATTAGGCCACTTAGGCTATGTTCGGTTGTTTTCATTGTTTGTTTGCAATGACAACGAACTTTGTTTTGCAACAACAATAACACTCTGGTCTTGTCTATAAAACTCTGGTCTATAAAACAATCAGCATTCTTCAACAGCGTAGTGACGGTATTACAATTCGTTTCTTTCAGGAACACTCGCCGCGACGCAGGACGTCTCCATAAAAACTGTTCAGCAATCACGGCGTCCCTGAGGGAGCCCAAGGTCCTCTCAATATGGAACATTTCAAGCCTAGTGGCCAAATTAGCCTGATATTCTACCTGAATATTGCTGGCCAGTTTCGTTGTCTTCGGTCCTTGTGTCTCGAAACTTTTCCCGGTGTACCTCAGTGGTGTACTGAAACCGCTGAAGGAGAGTAGCTTTCAGCTGGTCGTAGTCTAGTGCTGCATTCGAATCAAGCCGTCCTATAACCGTCAACGCTTCTCCTGTGAAGCAGAGAATGAGGGAGAGTGTCCATGTTGCACTGGGCCATTCTTGACGTCTTGCCACTCACTAAAAACGTTGCAAGGATGCGTCTGAATAATCCCAGGCATAGTTAAACGCGGGGATCACCTTAGGGGGACTGAACAGCTCGGGAGCCGTCCAGGTAACCGACTGTTCCGTAGATCTCTCAATCAACGCGCATTATGCGCCAGCAGTCCTTTCCTGGAACTAGATCTTGACCTTTAGCACTCGTTATTCCGCTTCCAATTGTAGAAACTCTTGTTCTGCCTGCGCTTTCGTGTCTTCGCGATGTTGGGTACGCTGGTCCCCTTTCCTCGCAATTTCTGTGACAACCCAGGACTTAAGCTCCGCTTCTGCCATTCCTAACTTTTTCCCTGTGACGTACAACTTCTCAATATCTATGCCCTTCCCACCTGTGCATTTCAGAATCCTGACAGGCTCACCAAAATTGTGATAAGATGATGTAGGCCCAGGCCTCAAACGCACTGGGATGACCCAATGAACACAGAGAGGCTTTAATGACAAGTGTACGGGAATAGGGTAACGCACAGGATAACACACATGATTCACTTCATGGTTGTCTGCCGCTTAGGTCGTAATGCACAGCGTCACTGTAGGAAAATATCTCATGGCGTGTCGGTATCACATGCTCCCACCACGAGGAGCCGCCACGATGAATCTGGAGCAGCGGGTGGCGCTGGGGATGGAGGCCAGGATGCAAGCCCAGCACACGACAAGCCACTCACCTCACAGCTGTATGGTACGACTGCCCACCACAGGGTCACCGTAAAGAGGTATCACCGTAAAGTGCAGTTAGATGTTGATGGGCGCACAACATTTCCGCAGGCAGAAATTCAATTACAGCCCGCTGTTTCAACCAGACGTCCCCACTGGATGCCATGGATTGCTCGATTACTGTGGAACGAGAACAGATAGGAAGGTGAAGAAAGTGATATTGTCTAGCATAAACATCAGCGCATTAGTTGCAAAGAGTTCAAAATGTTCGCAATAAAATTGGCAACTAAGTAGGCTTGGCGGTATTACTTTCTCAATCGCCCTCGTAATTTCTTTGGCTCTTCTTTGCGTTATTTGCTTCTATTGGGTGCGCTACTTAAAAACCGCTAGCTATGGATACCAAGGGTTCTGTAAAAGGACGGCCAGGTTGGTGTATTCGGCAAAGTGTGCTGTTAACACAGCGAACAGCTGATTGATGCATATTTCACAAAGTTCACTGAAAAAAAAAAACAGCGCTCACCATAAAAGGAGAAATCGATGTAGAAAGGAACACGCATTTTTCTAATACTGATACTGAACAAGGATAATTCTACTAATGAACATGGATTTATTCGTACGATAGTGACAGGTCATTACTGCATGAGAAGGGCTGTAACAAATACTTCCCGCGTGCTTGGGAGCGGCTAAGAGCGGGAAGTCCTCATTGCGGACTAGCTAAGCTTTCAGAAGGCTTGCCACTGTTGCCAATGCTGAGAAGCAACGTGCATAACGAGAACGTACTATTGAACGCAGCATGAGCTACAATGTACAACCGCACTGCCACATGCATTTGCGCTGTCGCTCATACTGAGCGCGATATCTAGTACACTGCTGAGAGTTATAGAATTAATCACTGAAATTGGTAGCGGCCAGGAGATAGGCGAGCTTCAGGAACGTGCGCCTATGAGGAAAAGTGGGGATTGAAAACAAGATTAATACGTTACTTAAGTGTAAAACCGGCATCGGTTAGAAACAAAGTAGATAGCTGTATTGAGAAGGCTAATTTGAAACCCCCGAAAGGAACAAAAAAATATCATACACATTTCATTCTTGTGGTTTCTTCGCATGGATGACAGTAACTACTTCTGTAGCTATTGTTTCAGTTTTCAGGCTGATATGCATGTGTTTACATACCCCGCACCTGTATTGCAATTTGTACGCAAGCATTACTTTAAAAAATATATTGGAAAGCTCGCTCTCAGATAATGAAAATTTCCAGCAACATGCTTTCCGAGATAATTCGCTCATTCGTATACATTTCGGTCCAGACAACCTCGTATACACTTCTGCGTTCCGCCGATAAAGAAATACGTGGCTCTCTTGCGCGTTTGCGACCACAGAATGCCAGAGCATTCGAGCCCGCCTATCTCATTTCGCCGCCTAGCACCGTGCTGAGAGAGGTGTTCGCCCAACCCTCACGTTCGTTTTCCTGCCAGTACACTATTCGCGATAGGTAGCGTTTGAGCAACACATTTCTCTGTGTTTGCGCAACCTACCACTCCTCTTACGTTATCACAACCAGCATGCATTGAAGGCTGCGTGGCCCATACTCGTTCAACTTGGAGGTCCGAGATATGCAAACGGCAGAAAGCGTATCGTCAGCCGGTCAAGCGGCACGCTCCTTTGCACGCCGCCATCCGTCCTATTGGGAACCGACAGCTTGGCTAGTAGGAACGTCTGGCGGAGCAGGAACAAACAGCGCGATTTCCATCCACTTTATATACACTCGTTTTACCTTCTTCTTTCTTTTATAATCATGTTATTTTCTTTTATTATTATTGCTTTTCTTGCGCTCAGGCGGGCCATCAGGGCTTTGCGCTTTATATTCAACATGGTGCCTCTACCCAGGTGCTGGAGTTTTTGTTTTCTTCTAACGCGCGTTTATCAAACACCCGTCATCCGTTTTCCTGGCAGCTATTCTCTTTTATTGCACCCATATTTCGTCCAGGGGTGAGATGTGAAATTTGTTTGCGTGTATATATGCGCTGCTTTTATTTATTTATTTATTTATTTATTTATTTATTTATTTATTTATTTATTTATTTATTTATTTATTTATTTATTTATTCTTTCTGTCTTTCATTTTTTCCGATGCAGGTGCCCGGTCGACTGTTCTGGCCATAAGCGTCGTAATCTTCTCGCAACATTCACTCCTACTTTTTGACTTTAATCGCTGGTGCTGTTTGCTACCGGTTGGCTTTATTGTTAATGCTTTTCGTGTGTGTGTGTCCCGTCTATAGGTCGTATGGAGTTTGCTCGCATTTCTTATTTGTAACTGGGCAAAACAGAACGTCAAGATTGGCAGAGAGAATGACATAAATCACGGACGGTGATTTCCGCCTTGCGATTTCTGTGAATCGCGTATGCATTGCGACGCCACCTGATGTTCACCGCGCGAAGTTTCCCTGGAATGCTTAAGAAATGTGTTCATAACCGTTCGACTTCACATCATTTCCAGCTGTGATTTACTGGCGCCGTCAGCGAAAAAGAGACGCGTAACAGCAAGACTCTATGACAATACTGAAATGTCGGAAAAACGCTTCTTTGTTTAGGCCATCTCACGTTCGCGCTTTAAGAGAGTTCGTAAATGGAACGCCTACCCACAGACTGTGCCTTCCTTATTGGAATGACCAACAGACTCATGTGCAACACATGCAACAGCGATGAGACGTTCACACACATTATCTGTGTCTGTCCACGATATAGGCCCATAGACAAGTGATGTGCAGAGTGCTGGACCAATTGGACAATCTTCCACTATCAGCGCTAAAAGCTTTAGGTCAGTGCTCATCCGCGCTTAAGGCCTTACTCGCCTTACTAAGGTTCCTGCGGTTTACGAGCTTTCACGATAGAATTTAAGAACGCTGCCCCTTATCGCTCTGTAGCGTGCGTGGTTTGTTTGTGTACGCCTCTCTCTCTCTCTCCGTTCCACTCTCTTTCTCTTTTTATCCCCCTACTCTTTCCCTCGGTGCAGGGTAGCTGACTCTCTATCTCTCTCTCCCTCCCCCTTCCGTTCTCTTTCTCTTTTTAGCCCCCAACTCTTTCCCTCCATGCAGGGTAGCTCACTCTTTCTCTCTCTCTCTCCCCTGCCGCTCTTTCTCTTATCCCCTACTCTTTCCCTCCGTACTGGGTAGCTGACTCTCTCTCTCCCACCCCTTCCGCTCTCTTTCTCTTTCTATCCCCCTTCTCTTTCCCTCCGTGCAGGGGAGCTGAAAAGAACTACTTCTCTTTAACATCCCTGTCTTTCTATGCATCCTTTCTCTCTCTATCTCTCTTTTAGGAGACTTTAGTGAAGCATGAGCTTCACTTGGACGTTAGGCCACGATCAAGCAAAGCCGAAATCTAAATCGACGCGGTGAAATTCAATAAAGCACGAAGTTTCCGGCTAAGCGTTCGACACCATATACTGCAAGAAACTATTATTCATCGAGGGTCGTTTTGCTATTTAACTAGCCATATTAGGCGCGTCACAGTTCTCCCCTTGCCGGCCGTGGTGGCGAAGTGGCTTCGCCGTCGCTCTGCTAAGTCTTTATAAATACTGCTAACTACCAGACAACTACACGCTTGCTACCATGCGAAGTCGATTAGCGATGTGCTACTGATCTTTCCATCAACGGCAAAGACCGTGGTGGCACGTGGATTTGTGCCGCTTTCAATAAAGCACCCTGCTCCGGCAATATTGCCGTCTGATGCAATTAGAATAAACATTAACGCCCGTGGATTCATGCCATGAGGTCTTGGTATCGAGAGGCCCACAAGGCTGCCAGGACGCAATTAGTTTCTCAGCGTCTCTCAGGAAATCTGGGATGAGTACTACAGGTTTTTCTTCTTCAAGTCAGTCAAAGCGCCAGTAAATTTCATCCGAGTGGCCGTCAACTTAATCCAAGCGCCATTCAAATTAATTCAGTTGGCAGTCATTGGAATCAAGCCCTAATCAATTGAATCCAAAAATCGCAATATTTAATCCATACGCCAGCCAATTTAATCCAAACGCCAGCAAATTTAATCGAGGCATAGCGTCCTTGAAGAACATTCGAATTTCAGGGCAACCTAAAATTTTCGAATATAAAATGGGTTGATATTTTTATTCAAAATAAAAGGACAAGTGGGTGACCAATATCGTTGCTCCCACGTCGCAGACGACAACCTTTGGACGCTTCTATTTTTTTTTTGTTTTGCAACGACTGAGAATACAAATTCTCGCAGACAAGTGCGAGAAAATGTTTATATAGAATCGTTAAGAGAGTTAGTGACGCAGGTAAGATGATGTGATTAGTATAAACCGAAACCCCAAAGAGTGACTCATTGATGATTACAAAGGACTGATAGGCCTTGGCCACTAGTGAATACGAATCACTCTTGCTGCCGTTATCGTTAGCATTCAATAGAAAGCGTCATCATGGACACCATTCATATTCTCATGATATTAGCAACTGCATGATAAATCTGATAGGAGCAAGTCACTAGTGATCAGAAGTTACTGACTATGCTCAGTTATGTCAGATGATCACTTGTACCTTGCGATCACCATTGAATCGCTTATTGCTTTTGTGGTGGATACCGATGACGACATTTTACCTGCGGCATTAACCCTCTTAACCATCCAATGCTGACACTTCCTCACACTTGTTGCAGAGTTGCTTTCAAAACACACATAAACACACACAAAAAGCGTCGAAAGTTTGTCATAAGTCACGTAGGAGAAACGTTATTGATCCCCCACTTTGCACTTTTATTTGAAATGAAAACAAACCCCTAACATTTTCGAAAAAATTCAGTTGCCTTGAAATTCAAAAATTCGTGAGATGCGTTATGCATCGATTAGATTAACAGGCTTTTGGATTAATTCAGCTTACGTTTGGAGAGAATTCAATGGTTCTTGAAATAAATTGAGTGACATTTGGTATAATATGACTGACATATCAATTGTATTGGAAAACCAGTAGAAACGCTACCCCTCGTCTCACTGCTTTGCTTAAAAATACGGCGTAGATTGCAAAGAAGGTGAGCTATCGCATCGTACACTATCTCTGCTCAGCGTTGCAGACCCCATGCGCTCGGAGCAATGACGCTCATGGCCGATCAATGGCGGAGACCCTGGCGCAGACGACCTAGACGCCATCGACGCCATATAGGCGTCAGCATTCGCCGGGGTCGGTGTGCTCTAGGAGGGCAATTTGGTGTGCGGCCCCAAATTGGGCGTGCGAAAGAAAGTGCGCGAAAGAAATGTGAGGTTTTATGTGGAAATTGGACTTGTTGTTTAGCATAATTGGCGCTCACCATGCAACTGTTGCCTTTCTTTCTTCGACTTTCAACAAAGGCTCTTCAGCCGAACATCGGAGACAAATCACCGTCTGCATCCGCGGAATTCTTCGCGTGCCGACGTCGAAGTGAAACTTTATAGTAGTGGTCATGGGAAAGGAACAATCTGACAGAGCAGGATGGCGATGGAGGGAAAAGGAAGGGGTGTGGGGGGAACGGCACGAGTCTGATAGGCCATGTGCTGTTTATCTAGCTTTTTTTTTCTTCATTCCGCTTTCTTTCGATTCTTTTGCTTCTGCTCGCGAGGGTCGTATATTAGGTCGTTTACCACTTACGACGAATGGGCCAGCCCTACTGTGCCACGTCTTTAGTTTAAGCTTCCTACAAGCGAGAGGGCGAGTGTGTTTCCATGCTTTGGACAAATTATCGTTTACTACGATTTCCTTGCACAGGCACTGTGTACACTTGATCACACTACGCATTTTCGGTAGTGCATTTTCGTAACCCTGATGCGCTATGTTTTTGTTTGGTTGTGTGCTGTTTTTGAGCACCCATTACGCCCCATCGCATCGCCTGTCACAGGCTTTCTTTCTAATCATTGTTATTTTTTTATGCACAAAAATATGCACAATGCACAATACAAAAACTGAATGGCGAGTCTCGTGCAACAGACTAACAGTTTGCAATGTAGTGAACGTAAGCTATTGTGTCGACGTTTTGACAAGAACTTCTCTCTCCTAGGCACTTGCCAGCCAAAGCCTCAAAGTTCAGTCCTCAGCTCTCTTCTATAGAGCGGCGGTTGGGTACGTTCCATTGTTAGTCTGCGCGTTCCAGGATCGGCCGTCGTTTCGAAAGAGTGACCAGACACTCGCTGCTTATCGCTAAGCCAAGCGTAGGAGCCTGTGAACTGACCCACCCAATCATTGGACGCACCCACATTCAAGCGTACGGCGAAGCATGGGTCAATAAGATGTATTCGTTCTCATCAAAGGAAGAAATAATTTCTTTTTGCGTAAGCTCACTGTTAGTAGCAATTGTTTGGCTTGTTTGCTATGTTTCAAACATTAGCGCTAGTTTTGTTCGAACTGTGTTTATGACGGTATGCGCGCAGTACATGCGTGTCCTTACTTCCCGGTAACAAAATCGATGGTGGAAGCGAGCACTGTGCGCCTGCCTTATTCTCCCTCAGCGTGCATGTATTGCGCCACACCGAAACGATTTCATTAAGACGTAGCAAAAAGCCCACAAATTTACATTTGTTGTATTATACGTCATGATATTACCCGTTCTCTTAAACTAGTCCTTTTCTCGTTATTTCGCATTCGTATTCATTTTATAACTTTTTACAATGGAGTCTATTTATTTTTTGAACCGTTCTGTTATATGACCCGCGAGGAACAAGCTTTGAGACAGATGGGAAAAGTGAAGGAATCATAACATTAAGAGGGCAGAAGAAATGCAAGAAGGCCTGTTATTTAGGTTATTATTATTATTTTATCTCGCTCCCAGAACTTTGCATCTTCTCAAGGAACTGCGATATAGCCATCTTCAAGAGCGATACAAGTCAGAAAGCCCTCAAGGATAAGCGCTGTCCGAGACGGTAAGGTAACTAGTACGTCCAGAAAAATTGTATATAATAGTGAAATCGCTTATAGAAACAACGTAAGAATTGTATTCCGTGACGAGATGGCCACCGGTGCGTCAGCATTGTCCATGAGAACATCGGAACCAGCGTAATTGACTCACAGCAAGGCGTACAATGGTGTGTGACGAGACTTCTGATCGGTATGAAGAGGCATTCACTGACATAGGCGTCGATGACGGCAGCGAGGGGGATGACAGCTTAGGCGAGAGAAGAATGCTAGAAGCTAATTTCAGCTCTGTCAAAAAAATTTCGGCCAGGGAATAGCCAGGAAATCCAATAGTAATGATATACATAACATAGCGTCAGCAAGCATTCTTGGGATTACAAATAAAATAAAAATAAAATGATATGAACAAGTTTCTGAAGACTAGCTGTTCACTAAGGCATCTTGACAATTCTTTCAAATTCTTTCCCCTTCTCTTCGTTTCTTCACTTTTTCATACCTTCTTCTATCTTTCCACCCCTAACTGGTATGCACACCACTGGGCGAGCTTTATTAAACCATTGTCTGCCTTCATAAGAGGGCCTATAGCTCTGCATGTCCTCGGGGGCCATTCACCGAGGCATTGGTACGCTTTCGGAGAATGAAGTCAGGCACCAAAAGGATCGATGTGCAGGTGTAAAAATGAAACGAAAAACTATACCGGACACGGCGAGCGAACGATTTGTGCGAGCGTCCCTGTGAACGATGTGAACATTGTTCTTAGCACTGTACGTAATAGCCTGCCCTCGATATTGAAGGAAGAGAAGACTTAGAGATACGTTGATTGTGCAACGAAGCAAGAACTATATAGGTGTAACTAAGCATACGCACACGTTAAAAGAATGCCGCCTTTACGTAATATCGACGTAATAGCGAGGAGTCCCATGTATTGCCCATCCCATCCGTTTGACGCTTTTCTAGGGTATGCTCTTAAAATGAAAGACGGAATGTCTTCAAATCCTAAATATTATTTGGACTTGGACCTTTTGGATGTCACGTAAGCCACGAACAAGTTTTACCACTAAATGTGTCATCGGAGCTGTGTATCGTGGTAGACTGGAGATAAATTATTCGTGAAAGCTTGTGATATACCTCTGCGACCGCTGGCGCGGCCTAGACCCAGGCCATCAATTGCAGGATAATTAATAAAGTTGTCACACTCGCCGCGAAAAAGCAATCTCCTATCACTGGCACAGGTAAAGTCACTAATTTGTATGCGAAGATTGATATACACAGCCCAAGCTTGTTACGGAGAACATTCCGCAATTAATAAAATGACAAAGGGTGCGCCTGCTTTCGCCGACAACACTGCGAAATGTATAAGACATTGAAATTTTGAACTACAGAAATGAAAAAAAGTGTTACACATTTTTATTTTGTGGAACCTAAATTTACCAATCAATTTAAACATTTAAAATTATAACGTTTTAACGAATTGGCATATCTTCTTCGTTAAAACGAAGATAAAGAGCGAAGTAGCTACCCATTGCAAAAGACAATAATGTCGTGTCACAGACTTGTTCCTGGTGCGATAAAGTGACGCTATAACTTCTGCATTATTATAAACGTTAAGAGCGGCATGTTTTCGTTTGGCACCAGTCCTAGTAAACAATTAAAGGCGTGCCCGTGCAATCTGTTTTCAAGAAGCAGATAACTCTCAAATGTCGACACTAGTACGAGTCGTCTTTCTTCGCGGAACGTGGCACTCCTGGTGACAAACAAGTAGTGAGACAAGACTTATTCACCATTTACTGCCCTGTATTTGGCCTCTTACCTTTGCCTTCGTTTAATTTTTTTCAACCTTGTGGTGATTTATAGGCCAGCTTCAGACATTGTTTCTGCCACTAATTGCTATCCAAGCGTATTTTTAGTTTCTACTGTGGCGTTATCAAAAGGCAAAATATTGTACGCTGTAAATGTTGCATAGTTTCGTGCTGTATTGATTACAGTAATCATTCGCAGGTACGCGCATATAAGCTCACAGAATCTCCCGTTGAGACAAAGAAAAAAATTCCTTTTAGAGGTTGTGTTCACCTGCGATGAAATTGGTTGACTTTTTGTTAAGACACAGCTATTTCGTCCTCGTCTTACCTATCCTGCTTTTCGCAATTTACCGCTAACTTAATTTATGTTCTTTCACCTGATTGCTGGTGTTGCTGCAAAGCACGGTTTCAACCTGTGATAGCCGCTAGCGGCGAGGCCACGTTGTCAAGGCGCCGCATTTTTCTCTTCCGTAGCATTTGCGGGGTGGGGGAGATACAGCCTGAATTAATGTAGTTCTCAGATGTAAGCGTTTGGCTACCTGAGAGAGAGCATGAGACACAGAGAAAGCTCGTTATTGAGATGCAGTGATTTCAGGCAGTGTGTCTATAGTCCCATATCTTATTGTACATGAGGGAGGGGATGGGGGCATTGAAAGGTGTTATTGGGAGACAAACAGAGGGCAGAGGAGAGAAAATAAAGGCGTCATATAGAAGGACGAGGACATAAAAGAAAGTCTTGACATGCTACTGTGGACATTATCATTTCCTAAAGCTTGTCAGTAAAGCCAATGTTCTTAAAAGATAACAACATTGAGGCCTTCTGTTGCCAGGAAGGAAACGGCATGGAACATGTGGTCAAACACAATGCGTTGGCGGGCTAGTTTGCGCAAATCCATGAATACTTTGTTTAGCGCAAAACACCAGAGGCCTGAAGTTGTGCCGTATTGCCATACAGTGGCTCACAATCTAAAGAATGTCGCCACTAGATACCAAATTCCAGTAGTGTTTTCTGTTTTTCAGAAACTGTCAATGTTGTGCAGCCGCATTTCTAAAACAAGTAAAAACTCAGGTTGTGAAAATAATCACGCGAAGTTTGTAGGATGCAGCGTCGGTGTGGTATGTATATAAGATTCCCTTGTCATGCGGCCAAGTGTATGTAGGGCAGTCAGGCCGCTGTGTTAACGAGCGCCTTAGAGAACATGAGCCATCCATACCAGCAGGCGCAGGTTCCCATTTGACTCAGCGTTGCAAAATATGCAAGTGCAAACCCATGTTTCGTGATATCACGATTTTGAAGAAGAGCCGTGACACCACCACCCGAGAGTTATCGGAAGCATTCTTCATTCAGTCATTGGGGTCACAGTAAATTAGTGTGCCTTCCTTAAGCTTGTACAGTGCTGAATATGTTTTTTTGGATTCTGTTGCCCGAGTGCACTCTTGTGATCGGATGTTGGTGGTACCACCACATCGTGCTCACGGCGCATGTTCCTCTAGTTTCAGCCGTCTATAAAGGAGTGACGCGATAAAATGATGTCAGTTGAAAGTAGCCCCTTGTCCTGGTCGTCTTTCTTGTGTCTTTTGTTTTGCGCTAAACAAAGTATTCATGTTGTCAAACCTCCATTGGTATCAACCATTTGCCTATGCTTGAAATTTATCGCTGTTATAGAGTACTACGTAGTTTATTTCCGTGTATTAAAGAAGAGAGAAAACGGAAGCGGCTGAAATGTAAAACCCCCGAGTGCTACTGTGGGGGACTGCGTTCGGAACCACTTGGGGGCACTGCACATTTTCTTCCTAATGTCTTCATGAACACAGAAAACACTTCAGAATTCCGTAAAGGGACACCAGCAGACATTAAAATGACTAGGGAAATGAATGCATAACTGATATTGCTGTAAAGGAGGCGCAAAGAAGTCCGAAAAATACCTTTATTGAAAGGTCTTGTGAGTTTGTTGGACGGGCAAAAGGTCCCGCCTAGGTTGTGGCAGCAGTTCTTGAGTCTTTGTGGCTTCCTCGGCCCACTGGACAGCCCAAAGGTAATCGTCAAGTGCAGAACTGAGCAACAGTCTTTCAGCGCGCGCGGAGTCGATCGCGAGAGTTTACACTCCCATTATAGCTTGTTATGCCTCGACATTCCCATAATAAATGTTCCAGGTTAGCTCTAGAACCACAGCTCTTTCATTTATCTGTCCTGCATATGTCCGGGTAAAGAAGGTGTGAGATCACGGGATGCAGATAAGTTCTGGTCTGTAACTGTCGCCATTCTATAGACTGCTTTTGTTTTGCTGAGCTTTTGCTGAGGTTAAACAGCTTTTGCTGAGGATAAACATCACTTACAGTGCGTACATAGACCAAAACTCTCCTACAGTCTATGACTTCTAACAGCGCTTCTGGTGGAAGTGTTTTTATTGCCGCGGGTACGCCTTTCGTTAACTTCATTTAATTCTTCAATGTTTTTAATTTCCCCGCTGGTATCCTCTCTAATGTTCCCGAACTTGTCCCAGCCTAAACTGTTGAGCTTCTTGCCTTTCTCCTTGCGCGGTCCCGCTTTGGCTGTTATTTCTTTTACACTGTGATCGCTGCCCAGATCTTGCTTCGTATTTATCCACTGCGTGTCCGTTATGTTTTTGGTGAAATTGAGGTCTGGCATAGCGTTGACTGGACGCAGAAACTGGTGCCTCTCCTGGTGGTTGCTGAAGGAGCAGTTACGATGGTTAGGCCCTCCTGGTGTGCATCTAGTCAGATGTTTCTGCCTTTGGGACTCTCGAATTTATAGCTCCATGCTGCGTGTTGATCATTGAAGTTTCCCCCGATTACTACAGCCTGATTACCCGCTATGGCGGGGGTTTTACGAAACACTGTTCGGAGTTAGTGTTTTCTTACAACGTGGTTCACTGTAAACGTTGAAGACGAAGAGGCTGTCTGCTACTTTCCGTGTGGGTATAATCTCAATTAGGATATTGTGAATATCCCTAATTGCTGTGTGGTGTTTCGCGACCGAAAAGTTTCGTTTTATTTGAGTGGTTATGGCCTTCGTCTCCCCTTCTGCACCATTAAATGGTTTGTAGCCTGATAATTTTGCTATTCCGGTGTTTCTTGAATCATTATGATATCTAGGCTTTCTTTGTCATTCAGGTGCTGCTGTATATTGAATCTTTTTCTATAGTATCCCCTACAATTCCACTGCAAGATCGTGTATGTGTCGCGTCTATTCATGGCGGCGTTACAGATTTCCTGCTCCCTCGGCTAAAGCCGGGGATTTGAAGGAATGTGCCTGTCGTGTTCGCATTAAGCTCCTGCTGTACTTGTTGCATGATACTTGTGCCAATTTCCTCTATTTTGCCTCGATTTTTTGCCCGACTTTTTTCTGACGTTCCGGAAGTGTACTAACTGGTTCTGTCTTTCTTTCACTGTTTCCCAATGCATCTTCTGTGGCTTTGCGTTTAGTCGGAGTGGCTACATCCTCGCCCATGTCTCCTTCTCTTTCCTCCACTACAATTTGTGTGACTTCTCGGTTTTCTAGCGTTCCTTGCCTAATTCTGTTATTCTCCTCTTTGAGCTTTCTGTTCTCATCGTTTATTGTGGCGTTACTTTGATTATACTGTACCATCGTCTGCCTAACCTGTGCTCATTCTTTCTCTAGCTCCGTGATTTTATTTTCAGAATCAAGATCGGCTTCCGCGCACCCCGGAAGCAGTGTCCGCCCAGCCCACTTATAAGGGTCAACCGGGGCGTTGCTTGAGGCTGCTTCATCTTTGTCGTTGTGGGATCTGTATCAGGATGTTGAGCGACCCTCTTCTCTTCTATTGAGTCTAGGGAAGGATGCCGATCTGTCATGTCCTCGGGTGTCTTGGCTCTTGTCCCTCTTGTATTCTGACTGTTTCCCCGCCGTATGGTCTTAGGCTGTCCTAATCGGATCTCGTCGCTTCTTTGGCATTGTGTAAACAGCGCACTCTCCCCGCTTCTTCCCTCCTGGTCTTCTCACAGCGGCGTTTCTTCACCAGGTAGGTGATTCTTGCCCCAGAGAGGAAATGTCGCTCCAGATTAGTGGTCTTGTGGTGGGTTTTCAATTACGCGCGTTCTGTACACCTTATCGTTGGGGTAAGGGCAGATGTTGGCTCGATGGCCTAGACGTCCGCAGGGGTAACGCATGTCGATCCGTTTTCTGTAGCGCGCAAATTTGGCTAGTACGTACCCGTATGTAACGTAGTTGGGGACGTGAAATAAAAATTATGTCATTTGTTGTATTCCGCATCCTCTTGGCCGATAGGACGCTCGGATTCTGCGCCGTAATCAGGTTCTTCCATATGTCTTTCGGGGATTCTTCTAGGAATATCCACCGCATTATTCCTTTGGATGTACTCTGGGGTGGCTTCATACATGCTGGTCTCGAAGACTTGGTCGCCTATCTTCACGCTGGTAATATGGCTGAACTTTGCAGCGTGGTCATCGGATGGCGTCCTCATCACTAAAATCGTTTGCTTGTAGTTGGCACCCGCGATGTCCCCTTCTGATTCTCTTAAGGGTATTCTAGCGGCACTACGAACACAACATACTAGGCGATCGAGTCCGTAGTCGGTGACCTTAAACCCACCACGTGGACGCGTGATCATCTTGTAATTCTTCTTCGGCAAATTGGGCATCTTGCTCGCCATGATGACTTGCCGTACTTCCTGGCCCTTATTCCACGTGTTTCTAACCAAAACCTCTCCTAGGAGACGTTTTTCTTGGTCTTTGTTTCCGGGAATCCCGGATTCCAAGTTGGCTTGCTTGCCTTTCCCCACGTTATGCTAACCTGAGTCTTTGTCGTACTCCTCCGTTATATACTATCCCTTCACACTCGCGGCCTCCGTCTAGCGGCGCTAATCTTGGGTTTTAGGCTCTCCGAGGGGCCCAGATAAGCCTCATCACCGGTTAGGCCAAACTCGCTGCGGCGAGAACTGTGCTGGTTAGGCTTAGTTGCAGCGTCAGTGTGGTTCTTCAGAGAAGGGATCGATGTGCCTTGAATAATTGGTCCACCTACTTGATTTGGATATCCAGGTGTCCCTCGGAACTTCCCGCGTCTTTCGCCTAAGGATTATAGATGGAATCGTCGATCACACATCGTAAAACATTCAAAATAGGTGGAGCCTAGTACGCGACCGTACTCCGTAGCCCCCTCTTCTTCCAAGCGAAATGAAGAGATGAATATTTTGATGACACAGAGAGAGAGAGAGAGAAAAAAAACATTTATTTGGACCACCGAGGTGGTTGCTCTTGAGGTCGAGTGGGTGGGGTCCTCATTCCAGGACTCCACTGGCCGTGGCTGCTCGACGTACTTGATGGACGAGAGCTTCTTGTCCCGCCAGGGTATCGCCGGTCAGCTGTACCTCCCACCGCTCAAATGACGTGCTAGGCGTCTTTAAGTGTTGAGGTTTGCCCTCGCACCCCCAAGAGATGTGAAAAAGTGTAGGGCGTGTGTCGCCGCACCAGGGGCAGATGCCGCGATATGTATGTGGGAACATTTTACTGTATCTGTGTAGGTTTGGAAATGTGTTGGTCTGTATAAGTCGGAGAGCTACGGCATCTTCAGTGCTGACATTTTTGTGAGGCGGGGGATAAATCCTGCGGTTGAGTCGCTGGATCTCCAGTCGGTCGCAATAATTGGATGGCAGGGGCATGAAGGTAAAGGGTGGGGATTGATGAGACGATTGGTCTTGCCCCGCTCGGTTGATTAGCGCTCGAGCTAGGGCGTTCGCCCTTTCGTTCCCCTCCAGACCCGCGTGACCCGGCGTCCACGTGATTTGATGGTATTCTTGCAGCCTCGGGCCTAGAATCTGAGCTGCCAGCAGCCGTGTTCGTCCGTTCGTAAAGTTACGGCAGGCCTGTTGCGAGTCGGTAACGACATGGACTTCCCTGCCTACCCTGTCTTCTTGCTTTATTACCAGCGCCGCGGCTATGGTCTCAGCCGCAGCTGGGGTCTCTGCCCTCACGGAGGCCGCGAGAGTCAAGGAGTTGTCTCTCCCGTTCACGGCGGCTACCGCGAAGAGGCCCCCCACAGGGTACGCCGCCACGTCCACGTACGTCACGTACGGGTCACCCTTGAATTGTCGGCGCTGTCTGTCGACGCGAGCCTTGCGTCGTCCTTTATGGAGTTCATGACTCATGTGCTTCGGTACCGGATTCGCCTTGATCTTGCCTCTGACCTCAGGCGGGAGTGATCGTTGCCCATCGAGGGCACGGAGCTCCGTTGCCGTTCCGGTCCGGTGGAGGATGGCTCTGCCCGCCGCCGTGTTCTGCAGTCTGGCCTTTTGCGAAGCCATAACCGCGTCCGACAGCTCAGCGAAGGTGTTGTGGATCCCGAGGGCCGCTAACTTCTCGTTTGAGGTGGTGACAGGGAGACCCAGGGGCGTTTTGTACGCGCCTCTGATGATGGCATCGACTTGTTCTTGGTCGCGTTTGTTTAGCGAGTGATAGTGATACGGCATGCTATACGTTATTCTGCTGATCACCAGAGCCTGGACGAGGCGAATCGTGTCCTCTTCTCGCATGCCCTTGCGGCTTCTTGTAATTCGTTTTATAATCCGCGAGATCTGGTTGGTGGCCGACCTTAGGGTTTGGATGGTGTGGGAGGCTTTCAGGTTCCTCTGGATCCAAAAACCGAGAATCCTAGTCTTACTGCCTTCCGTTATCTTCTGGCCCTCAAGATAGAGGTCGATAGGGCCGGGGGACTTGTAGATTCCTCCTCCGTGCACCCGGATCACCTCGGACTTTTCGGGCGCACAACGCATCCCGCTCGCTGCCGCAAATCTCTCCACGGCCGTCGCGGCCTCTTGAAGGGTCGCCTCTTTTTGCGCTAGAGAGCCCTTGGTGGCCCAGAGCGTGATGTCGTCTGCGTACAGGGCGTAACCTAGGTCGGGGATCTTCCGCAGCTCTTTGGTCAGCGCTAGCATCGCGACATTGAAGAGAATCGGGGAGATTATCGCCCCCTGCGGTGTTCCTTTGCTCGGCACGTCGATCGTATCCGATCGAGTCGTGCCTATCCCGATGGTTGCTGTCCGGCCCGTCAGGAACGATTTAACGTAATTAAAGATGCGCTCCCCGCAGCTGATGTCGTTCAGTCCCTTGAGAATGGCCTCGTGGGAGATGTTATCGAAGGCCCCTTTTAGGTCGAGTGCGAGCAGGAGGTGTTCTCCTCCCTTCGGGATGCCCTTGAGAACTTCTTCCCTTAGGATTAGGAAGGCATCTTGAGCCGAAAGTCCCGGCCTGAAGCCAAGCATGGTGTGCGGGAAGAGGTCACCGTCCTCTATGTAATGTTGGAGGCGGGTTTCGATGACCCTCTCGTACAGCTTGCCGAGGCACGAAGTCAGCGAGATGGGACGTAGTGCGTCGATCGCGGGCTTCTTGCCGGGTTTGGGAATGGTCACGATTTCCGCGTGTTTCCACTCGTTTGGTACGTGGCCCTTGCTCCAGAGTTCCTCGTTTAGGTATTCGGTCAAGTCCTGGATGTGCATCGGGCTCAGGTTTCTAATCATGGCATTGGTGATTTTGTCAACTCCGGGAGCTGTGGTGCGCTGTGAGGCTCGTGCCGCGGCATACACCTCTTCCTCCGTGATGGGAGCGTCCAGTTCTGGTCTTGGTTCTCCTTCATATTTTAGGAGGCAGGGTTGTATGAGGTCGCTACCCAGGTATCGGGTTTTTAGGGTGTCAATCAAATCCTGGTCGTTTCCGGCGAACTTGTGAGCGATTTCTAGAAGCGTCCGACTAGTTGTCGATTTCGCCTTGTCGGGCTCGATCAGGCAGCGTAGGATGGCCCACGTCTGCGCCGTACTCAGGGTACCCTTGAGCGAGGTGCAAAACTGTACCCAATTTTGCTGCGTCAGCTCGTTTGCGTAATTTCTGGCTTCGTCTGTTATTTTCTCGATTCGAAGACGTAGCTTCCGGTTTAACCGCTGTCGCTTCCACCGTTTGAGGAGTCCCTCACGGGCTTCCCACAGGTGTAAGAGCCGGCGGTCGACTTCGGGCGTCTCGACCGTGCGCTGGATGGTTTTAGTTGTTTGGATGTGGGCTTCCCGGAGGTGCTGCATCCATTCCGCTATGTCTGTTATACCGTTTTCGGGCGGGGGGTACTGTCTGAATGCCTCCCAGTCCGTAAGCCTAATTTCGCCAATTGTTCTCTTGAGTTTCGGCGTGGATACCGAGATGCTGAGGATATAGTGATCGCTGCCCAATGTTTCGCCCAGGTGCGCCCATGAGTATTCCCTTACGTTTTTGACAAATGACAGGTCCGGAAACGTGTCTCGACTGACGCTGTTGCCTACTCGGGTTGGTTGGAGGAGGTTGGTTATCAATTCGAGGCCCATTTGGTCAACCGCATCGAGGAGCGACCTTCCCTTTTGCGTGTCTTGTTGGTAGCCCCAAGTCCTGTGTCTAGCGTTCATGTCTCCCACAACTACCAGCTGGTTGCAGCCAGCGGCTCTCACGCTGTCGTAAATGATGTTGCGGAAGTCGTCTTTCTGAGCCCTCGGCGGACTGTACAAATTCAGGATGAAAGTGCTACGTCTACCCCTCTTCTGCGGGAGGACTTCCACTAGCACGTGATTAATGTCATGATGTTGATAATGTTGTCCCACGGCCGTCACCATTTTGTGCACTAAAACCGCGACTTTCGGTGATCCCGCGTGTTTAATTACGTAGTAACCCCGTAGCCTGATCGGCTGGTTCCCGACCTCCTGAAGGCAGATGATGTCGGGGGGGTATAGGTGATTTTGGATGAAGAGTTGGAGTGAACTTGCCTTCTTGTTGAAAGAGCGACAATTCCACTGCCAGATCTCGAGGTGTTCGGGCGCGCTGCGTGTGGTGTTAGCCATTGCTGACGTTCATGCCACCACCGTCGCAGTTGTCGGCGTCCCTGACGTCACCCGTGTTATTTATGCGCCTGTACGCCTTGATGCGTGGGTTGCTGATCTCGTCGTCGACCCGCTTGCGCGAGCCAAACTCAACCTTGCGTATTCTTCTTTCAAGGTCTTCATGGCTTAGTGTGTTCTCCTTGACTTTATTGTTTAATTCGCCCATCTGGTGAAGCATCTGTTGTATCGTAGCATAAATACCTTCGAGGGTGACTACACTTGACTGGACTGCCGCTGCCGAGGCCGCACCGGGGAGCGATGAGGGCGTGGTGGTTCTTGAGGGGGGAGGAATAGAGATGGCGGGCTCGTGGCCTATCGTTCCGCTTTGCGACCCTGCCTGTGTGTTGTTGCTGGTTTTGCTTAGGCAGCACAGATGACACAGAACTTGCTCGAAGAACAAGCAACTCAACGGAACGCTTCATTCAATGCTGTTAGTAACAGGAGAAATATTGTACGGATTGCCAGTGACGTTACCAAACATATTTAAATGCAGTAATATAGAAAATAAACAAAAGCAACTACTGCATCTTTCTGGGGATGGTAGTGAATTTGATGCCGTTGATGATATCACGAAATGTTATACCTGTAGGGCTGCTGCGGGCATTTGCTTAGCTGGCCACACATTCACGTGCAGACTACACTGGCTTTCGACCTTGTCAAAAGAGCACATATTTAAGGCAGGTATCTTATGCGAGACATATTCAAGAAACAAGAGGTATTCATTTGCGTTTCGCAGCACGGGACCACCTCTAGAACCCAACGTTACGGCACTGCCTAAGTCCAGTGCCTTAGAACTGTCAAGGGGTGCTGAAAGGACCATTGTAGACAAAGTATCCATGAATCGGGTTCTTTAGGGAACAGTTAGCAATCTTGAAAAGGCAGTGCACGTCTTTCCCAACAGCATCACGAGTGCACACTTATTCGGGTACATCTCCCAATTTCGCGTTACCAGGCAGACGTACACACGAAAGGAATCCTTAAGCTGTGAAGCGGAGTATCTTTTCGTTTTAGTGGCGCCACTTTTTCCTGCTGCGGACTGAAAGCATAAACAAGTCGCATTTGGCTGGGCCACTATATACCGCACCATCAAATGGACGCCTACAGGCATATTAACGCGCAATTTTTTGCCTTTTCATTACCCATTGCGGCTGCTATTTAGGCAGTGTAAATTTGGCCCTGACGAAAAATGGAGTTTCAGGAAGTGTCATGCGAGAATGTCTCTCCCGACTTTCTATACTCTGCTATTTGTTTCAGCGCAAACAGATGTCGCCAACGGTTTCCCTTCAGCTCCTAGCCCATAATCGCTCAATAAGCTACTAGCTTATCAAATATGCTCCACAACCAAGTGTTTTGTTCTTTCCTATTTCCGGAAGGGTTATTTTGTCCATTCCACGCTGTTAAAACTAATGGTGTAGCAAGAACTAATAGCGACAAGATGTGAAAAGTCAGATTGTTGAGCTAACGATGATGTTGCGCTGAGTGGTCTGTATAATTTCTCGCGATGAATGTGGCTGTCAATAACAAGTGTTTGTTGTACGGGGTTCTTGAAGCTCTCACCTCAACAACTGCTGTACAGCAAAAAAAAAAAGGGGGGGGGGACTTTTTTTTTGACGTAGAAAACGCGATTTACTCGAGAGCTGTAATCGTACCAAATGCGTTGGTAAATTCAGATTATGAAGAGGGTCTTTATTGACCCATTTCTATGTATACTCTCTGGCATAATACATGCTTAATAGGCCGCAGAGCGATATATTTTACGGCAAACGTGCATGGATTTGTGCAGTTCAGTGCAGAGTAATTTACGCATTGTTTCACGTTATCGCTTTGCTTTTTTCTTGCGCATTAGGTCCCTTTATACGTGATTGATCTTATTTTGTATAAAACGATCTCTGAAGATTTAAAACAATCAAGAATATGTACAAAACGAGACAGGCGGATCGTGAAGCAATAAAAAAATTATTTAACGCGTGGTACTATGTTTTCTATTTAGTAGCCATATTTCTCAATGATCAAAGTAAAGGTGCCGTGTTTACGTGCATGTCCTGTGCGCTTTTCTGCATATTTATGGAAACTGTTATTATGAATTTGAAGGGTTTACTCGATTAAGCTGCAAAGTGCATTTAAATACCAATTCACAAGGGTGGCTGTTCTGCATCTCACTATCACCTCGAATACGAACACACCACGAAAAAGACAAGAAATGCGCTCAACTGATTTGTGTATTACTATGGTTATGCCATTGAAATAGCTTACAGCACAATCCAGGGAGGAAACAAAACACTGACATTCGAATCCAACTAGCGCAAATCGTCGCGCTCTGCTCCCTTGTCTATTACCCGCAAAGTCCTGTGAAGAAACACTCGACGGGACAGCACTAGCTTATAAGTGCAAATATTATACTAAAAAAAGCGGATACCGAAATTCTAACGTATGATGGAGGTAAAAAGGCACGGTTGCTGTAATTAGGTTCGAGTGCTGCTTGACAAACAAAATGCACGCTAAAATGGAAGGCAGGCAGCTCCGTGCTCTCTTCGGAAATTAAAAGAAAAAGGTAAATGATAAAAAGAGTGTTCTCTCTTTCCGATGTCTGTTATTACCCACACGGCGTTTCCTTGCATCCATTCCGAAAAATGCCAGTCCCGAAGATACACTCTTGCTTTCTTATTCTACGTTTTCCGCAATGTTCATAGTTCAGTAGCAGAAAGGAGACGGATGAAAATGCCGCGCCATTTCGAGCGACATTTCAAAGCAGACCTTGCCGATGGCTACCATTTATGTTTCGCTCGCCGCATCCGTAACCACCCCCACCAGAGAGCCTCTGCCGTTGTTCATCTCTATTGCGGCGACGGCCACGTGCTGCTTCTTTGCTCCATTTTCTTTGTTTCGTCCTTTCATGCTCGAATTTTCCAGCGCTGCGGTTACAAGAGCGATTCGCTTTTTATCTCTGAAACGTTCTGTCACCAGCAGCGGACAGCGTTTTGTGGTTAACAATTTTTCCTGCGAATATCCTGAGGCTTCTTTTCCTTTTCCGATTTTGTTCATTGTTGCGAGCCCTTGTTGTCGTGTTTGCTACTTCTCCGTTTCCGCTTTTGCGTTCGCCCCGACAATGCCGTGAGAACGTCTGAAAGCAAAACCAAACTGCGTAACCAGCGTGCAGAAGTTGAAAGAGACGAAAGGGGAAATTGGTAGGGAAGCGAAAAATCTTCCAGTAATGGCGTTCTTTTGCTGCTCCGCAGGACGGTGCAGAGTAAACTAAAAGAAAGAAAGATGTACAGAATGCAAAGACGTTCAGTTGCAGCATGATTCGAGCGGATAGCTATTCCTCGCTCGTGGCGACCGATCAGAAGGGAAGCACCAAATAAATATATTTAGATGCATCAGGCGTGATATCCAAAATCATCTACTTTTTCGTTTAGCATCACTGAAACATGTTTTCTGTCCGTCTTTAGATCGTCATGTGCGCGCTTTGTAGAGATATTGAATGCTTTGTTTCTTTCACAATATGGAAAGTACCTTTCCTCGCAAAAGCATCTCGTTCATACCAAGTCTGAAATAAGGTGTGGGCCTCTCAAGTTGTTCTTATCCTGGATGTGTTTGCTTTCTTATAGATAATTTGTAGTGCTTGATGCATCTACTGCGGTCTTGTAAGTTAGCACGGAGTCTATAGTGGAGATTCGCGTATTCAAACGAGCTGCGCCCTAAAAAAAAGCAACTTGAAAGGTTACCCGTGCTGAACAGGCACATCACATTATGGCAATCAGGTCAATTTTTTCCCCGAAAAAAAAACAAAAAGAAAAAAACTAAGGGCTATAATAACAAGTGCTGTATTCGGTCCTATATCTTCTGTCCTCCCCTATTGCGCTGTGTAGACATGTCCATAGTGAATCACCAACACGTCCATCTTCTACTTTATCAAGTGCCCTATGACAATGGTGTCTTCATGCCTCCATTTTTTCTTATCATATTGGAGCTCTTAAGCGTCTCTGTCTTGCTGAGCTAGTTCCATTTATCTTACAAAGTGTGCCATACTTTCCCAAAGGAATCAAAGATAGGAACGGCAACGGGAGGACCGACATTGTTTCACCGTCGCCACGGAGTTTCTTCTTGGACAGGAGTCTTACAGGGCAAGAACTGTTGCTTTGTTGTGCTTGCCACAAGCAGCGCGCGTGGATTACACTGATGTGTATTCAGAAATATTTGAGTTATGAATTAAAAAGCAAACAAGGTTGTAGGATTACAGAACATAAAGAGACGAGAAGGCAGGTCTCAGGTTAAACAAATGCAACAATGATTATATTTAACATTATTGTGTGTCTTCTAAAAAATGACGGTATCTTGCAACCACGTGCCCACTTGCACATATTTTCGCTATAAGCGAAACAAAAAAACTTGCGTCTCTGCTTCCGATGTTTCTGTGGACAATCACTAGCAAACATGAATTAAGGCCTCCATGGTTACTTTTCTTTTGCCTCCTGTTATGACGTAATAGCTCTGCGAAAATCCGCAAGGTGGCGAGAAGTAATGAATAAAGAGAAAATGAGACATGCCCCCGGATTTAGCTAATTGCTACAAAGGAAACACATACGGGTTTTGTGAAAAAAAAAAAGAGCCTCGTCATCGAAGAAAAATTCGTTCTGGTCGGGCGCCCGAACACGGGACCACCGCCTTTCCGGGGCAACCGCTCTACCCGGAAAGCCTTTCATCTTCTGCCGGAGCAGGAGATGAAAGTTGGATGTGTCGATGGCATTCCAACAACTATGCCACTGTGCTTCCGGAGACTACTTCCCACATCACCACCGCCAGTTTCTCATTTTTCAGCTTTATCACAATGGTGATATGCTCCACACAGGCGACGTCAATGATAAGCGCTCCTTATTTTTCCTTCTGTGGTCTGCGATTGTCGTCCCCTCATCGTGCTGCCAATTAATGATGCTGATAACGGTGATAATTTTTTTCTTTAACGGCAAGATAAATGGGTTGCAAAAAGTAGTGAGATTAACCTGATGAGATTCTGGTTTGCTACCGTGCACTGGTGGAAGAGTGAAGGGAAACGAAAGACGGAAAGAAAAGGCGGAGAGAAAAGGCAAAGAAACAAAAAAAAATGTAGGGAAGGTCATGAACGTCCACTTGAACGTAAAAATTTCAAGAGTGCCTTCACTGTATTTCACTGTACTTCACTACTTCGTTAACTATAAAACACGCCTCGCCTCATTTAGAGTACAACATTGCGTTGCAGCTGTGCTTTCCCTTCCTTTCTCTTTGTGCGTGTTTGTGTTCCAAATGCTATTCCAAAACATTTGCATGGAGCACCGCTTATTGGGGAATTCTATCTTCCTGTAGCTTAATAAAGAATTTAAAACATAAGAATGAGACGTTTAATGCGTGAGTCTAGCTGCAATAATAAGATTTTTTAAAATTTGGCGCAACAGCAGAGAGTAGAGGATTTTTTTTTCATGGAAGGATCATAATTAGCATTGCGAATGCATAATTACTGGCTGCAAAAAGAGCTGTTGCCAGAGCACTACGACGAAAACTTGAGGCGTGTGCCGCCAAAGCTATTGAGCTCGGAGAAACATGAGAGAGAAATGTAGGGGGCCAGAAGTTGAAATCGATACCACACGTCCGCGAGCAGCATCGGATGAATAAGCTATTCAGACACTGTTGCTGACGCTTTCTCTTTCGCCTCACGACGTATAGTGCCTGAAGGGTTTACAGGAGTGACATGTTTGTCACGCGGCTTTGCAAGCAGTGACGGCATTTCTCGGCGCTTCTGTGCCAACACGACAGCCATGAAAACTCACCTGGATAAGAGCCACCCGTATAATGGCAGTATAATCCAAAGAAAGATGAAAAATTATCTGTAGGGTCGTTTTAAAGCTGAGAAGGAATCAGGCAGGCTAACGAGAACTTACCATAGAAAGCTTCGCGTCGGGAAGCCAAGACCCTGTCGACTATTTTGCTAGGCGCTCATTAGCGCCAACAAACTGGAACCTAGTGCGATATAACGTAAAGCTATTCTAATCTTTTGTATTCCAATTCTGCAACCATCCTTCCGCGATAGGCGAAAAACTTTTCGAACCACCCCCACTTCGCCTGCTTGTCATGCGACGTCACAAAATCTACGATAGCTCCCCATCTGATATGACGTGTACATACTGATCATGCATGATCTGATCGAACAAAAGAAAAATACTTATTTCTGATTCGACGCCTTTTCGCCATTAGCTCTCAGCTATTGCTCAGAAGTTTTCGCGCTGCAAAAACTCCACCTGCCTGTCACGTGACGTCACAAAATCGCGAGAACTCACGGCGTCGGTGTCTGCGTTAAAGATGCATTATTATGCCAAACAAAATTTAATTTTTTTTTCCGAATAGCTGCAGGCTGCCACGTTCACAAAGGAATAAAAGATGGCTGCTGCCGATCGCTCAGGCACTGGCTACTCGCACCTGCCGGAAAGCATGGGTTTATATGCATACAATAAGCCTTTTGCGTGGCCGTGTAACGTTTTCAAGCACTTTCGACACGTTTACGACCTGGCTCTGCCAACTCTTGTTTGCTGAGAATCTGTTTTAGCGGGATTCTTAACCTTCCGTAGCATGCCACCGCGATTTTCGATCAGCAACTGCAAGCTAAGTAAGGGAAAGCGAACAAATCGCAGACGCCGGCATCACCGTCTTCAGCCGGTTATATACTTTGAATGCGCTGGCTCGGCCCCATCGCAACCTTCTCCCCTTGAACGTGCTCCTCCCGTACTGATATCCAATTACAAACGAACAACCGCTCAATGTGGCAATAATATTCATTTTGAAAGCGCAGAAAACTCACCCCCTATAAACTAGGAGACCGTTTAATGGGGCTCTTCAGGCTACGCTGTTGGTCACCTCCCGATGCTTGCTTCGGTGGTTACGCAAATTTGACGTCAGGAGATTGGAATAAAGGCATACTGGAATTGTTTTACGTTACAGCGCCCCAGTATATTCCTTTTCCCATGAGCATGTTGCAAATTCTTGCATATTGAAATTAGACTTCACCGTTCACTTTTGTCATTTTTCTTTTAACTGTACTGTGCAGGTGTTCACAGATTTATTTCAGCACGAAGTGCCATTTTCTAATTTATATTGTTTATCTATTCGAAAGCCACTAGTGTCAGCTATATTTATTATTTAACAAATTAAAGATTATTCTTCATCAAATGTCTATACACTTGTGTTTCAGTTTTGGTTCCGTATCTCATATATTAAAATGGTGTCCTGCAAATGTCGATAACTGTGTTTCAACGTTTTGATTAGCACCAGGCAAAAATTAGGCTAATCAATTAATCGATGATAAAGCTTTCTTGGTAAACAAATAATCTAATAAAGGCTAGAATGATGAATGATTATTCGTTAATCGATTAAAATAGTAATCGACCATTCTTACGGTATTCCGCTATAATGCTTCACTGCTAATCGCATTAACACCGACGTTCGACGTGAGATGGTTCCAGCTGGATTCTTTGCCTTTGCTTCAAAACATCAATAATTGCAGCGTTGCTGTAATGGTCTTATAGAACTTGACGCGAGAGCAGTTGTGCTTCGTTTCTGCACGCGTCAGACAACAAAAATGGCGTCCGCTAACAGATTAGGGCACCGGAATACCATGCGCCCACACGTTGAACGTGCGCATATAGGAAATTTTGCCTTCTCATGCGCACAACGGGACAAGCCGTAAAACGACATGGCTCTGGCAGCCAAAAGTTGATGGGAAACCCGATTCACTTCAATCAATTAGTCTGTGCAGAAATTGGTCACACGACTGTGATCGGTTGAGCACTTTCAAAGAGTGCTTCTAACGATCAAGACTTTCTTGGTTTTCTTATGTTCATATTTCTAGTGAGCACCACATGTCGAGCATGTTTTACACATTTCTGAATCAACTGTCTTCCTTCTGAATGCATATACCTGTAGCTTCTGAGAAAAGTTGTGCTTTCCAGTGCGGCTCTCATTTTTTTCACGTGGAAAGAATAAGCTTCGAATATGCAGGCCACAAAACAGACTCATTGGAAATAACCCCACCCCTGCACATGTATGTACGTGTGTGTGTGTGTGTGTGTGTGCGTGTGCGTGCGTGCATGCGTGTGTGTGTGTGTGTATGTATGTATGTATGTATGTATGTATGTATGTATGTATGTATGTATGTATGTATGTATGTATGTATGTATGTATGTATGTATGTATGTATGTATGTATGTATGTATGTATGTATGTATGTATGTATGTATGTATGTATGTATGTATGTATGTATGTATGTATGTATGTATGTATGTATGTATGTATAAACTGCTCTAGGTAGAGACCCTCTTGTCTTGACTTTGGCGCGGAAGTAAAAAGGCACGTGCGGCAGCTCCTACAATGCTTTGCGGGAGGCTTACAAATAAGTTCCACAGCTCTGATAGCATTATGGCTACGTCTATGCTGCTGCAGTTGACAGGTCTGTAAGTTGAGATAGGAATTTCGACATCGTATGGGATGCCATACATAACGTGTGCTCACAATTACGATTCCGCGAAACAACTTTGCTACAAAGGTTCAGAGGAGCTTCGCGTGTTTTGTCCTTGTTGCCTACACACACTTGCTTTGGAAGTATCCAGTTTGCACTGCAAGCGCCACGATGCTTCCCTTGAATAAGAAGCTCATTAGAGCAATGCGTTTACGACTGCAGAAGCAACTGTAGTAGCCACCCATGAAATTGTAAAAAATTGACCACCAGCAGTGCTAAGCTAGCTTCATGCCAGAAAATATGGGATATGACAATGCTGTTCATCAATCTTCGCACAGCCTGATTACTCCCTAATATTGTTTTCATGGGTTTATTACGAACAGATAGGAAACAATTTTTGGGTCAACCACCACACTTTCCTTTCGTGAGATTGTCTTATTGCCTCTGTTTTTATATTTATTATGTCTATGCATATAGGAAAGTTCTACGCTAGTAATAGCGGCAACTCCACACTTAGGCGAATGATAAATATCTGTGTTTTTGCTGTTCATTTGGTCATTCATGCATTGATTTCCCGAATTAGGCATTTCACTGCACATAATCATAACATATACTGTCACGTCCAAACGAGTCTGTGGTCGACTGTTTCATCGTCATAAATTTCAATGACTTACTTAGGTAGCCTCCATCAGCAATTTGTAAACCTGGATAACTCATTCTTGCACTACAAGGTGGTACGGTCCAAATTTCTGATCTGATGACGCCCTTTGTTTTTGTTCCGTCCTTACGAGGCTGGGTTGCAGGGCTGTGCATGTTGGCTAAACACGGCCAATCTCTTAAAACACCCAATTTAAGGCTGATGCCCAAAGTGCATTATATTCTAGTGCCCTCTTCCAAAACGTACATAAAGAGAGCAATATTGTCGACGCCACGTCCTATTTGATCCTGGGAGATAGATAGATAGATAGATAGATAGATAGATAGATAGATAGATAGATAGATAGATAGATAGATAGATAGATAGATAGATAGATAGATAGATAGATAGATAGATAGATAGATAGATAGATAGATAGATGGATGGATGGATGGATGGATGGATGGATGGATGGATGGATGGATGGATGGATGGATGGATGGATGGATGGATGGATGGATGGATGGATGGATGGATGGATGGATGGATGGATGGATGGATGGATGGATGGATGGATAGATAGATAGATAGATAGATAGATAGATAGATAGATAGATAGATAGATAGATAGATAGATAGATAGATAGATAGATAGATAGATAGATAGATAGATAGATAGATAGATAGATAGATAGATAGATAGATAGATAGATAGATAGATAGATAGATAGATAGATAGATAGATAGATAGATAGATAGATAGATAGATAGATAGATAGATAGATAGATAGATAGATAGATAGATAGATAGATAGATAGATAGATAGATAGATAGATAGATAGATAGATAGAATTATAAAATAAAGGTTGGGAGGGTAGCCAGGACCGAGCACCGTTGGCTACCTTGCATTAGGGGAAGGGAAAAGTGGAGGCCAAGATTAAGAGAAGAATAGAAAGTCAACTGTGGATATCGCCAACGTGGTAACAGCTTTCTCCTCGATGTCACTGATGGTCAATCAGCCCGGATCGCAGACGGTAACTCAGTCCAGTAGCTTTCAAAAATCGCAGCAGCACTTTTGTGGCCTTTTGTAGCTGCGATATGCGAGGCCATGGTCCCAAGATCTTGTTCAAGGTGAATGGTTTTCTATCTAACTGATTTAGAGTTTTGCAGAGGTAATGCCTTTGATTTTCAAGGAACGCTGTACTCCTAAATCAATGCTTGGAGGTAAGTTCAAACAACGAACAACCTTCCTCGAACTTTCATATATATTACATGTTTCCTCTCCTTCCGCGTAAACAAGAAGGTAGCATGCACGCTTAAGTCGAGATATTTATCTCATCTGACTCATTTACTTTGCCATGAAGCCGCCTCTCCTGTTTATGTTCCCACCACAAATATGAACGGTGGTTCTTCTTGCACTTTTCATTATCTCTGACTTCGAAGTACCCTTTTACAGATTTTGTGTCTGGCCTCGACCATGCCTATAATGCTCCTGCCATCTCACTTTGTAGCCGTCATCGCTGCAGCCATTCCCATTCGCCAATCCCATAGAAATATGTATCTTGTTCGTTGAGCCCAGCCAACTCGCTCAGATTATGCTTCTTGCGACGCTTGCTTTTGCTGTTAGTATAACTGTGGTCAGAGTTTCAAAGTGAGACAAACACACCACGCAATTTGCGTGGCGACCTCGTTATTTTTCTATTGCGCTCAGCCTCTCCTCCTCAATCTGTGTGTTGCGCCGCTTTGTTCTTGACCTTCTTTCCTTATTTTGTCTTTTGTTTTCTTTTTGTTTTTCTTCGACCTGGTGATGATATTTAGCAACACAGGGTGCCGCAGAGGAATCAATAGACGACAATTGACAACTTACTGAAGTGAAACAAACCAGAACAATTTCAGCAGCGCATTTCATTAGCGCTAAATAACCAATAGAAATGGAAATCAATCATATTTGCCACGAGATTGTGATATTTGTTGGTTCGTGTCGAGCAGGAGTACTCCAAATATAGTAGCGAGGGCAATGGGAAGTGCTACGGTCGCCACCGATGGCGACAGTGAATACGAAGTGCAGGAGTCCAAATTGGCCCGAAGGTTATGAATGAAGGAGCGAAGGTTAATAGGAGAGGGTGTGGACGAAAATAAACGCATTTGCTATGATTATAAAATACGCAAAGATGCTTTTCGTTGAACCCGCTCTCATATTTGCAGCTGCATGGTACTTTTGCTGTGATTGTCTAAGTTATTTTTTCGCCTACACAAATGAAACATTCAATGACGTAGCTACAAATTTTATTAATGTTACATATTGTCGCAGAGATGGGAGTTTTAGAGTTCTTTACAGCCTTGAAAAAAAAACTAGTTTATGCGTGGTTGGTTAGGGTTTGCCTGTACGTTTACCTAGCGGTAACAAACACACGTTTTCGGAATACAAAGTTAGCGTAGGCTCATATCAGGTACCAGAAGCATGCCTGTGAAACCCATCGTGTTTTTAAAAATCTACATATTTCATACTTCGGCAGCCTGTTGTCGCATATCACGCATTCTCGTGCAATAAATTAAGTCTGTTCTGATGAGCCACTTCCCTACGTTCAAGGGAACATATTGGTTATTTGATCATAAGGAAGTGTACGACAGCCAATGAAATCATGACACCAAAACAACTGCATATAGCGATCCCACGATTTATTTTTGTGTGCTACTGCCCCCATTCTGTATCACATAAATAAATTCATTTCTACACGTCAGATAAAGTCATGCCGTCGGCCTGTGACAGTTTTTGCGCATAGGATCATTCTTGCAGGTTACGTCAATCACTGTCTATAGTTCCCAAAGCAGGAATAATATTGCTTTTGGCCGGCCTAGCAAATTTCCATAGCCACTCTGCTTGTTTCATATAGGTAGCAGAAAAGGGGTGCTTTGCACGCCTCCGTCTTTTTGTGCCTATAGGTCGTTGAACCTATCAGTACAAAGAGAAGTTCGAAGGAAATGTGTGTTATTTTCATTCGCACGAAACGGTAAAAGCTCTTTTTCCAAACATTGCCTTTTTTCTGTCTCAAAGAAAGACATTGTTCGCACCAAGGTAGAGACAGCCCTGCGCTGCTCAAATTGCATCAAAGCAAGTCACAAGGGGTAATTTCTATTCTTCCTACCTTTCCTACTCTTTTGATCGCGTCACAATGAAAGGAAGGACTGACACAACCAGGAAGAATACGGTGGCTGAGATGAAAGCCTTTGTGACGACGACAATGAGGACTTAAGATGTTCTTCGCGAACAAAGGACAATGAAGCTGGAATCACTGCAGCAAAGAACGAAATACACAGAAGAAAAATAGCAACCACACCCAAGAATAAGAAATAACCCCAAGTGGTGGCCACTTATTGCCTGCTCTCCTATGCCGACTGCTAAAGGGGGAAACTTCAAAGAAATATTGAAGCCGCTACACCTGACCACTTTTTACCTTCACAACTTCATTGTCAATCCATTCATTGTCAATCCACGGAGTGGAAGTTTCCTTCCGTGGTGTGGCTATTCATTTTTTTTCAAATATCATTTAGTCTTTTCCCTTCTTCTTCCCTTTCCAATACTCGAACTGAATTGTGCGTATCCCCCAAGAAAAGCCTTAATTCGCTCTACCAATCTATCCGAGTTCGCCTTCGTAATAAAAATACTGAAAATTAGAATAGAAAATGAGATGAAAGGGCATGCAATAACATTATATTTGTCAATATGGTTAAATACCTGTATCTATATTGTGTGTTAGGAAGACTGTAGTTTAATATCACGCACGCCCATTGATTAGCTCTGTTGCTCGCTCGTCTGTCTCAATACTTCTTTCCAGTGATATTGTGTTTGTGCGAGCTTCCGGGCGTATGTGGAATTCCGGTTCTTTGCACTGTACGACTGTGATAATTGTGTTATTTCAGCTATGTTCAGTTTAATAAATTGGGCCAGCCCCAGTTACGACCAATGCATTGCAGGCACACAGCCTCGTCTCCTGATTGCCAGCCTACTAGCCATCCTGATATAGTCACCGATAAATGCGATTAGAAAAAGTAAGCTTCAGGCTTAGGTACAGCTCGTTGCGTGCGCAGGGTGTTTTTATAGTGAATTTCCGCTGGTTCTTTGCATTGACGACCTTCTCACCAAATCTACGAATTCATAATCTATTCACTCATCCTTGAGAATATCCCATAGCAATCTCCTGTCGTCGTAAGCGCCCGTAGTGTCCAGAAATGCTATCAGTAGATGTCCATAATGAGCTGTTGAAATCTTTGGCGTTGAGTTGGAACAAAAATATTATCCTCTACGTACGTGCCTGCAGTCTCACCTCATTCCCTAGTCCCCCTACTATATAAATCTTTACCAACCCCATTGACAAAGGCATGTGCCCCTAGAGGGATGACGGTTATCGGGGAGCACCTTCGAAAAAGCACCAGGAACGCTCAAGGAACGCCGTCACCACAGACGCCGACATTGTTAGACGACAAAAAACTTGACAGCACTACCAAAGTTATTGCCCTGAGAGGGCCCCACGCTGCTGGCCATGTTGCCTACGAAACTACTCGGCGATATAGAAATTATGCATAAATATCATCGTTGCAACATGCATACTTCACCAAAAGCGCAAATAAATTAATGAAGCAAAGCTTTCTACCCTTTGTATGTCTACTTTTCTGACCATTACCTAGACAAAAAACCGCCAAGTATCGCCGTCTTACAGATTTACGCGATGAGTATTGCGCGACAGAAACATTTTCTATGGAACCCCGCATAAAACCCTCTCGCGTTAAAATAGTTCTTGGTAATCCCTAATGTACATCGCTACTAGACCTGCTGCATTTCCTATGACAACTTTCAGTGGGCCACTGCTTATCATAAGCTCTGATTCTTATGCGAGACTCTATAAACTCAGCGTGATCTTATCTATATATATATATATATATATATATATATATATATATATATATATATATATATATATATATATATATATATATATATATATATATATATATATATATATATATATATATATATATATATATATATATACATATATATATGCATTCACAATATACGAAATGGGAGTGAGGCATGCCGGCGTCAGTAAATGCATGTTCTTTCACTTTGAATGCACCACTATCTATAGAGCCAAACAGTTCAAGCAGTCTTCCCACAACAGCTTCCCTGACAGAGGAAAATAAAGGAAGGGGTGGTCACGCAACTGTGGTTTTACGGGGCTGTAAAACATGCGGATCACGCCTTCGTGTTACGAGCGCTCTAGGCCGCACTTACGAATAAGTGGGTGCGCGCATGTGAAAGAGTCCACGTCGCAAGCTCTGCGTGGCTGTTGGGCGCAGGGCTGGTGTTTTCATTAGAGCTGTTCGTGCAGCGTGCCTGTTTTCTGCTCAACCGAGCTAATAACGCCCTACGGCATTCATAGCCTACCGAGCAGTTTTTGTGCTGCTTTCTGCGTATTTAGTACTTCCGGTGGAAACGTGCTCTGCCCGAACGGAGTTCGAAACTGCTTTATGTTCTCGGGTGCCACCGCATGCCTGTCACAAAGCAAGAGGGAGCTTCGACCGGAATGGACATGAAATTCATAAAAAAAAGGTTTACACGCACACGAAAGTAATCAATGGATTCTATTTCCAGTCGAACGCTGTATACGACATTGGTGGTAGCTCCTCGAAGTGCACTGGTGGCTTATTTCGTGACCAATATTTTGTTTTTATTTGCTGATTGACTGAATGACTTAAAGAAACAAATTAAGTTCTGGAGTTTTACGCACCAGAACCACGATCTGATTATGAGGCAGTGAGTGAGTGAGTGAGTGAGTGAGTGAGTGAGTGAGTGAGTGAGTGAGTGAGTGATTGAGTGAGTGAGTGAGTGAGTGAGTGAGTGAGTGAGTGAGTGAGTGAGTGAGTGAGTGAGTGAGTGAGTGAGTGAGTGAGTGAGTGAGTGAGTGAGTGAGTGAGTGAGTGAGTGAGTGAGTGAGTGAGTGAGTGAGTGAGTGAGTGAGTGAGTGAGTGAGTGAGTGAGTGAGTGAGTGAGTGAGTGAGTGAGTGAGTGAGTGAGAGTCTCACAAACATCCGGATTATTAGACGGTGGCCACGTATCTGCCGCAACCGCCGCTGCAGCCGCGGTGGCACCTCCTACACGTGTGGCGTTATAACCACACAGGTGCAGGTCACGGGCACAGGCACCGTCACCACACGCCTTCGCCCTGATTATTCGTCAACCAGAATTTAAAGCCAAAAAAAGCTCATGAAGGCCAACTGGCTACACTCAGGGCACTTTCTTATATATACACACCTATATATATATATATATATATATATATATATATATATATATATATATATATATGTACAGTAAAAGCTCGTTAATTCGAACCGCAAGGGGAAGCCGCTTCAGTTCGAATTAACGAAAGTTCGAACTAATGAAAGTGAAAGAGAGCAACAGTACACTGCGATTTGGAAGCAGTAGGGAATGTTATAAATTTCGCATGTCAGAAAGTGATGGCGTGTGCCGCGGGTACACGCCTTCTTCAAGTCGAAGCTCTGGGTCCGACTGTGCCACACCACCGATGTCCACCGAAACGAACGTTAGACGAGGCTTAACACCATCACAATGAATCGCGATGGCCGATACCTCCTAAGCTGAAAACAGAGGTACACAACCGCTGAAGACTGCCGAGACAAAGACGCCGAACATGTGAAGGTGGCGAAGGCCCTGATTCGTTGGTTCTTGATTGCAAGCGCAGCTGCGACGTACTTGATTCGCTGTGTTTTAACGCTTGCCGTGCCATCTCCGCACAACATTAGCAGTTGTACAAGATTTGCAAAGCCTCCGAGATTCGCAACGGGCAAGAAGTCTCGGAGGTTACGTAGAACGGAGAGGCGGCAGCCGCCGCTGCCTTCTGGCTGACCCCGCGTCGGTTAGATTTTTTTCCGATTTTGCCTTCTCTCGCCGTTCTCTCTGTTTAGGAGGCAATACAGCCTTGTGTGGAGACAGTAGGCGCGCTTCTCTGGCCGTGTGCCAGGCGAGCGTAGTTCGAATTATCCGTGAGGGAACCTTCTCGCGTTCGAATTAACGGACTTTTTTATACGTGGACTTCTGTGCAGCTTGGCCGGACCAAATCGTACAGTTCGAATTATACATAAATTCGAATTATTGAAGTTCGAATTAACGAGCTTTCACTGTATATATATATATATATATATATATATATATATATATATATATATTGCTTCTCTTACAACGCCAAGCTTACGTGGCTCTATTTGGACTCAGGATATCGAACTTATTTTTTGAAGTGGTGGAGAGTTGTGGCGTGCATGAAGCCTGCTTCAACTCCACCCGCGGGTCGGCCCGGTATCGCACATTATCCGCCATCGGCACACGCATAACTGTCGCCCATACGGACGTAAGCCGACCGGAGTACCTCACCTAGGAAGTTTCACTTTGGAAGTGTTCTGCTCAGCCGCCAACTTGTTTGGATAGGAAAATCACCTAACTCGTTTTTGTCTTCGATGCTGTTTTCGCGAAGCTGTCTACTTTGACGTCTTCGTGAGAATTGGAACGAGACTTAAGATGGCTGCTGTACGCTTAGTCGTCTACTTAGCCGTCTACGGCGACTATTGGAACCCAGCCATAGTCAAACAGAACCTCGAATCTGCCGTGGCGTCGGGCATGCATTCTTCTGTCGCGACCTAAATGTCCGGGTTCGATTCCAACCCAGGCCTAACTTTACCTTGTACAGTTTCCGAACTTATTACTTTACTTTGTTTACAGGGACCTCCTTGAGAAGTTTGACGTGAACCCGAGTATTATTTGAAGTGAGTTCACTCGTTGCTGTCGGCCATTTTTTGTACCGTCACTCGTTCTCACCGCCAACTATAACGCCAGATTTTCACCTAATGGGGCATATAATGCTTCCTCATTACACTCTTAAAATCGGTTGACGTGGGTCGTGTGTAGCCGAAATCCCAAAGGTCTCACAAACTGAAACACTATTAGATCTTAGGTATTTTTACGTAGCAGGGTGGTTGTCCAAGCTAGTTGTTGATCTGTCATTGAGAGAGAGCAGCGCAAAAGGCAGACAAGAAGGGGCCCATACATAAAGCAAATATGTTGTTTAATGTCTCTGATGCGTCTTTTATTCATCATTGCGGGTGGTGGTGTTCACAACGACGACAACCGCGTATTCCGTGTTTTAGATTCAACTCCCACTGAAACCCCCGTAAAACGTATTAAACCTTTTTTTTATGAAATGTAGAATGTACCGATGTCATACAAGCATTTTTCTAACATTTGAACGTTTCAGCATGTATGCTATAGTGTTAGTGCGCATCATCTTACACGTGTTATCATTGTCATAGTGTGCCAAGCACATATATAATCCGAAGTGATTTGGATTCTTTCATCTTTCTTATCCACATCTCCTGTTTACCTTTGGTTTCTTTTTTAATGTTTTGTGAAAATTGCCTGTACCTACGCTGTTACAGCCAAGACGCCAACAGTATCCGGAAGTAATGATAATGGGACAGTTGCCGACAAAGACTGATTTGAGATGGACCATTTTGCGCCTCCCCTGTGCGGAGATGTTGGAAACATTGGGCGAAAATTTGGAAGTCCTTAATATTCCGAAAACGAAGCGAAATATTAGTTTACTATGGCGTAGAAGTTTTTATTCTTTTTTGTTTCTATGCGTATGCTTGAGTGTTTTTATGCTTCCGTTGCGTATCAACAGATGCCAAGCACCAAAATGTCCTCTTTCTTGCCGATTACACGAACATTGTGCGGAAAGCCTGCTTCCTGCAAGCCACATATTCGCGTTTCTTCCTATCTCTGACACGTGTCGCGGTTCAGCACTGAAAATGTCAATAAAGGTCCTCTGAAAGTGTCTGGAAGCTTTCCTTGCTCATTCGTTGTTCCTAGATGCTCATTCGTATGCAAATACGCGTCTCCTTTCGGCTGTGAATTGGCAATAGATGGCATTGGTTGCTTCCTCGCACACAGTAACATATACTAGGGCGGGAAGGAAAGGAGCACCGTGTTACCTCGTATTGAGCATGCCGCGCTCAGGTTTTATAGCAGTGCAGTTGTTTCGGCTAGGTAGCTTTCATAAGTTTAAGTGGTGCAGCGCGAAGCAGGACAGAGGGACACGGAAAGCGCTCGTCCTCGTTCTCTACGTGTATATGTCTTCCGCTTCGCGTGGCACCACTTAACCTTATAGCATTGTGTAGACGCGTTGACTTCGCAGAGGCTGTAGCGAAGTAAATGTATTCTCTTTCAAGAAACTTTGCTCTTCGGATATGCTCTTCGTGACTTTTCTCCACGACCGAGGTGGAGGATTGTTGCGAGCCGAGCCGATAGGCGAATGCTGAATCGCGTGCATCTTCCGGAGAAGCTCCGCAGTGCAAAACCTTTGCCAACGAACTGACAATACCATTAATATGAAAGTAGGTTGCGTTGAGTATCTCCAAAAAGAAATATCGTTGCAGAAGGGAGTGGTTGTGGTTCTGGTTTGCATTATGTATACTACAGACCAAATGTGCGATACAGCGAGCAGCTGCAAAGCTGGCGGAATATGCACGACGGCTTCGCTTTAAAATCGTGAATAAACTGAGCAAGTGCTATTCTATAATGCCCAACACCATCATTTTCAAATGTGATGGTCATTCTTGGCGATACCCTATTCCCTTAATTTTTTCTTGCATAAGAATTTTAAGGAAAATTGATAAAGGCCAAGTCTACGGAATAAAAGAACTTGAAGGCAATAATGAGAGAATGCAGAACAAATAGGCGACCTTACCATGTGTCCCAGTAATTCTAGCAGCTTGCGACCGAAACTAGCAGCACCAACGCATCTATGCCGGAGCGAATTAACAAAAAAAAAAGTCGGAAAGCGAGAATGTAAATAAATGGCTAGTGTTTTCTTCCTTTCACTTGGTCATGGATTCGCTAGGCCACGTCCCATTCACTAAATTTGCATGTATATTGCGTGCCGTCACTGTTGCTTTTCAGTGTTTCTCGCAGCTGTACCAACAGAACGACCTTCTGTCCATAGTGACGCTCACTCGATGGGCCCTTTCCCCGGTGTGTTTCTCGACCGCACTGTAGACTGGTAAGCACGGGAGAGGAAGGCACCCACTCAACGCATGAAGCGACGGTGCATCGATGCCTGAAAGCCAGAAGTCAATAGAATATGAATATCGGATATTTTGAGACCAGCTTGCCAATAACGGTCAGCTATTATTACCGAACAATTTGAACATCCTCTTGTTTGAAACCATAAAAAATCTGCGCCATTACATTGAACATTGTAAATCACGCTTTATTGAATACATAAAGGGAGCTTAAGGAAGCTGACTTAGGAGCAACTAAGTTGATTGTTGGAAAAACAAGAGCTCTAAGGAGAATACTCATTGAAGTATATTCGGTCTGTATAAAGCAAACATTGTGGACCAAACGACATGCCTGTTTACCGTGGTGACCAGAAATGCATTTCGTCTGCGGTAACGGCACAAGTACAAAAAAATAAAATATCAGTGGCGCTTTAGCGATTATTACTAGAGAAATCCGTTAGCCTTACCTCGCACATCTTTGAGGTCCTGGATCTATGATTTACACTGTATTCACCACATTGCAAACTGTTGTTCTGGTGCTCACTCGACACACGTCTTGCCTCTTCGAGTAGCGAAATGCACCTGACAGTGGCTGCGAGCGGAACAAGGAAGTTTAATTTAGCGAAGTGGATTTGTGCGTCGAATTTCGCCTGATTTATGCTGAGCGCTTCGCGTGGTCATCGTGTGGACGGCGAAAGGAAAGAAAAAAGCCAGAAAGTCCGGAAGGCAGGAAGGTAGTTAGAGTTGTCGTTCGGCTAATGATGGAATGAGAAACACTTTTTACAGGTGCTTCTCTTTCAAATTATTAGCCTATTATTAGCCTTATGTACATATTTTGTTGATGACGTCGACGTTTCATTTCCCTAATAGCCTCCCGTATATGCTCGGTCGGAGGATAGCACGTGCTCAAAGTACTCATTATCTCGCAGTTGCGATACATTAATCAGCAGAGTGAACCTGTTAAAAGATTGACGATTGACACACATTACTATAGATACTAAGATATTGGCGTCTTACGGCGATGACAGGCCCTATCACGTATGAACGAAACAGATATCATGCACGCGTTATAGCTTTAACAGCAGTGACAGAATATACTTCTTTTATGGTGGCGCAGGCACCAGAAAAGAGCTATACCGTAAATGCGTAGTCTTGTAATGGAGTCCGCTTAGACAATTTTCTTTGATTACCCAGGAAAATCAACGCGATTGTGGCACTTTCTCCCACCCAAACATTTTGCCACTGTGATTAGTTTGACAACCGATCTCCTATTCGTTTTAGTAAGCATACCACCCAAAACAATGACTCTGCGCGGTGAAATAAGTATGCACATGGGAAAAAAATTATGGCAGAACTCATCTCACGTTCACTGTCGACGCTAATGCTAATAGCATATGAGCAGTGCAGTGGTGGATCATATTCAATTCTGAGACTTTCATTGCTTCTACTGTATACCGAATATACTCCGATATTGTCCCACTTGTTTGCGGAACTCGTTTGCCAATGTCGCTCATGAGTATGGAAGTATAACGACGACCGTATAACGCGGACGCAGTGATGATGGAATGAAGAAGAACGAATACTATCGATGGAACGACAAAGACGTATAACGACGGTCGCAAGACGACAACGAGATGTCGAAAAATTATGACGATGGTGTAAGGACTATAACGTTGCAACGACGACGTGAGAACAATGAGAAGGCGACGACACTATCTCGATGGTGGTATGAAGGCGACCACATGAAGAAGCGGGAATGACAACATTGGTACGATGGTGACGATATGCCAACGGACACATGATAGTATCTGTGGCGCTGACTCGATGATGAATATGGTATGACAACAGCTGCATAACCACGATTGAATGACTCTAGCATTATTACGATGCAATGGTGAACAAGGTACAACGTCGATCACTCTACAACGGTAGTATGACGACGGCACGGCGACAATGGGAAGACTTTGGTGAAACGACAGCGTGACGACAGTGGCATGATGACAACGTACACGGGCGACGGCATGATGCGAGTCGGATGTCGAAGTTACAGTGAAAACGATGAAACGACCACGATGGCATCCCGACGGTGGTATCACAATGAATGCGTGACGACGATGCAGTGATGGCGATGGCATGACAACGGCATGAGTGCAATGGGATGACGAGGAGTGTATGGGGACAATGCCGTGACGATGACTGTATCGCGAAGGCTGTTTGACGACGATAGCGTGACAAAGATAGCATGGCAAGAGTCGGATGACGAAGCTGGAGTGACGATGATAACACGACCACGACGACATTACCACGGTGGTCTGAGATTAGAGGCCCGATAGCGACTGTCTGACGATGACGACGTGACATCAGCGACATAATGACGATTGAATGACGGTAGTATGATTACAATACAATGGCGAAGGAATATTTACGTCGAATCGGATGACGTTGTTCAAGCGATTACAATGCTCAAACAACTGTATGACGACGACTGTTTGACAAAGATAGCGAGATGACGACGTCATGACGAGAGTCGGATGACAAAGCTGCAATGATTACAATGCACGTCCACGACGGCATGACCACGAGCCTACACCTAGTGGCCCAAACAATGCGACAATTTGGGCCAATGGGCTGGGGTAGAAGGCGTGACAACGATGGCATCACTAGAGTGAGATCACGATGCTGCAATGACGATAATGGAACGACCACGACAGCTCTCGACCAGGGGCATACCTAGTGGCCCCGGCGGGCAACAACTTGTGAAACTGGGTTTGTGTTACAGGGATAGATAGATAGATAGATAGATAGATAGATAGATAGATAGATAGATAGATAGATAGATAGATAGATAGATAGATAGATAGATAGATAGATAGATAGATAGATAGATAGATAGATAGATAGATAGATAGATAGATAGATAGATAGATAGATAGATAGATAGATAGATAGATAGATAGATAGATAGATAAACGTTAATTCCTTAATATGGTCGGTTACTGCATTGCTCGATTGCTATTCGCATTAGCGTTGACGGTGATCATCGGGTGAGTTCTGCCGTATTTTTAAAGGTGAAAGCGATAATGGGCTCATTGCAATGGCTCATACCCGAAAAAAAAAATGACGTCTAGTCGACTGGCTCATCATCAAGTCGAGTGGTTGAAAAAAAAGTTCACGAATGTTACAAAAAATATCATCAGCAGCAATTACTCATACTCGAAGAAAAGTAACATATGTGGAATGGCTCATACAACCGTAAGCGAGCAAAAATGCAATGGCTGAATATGAAAGAAACGAAAAAAAATAAAGGACGAAAGAAAGAACGAAATAAAGAATGTGAGAAAGAACACACGAAAGAGCAAAGAAAGAAAGAACGATAGAAAGAAAGGAAGAAATAAATGGTGAAAGAAAGAAAAAAGCGGGAAAGAAAGAACGAAAGGAAGAACAAAAAGAACATTTAGATAATGCACTAGGTGTTCGCATATGTCGTCGTGTCTTATGTCTTGCTTTTAATGTCTTACAAGAAGTCTGACCCCTCCGATTGGATAACTTAATTCGTTGCCACGCACATTAAGCTGCCGATCTTTTTTTCTTTTTTTCGGCTGGTGTCTTGCACAACTCTTTGGACGACGTCTGCTTTCATCTCACTCCAAGAAACGTATAGGCAACGTAACGCCTGCCCATCCCGCCAAATTGTAGAAGTTGCCGTGGTCGACCGGGATGAGATATGGTGACAAGGATTCCACTGAAGAGAGCTGTTTCGGCTTTCTTTCCGCCTCGCTGTCCTGGCGCGCAGCACGTTACGGGACCGCTACCACGGGAGAGAGGAAGGAAAGTGGATGCGCAAGCACTTGAAACGTCGACAAAAAGTGGGTAGCGTGATCGTAGACATGGCCGACGCAGGTCAAAGTTTAGTATCTGTTCTTTCAGCTGAATACCTGATACGTGTCGTATTTGAACCTAAGATATTAAAGTTGTTTTTGCAAGTTGGCACAGTGCTTAAAGCCTGCTTCTCCTCCACCGCGGGTCGGCTTAGCATTGTATTATCTTCAGGATCGGCCCACGTATGGGGATAAACTCACGACCTACACTACTCTTGCCCACGGGCACATTTTTCATCAAAGCCTAGCCATATACAGCTTTGCTGCAAAACTTGAAGACGTTTCGGCTTCCGTACGAAAGCCTTGTTCACGAAAAAAAGAAAAAGTGGCTAGGTCGCGCGATCGAATCCCGGCCACGGCGGCCGCATTTAGTTGGGGGTGAAAGGCGAAAACACCCATGCACTTTGATTTAGGTGCACGTTAAAGAACGCCAAGTGGTCCGAATTTTCGGAGTACCCCACAACAACGTGCCTCGTAATCACATCGGGTTGTTGGCGCGTAAAATTTCATAATTTGTTAAATTTAACAAAAGAAGTGGCTCGATGGGGCGAGCTTATGTCTGTTTTAGTACGTGACCGAAGCCCCACGAAGGTGGAAGATTGGCATCATTCCTGTTTAGCGTTTTTTTTCTTAGTCTGTATAAGAAAACATATTACAGATACTGACGAGGATGCCAGTTTCTTTAGCGATTATGCTTGGTATTGTCCCAGTCAACCTCAAGATTAGAATTTGACACGTGTTCCGCATGTGCGCTGCAGGCGACATTCTTTTTTCTGCCGTCATTCATACATTCTTTCAGCCATCTTTCAAAATTTCCGCTTTCGCAGAATACAAAAATATTCACAGTCTGCGCAGGTAACTCCACAAAGAAGGCCTGGAATCTTTTCTTTCCTGAGCCGGTCTTTCACGTGGACCAGTTCGTGCTTCAGCTTACGGGCGGGCACATGCACCACGTGTACGTAAACTGTCCGCAGAACCCATACCAACGCCTCACTGACTCCTGGCACATAAAGAACGGCTTCGTGGGTCGGGGGTCGCGCCATTCGCGACGAAGCGCTGTTGCGTGTGCGCCATTCTACAAACTGAATAAAACTAAGAGGGTCACCGCAAGCGGAAAGTTCGCGGCGCACCTTCACCAGGCCAGAGGCATTGTCATCTTTGCTGGAGTAAATCCTATGCACTCTCTGTGTCCGGGGAGAGGCAACAACGCTTGTGGCAGGGTGGGTGAATACACTCGTAATGCAAGTAGCGACCGGTGTGCGTAATAAAGGCGGCCGTACCAAAATAAAGGCAGCCGTTTTTCCTCTCTACCGGCACGTCTACACTCGCGGACAACTTTCTCTTGCTTCGAAGGCAAAGCTATGGGGGCGGAGTTTCTGCACATGTGTTACAGCGCCAAGTAGTCCGGCAGCGTTTGACAGTGCTTTCGGTTGCTCTCAACAGGCGCTGAAACGGCGCAGCTTCCCCGTGCGACGGTTTCGTATTTGCCTAGACGGGGAAGGGAATAAACCACAAAATAAGTAAGCTGTTACATCCAGTAGTGTGTTTTGTCTTTTTTAACTGTTGCTAATATGGTGTTTTTGTTTTTTTCTTCCACAGCTTAAACTCATGACGATGCAAACAGGGGGCTCTTTTCAGAAGCGCTTTCACTTGTGCGCGCTTTGCCTCCGTAGCTTTCCCTTCATAGCCACGGAAAGTTTTCCGCAAGTATAGAAAAGGAAGACGACCAGAGATCTCCGTTTCAGCCGCGAATTGAATGGAGGTCTCTATGTTGTTCATATGCGCCGAGAATGCCTCTAAAGCTTCCTTCTTGATGGAGTAAGAACAGTCATGGATACAGAACAGAAAAATCTTTTGGTGGTGGGGGGTGGGGGGAGGGTTCGAAGGAAGTCAAAGCCGGTGTCTCTACTGACTCCATGGCAAGGTTCACTACGGTAACTGAAATTGAAGCACCAATCGCGGTTCCATACCCTTGTTTGTAGACCATATCCCGAAACACAAAGTATGTGTTTTCATGCCAGAACTCCATTAATTTGAGAAGGTCGCGTTATCCTATCGGCGATTTGTTGTTTAATTTATCGTCGGGGAATAAGGCAGCGAAGCACACTTGCACCGTCAGATCCACGGGAACACTGGTGAAAAGTGGCTTCACATCGAAGGGAACTAATATTTCGACATCGTCAACCATGATGTCAAGCACCTTTTAATTCAAGTCCAAGGAGTTCCGGATAACCAAAGTCCCTTTTCCCGCAAGAGGCGCGAACATGCGATGAAGGTGAAGGTAGCCAGAAAGCTTGCACAAAGGGGGAAGTGCGAAGTCCACATTCTGACGCATAGGAATGCCCGGCTTATGTACCTTCGGCAGACCGTATAATGCTGGCGCCGAGCTCCTGTGGCAGAGAAGCGACTAGTACAAAGATTTCTGGTTCAGCGGAACAAAATGAAAGATGTCAACGAGGAGTTTCTGTAGTTCCCTTTCAACTTTGAGCGAGGGATACCGCTTAAGGCAGACGTACGAGCTCTTATCTTCAAGAAGTGCAGCCATTCTGTTTTCTAATCACCTTTGTCCAATATGACGTTAGTGTTACCTTTGTGAGCACTCAAAATTACGATGTTAGGATTTCTGCGAATACTCCACACAGGATTCGCTTGCTTAGGGGGGAGGGTAGTCGAGGCAGAAAGCACAAGCTTCGAAACGATGCTTATAGCACGTGTGTGAGCTGCCTGCCGCCGGAGGCGGTCACTGTGGTCGATGGCGCCCTCTACCGCAGAGATCATCTTTATTTTGTCCGGTACAGGTCCAGTGTTACAATTTAGCCACCACTGTTGAATGGGGACGTAGGAGGGCAAGTAGTGCACCGCGGACGTGGCAAGGCCAGGTGGAACGTAGACCCAGTAGGGTTGCAGTCTTGTCAACATGTAGCCGTGGGCGAGCTTGGTACGCCAAGCATGACCTTCGAGATTGATCTGAGCACGTAATTGAATGGCGGCGAAGTCACGCACGCACTTCTGCCGAAAGTGGCGGCGGGGAAAGAACTTCTAGTACTGTAGTCGTTTTATGGTTTCCTTGAAGTCCAGAATTGCTGTCAGTAACAGCTGGCGTTCTGGTCTTGAGACGCGACTCTGTCCAAAGGGCGTCGCGAGCTGCCTGAGTAGGCGGAGTGAACATGGAATTAGACCTCGTCCTTTGCAGGAAAGATTGAGATTCATATGAGCCTTGAACGAAGAAACCCTGACAGTCAGCGAAACGTAATGATGAACTTGAATTACAAACGATTGACTAAACGCCTTCTGTAGATTGATGAAATTGATGATACATTGATGAAATTAACTGGTCGGGAGGAGGCCTAATCAAAAGGTAAAAAAGAGACACTGATCAAAAATGAAAAGGTTTAAATAAAATTCAAGACCTTTCGGGTTCCGTGCGGAAACCCTGTTCACAAAAAAGTTGCATTGTGTATACTAACACAATATAACAACAACTTGCTTCCATTATTTGTATTTGTGCGTGTACATATATTACATGTTCAACTCTTTTGTATTCTGTGGTGAAGCTCACTATTGACCGTCGTATATCTGTGCGTCCAATATGCATTTCATCAGTCAGTATTCCTCATGTGTTTATCTGTTTACCTACACGTCGCGCAGACTACACCGCGGCCTCGTGCGTGTTTGTGACTCTGTTTACGATCTTCAGTGTCATACGATTTGTAATCACTTTTGATATATATATATATATATATATATATATATATATATATATATATATATATATATATATATATATATATATATATATATATATATGTAATATGTGTGTGTGTGTGTGTGTTTGTGTGTGTGTGTGTGTGTGTGTGTGTGTGTGTGTGTGTGTGTGTGTGTGTGTATGTATGTAGTGGATTTTTTGGCATTAGGACGTTGTTTTTTTCCTTACTAAATATATAACTCCATATGTTGTTTCTGCGATGCAAAAGGGTAGCTGCCACCTACATGGGAGGGGGGGGGGGTGTACTTCTCTTCCTTTTTAATTTCATCTCAACAATAGAACAAAAGTACGCAGAAGACGGTCTACTTGGCCACAAAGAGATGGGTGCCTGCGGGCCTTCATTTATGAATGCGAATATTGACGTAGAGCCTCCGTGTGTTGAAAACCTCGGAAGGGTAACGCAATGCTTCGGTTTTATCAATAGACATGTGTCCTGGGTAGCTTCTCGGTTTTCCTTTCTCCACTCTTTTCTAAACAGCACCAAGAAAATCTAATTTTTAAATCATTTCTTCCAGCGCGATGCATTGCCACGTTTCTACAAAAATGGACGACGCCTTTGGAGATGCAGAAATGTAACAGCAATAATACTTTCGTATCGCGCATACTTTGAAGACATGTGGGCAACCACACATTGGGATCTAGCCCCGATGCTCGTTAAGTGTAAACGTACGCTATATCGCTGTCCACCACTCTAGTTCGGTTTCACCGCGAGACTTCCTGTGCAGCCAGGACAACACGGCCGTGTTTTCGGCTCCTGAAAATTTGATAAACCTCTCGGAAACTACATCCGCTGGAAGAATGTCGGAAAACCACACCCCAGGAATGTGATACAGTGGCGAAACTCATCCAAATGTATGGTCCTGCTTATCAGAGGAACTTGTTGCTTTGAACAGATTGTTTTTATCATTTTCTCTTTATTTAGTCTTCAGCACCCCCTTAGCAAGCCTACCTTCAGCGCAAATTATTTGGGGCTTATTCCTGTCACGGCACGCTTAAACGGAAGCTTCCATTGAAACTTCGGACTCTTCGACTGCCTTGTAAGGCTTTGCTACTTTTCAGAGCACCTTCGTTCCAAAAAGTCGGTGCGGAAGTGGTTGGCGCTTACACCCGACGTGTGTCCTCACTGCTTGACTGTTGTAAAAGAAGGTTTAGGTGATTCCGTGTCCTAACAATGCTTTCGCGATGTCAGACGCTTACATGCAAAGACGGTTGCTGATTTCTGAGTGTGCATATTAAATTGACAGAAGAAAAGACAAAGATACCACATAGTTTGTTGTGGTAATAATAACATAATGTTATTGTAGGAAGCCCTCACACTCCACCTCAAAGTGCGCACCACCGAGCTTTTGTGTGGAACGATATGCTCATTTAATACATTAGAAAAATAAAACCTGGATGTGAGTGATAACTCGTAATAACTAAAGCACTCACCATCCTGTTTTCTGTACCCTGTTGTTTGCTTCCTTGATTTTTCAGAAGGCACTTACGTGGCATGGGCTGCAAAGGCAGAGTCGTTAGCCCATCAACCTTTCAATTTCGGGGCACTTTGCCACACTACACTGCTCTGCCTTTTTTTTTTGCTGTTTTGGTTGTCTCGTTACGTCCTTTTATGTGTTTTCACGTGCAGATCACAGCAGCACCATGTACTTGTTAGGCATCAACGCGCTCTTCGTGAGGCACATGTCCCGAATTTGAAACGGTTCACTTCATTACGTGTTTGACTTTATTGCTAAAGCTTGCACTGCACCAGAATGTACATGCGGCACTCCTCAAATTAAGGGGTAGAGTTATCGTACTTGGCCCCTAAACTTATCAGGTGTCACAGAAATTCTTCGCTATCACAGTATGGAATAATGTCAATTGCATCTAGTCCAATCGATAGGAAGATATAAGCCTATGTACAATACACAAACATACCAGCGTCTTGCGCAACGGAATCCGGGCACATGTTGCACAAACGCAGGTACTTGAAAAAGATGATGAGGTGCAGAAGGAGCATTGCCTGTGTTACAAGCGTATTTCAACGGGAAACCTCGGTTTCGCAGGGAGACAGGTGGAATGGGGTGGTACGGTGGTCGAATGTCAAAGATGGAGAATGCAGCTTAAGAAAATTGACAGATTTCGCCAGCAGAATATGCTGGCTTAGTGTTCACAATGAATTAAAAATGAATTTAAATAATGACTTCGTAAATCAAGTCACGTATAAAAAGTAGCAGGAAAGTAAGAGAGAGGACAGGGGGTTGATTGCAAATCATGCTTTTTTTGGCGTTCTTGAGCTATATCCACCGTCGTAGTGTGAAAGAAGCTGATAGAAAAAAAAGAAAGACAAGATTGAGCTATTATACAAAACCAGGAAGGGAAGTCTGACAGAAGCATGTTAACAAGAGCAAGGAGTGGCGAAGTAGATGCAAACAAAAGAGCGCACTGGAAAAGTTGAGTCAACATATGGAGTTCTAAGATCCTTTAACCATTTAAAGACGAGACATACAAACAGCCAGAAAAAAATGTATATTTTCTACATAAATGTGCAAAACACATAAAGAATACGTGTGATCTACCCAAAAAAATGCCATAATTTTTTCAGCTATAAGGGGAAAACCTCAAGCAGGAAACTGAAACTGGGCTTCACCCAAAGCTGCCTAAGTCTTCATTTTCAGTTTTTATAGACGGCTCTTACCATATGTTAATCATAGCTGTACATTTCATTTTTACGTCACATGTCTGATACCAGTGCAGCTGGATATCCTTGTTTTGAAAACAGAGCGAGCCGTGTGCTAAACTTCTTCCTCGTCCAGTGTTCCTGCTCTATACCAACAGCTGACGCTAGCTTCCTGTCATTCAGTGTTGGCCGAAGACATTTAGGAAGAAACTTCGTACTCAATATTTAAATCTGCAAGACAATCTTTTTTACCTGGTATGGTGCCTGTAGACAACACTAGTCAATAAAGGGTTAAAATGCAGTCACTACTGTGATGGATGAAAAGAACCGACACAAGGTCAAGTTGTGGTGGTTGGGCGTACACACAGATAGAAAGAAGAAATTCTGAATTGTTGCCGCAAATGAAAGGGGAATAGTGCATCAAAATATGCCTTAAAAACATAATGGTTCATAGAGGTAAGAAATGGAACTAAATTAGAAGAGGGAAGCATTTATGAACCGTGCGGAGACAAATTACTGGGACCATAAAGTGTAAGAGGAAAAAATGACGATCGCGTAAAGCGCAGTGACGTTGGCGCCCATTGCGCTGCTCATCATTCTCGCCAAGCACATGTACTAACATAAAATTTTGAGGTTTTATGCGGGAAAACTACGACCTGATTATGAGGCACGCTGTAGCGGGGGACTGCGAAATAATTTTGACTACCCACGTTCTTAACCGTGCCCCCAAAGTGCGGTACACGGGCATTTTTGAATTTCGCCCCCTTTGGAACATGGTCTCCGAGGCGAGGATCGATCTCGCTGCCTCGACCTCAACAGTGCAATGCCATAGCCACAAGAATATCGCGTTGCGTCCTTCTATTCCATTTTGCAAACTCTCTGCTTTGGCCTTCAGTGTGCCGTTCTTGTGCATTTAGCCATTCGTTAGCTTCCTTCATGTGCAGGGTGTTATACGTCGCTTGATATGTCACATGAAAAGTGATCAATGATGTTCTTGTTCTTGGCGCTGCTGCGCATATCCCAAAGAAACGAGCACATCTTGGCACATGGAACATGCATTTCAGAGAGCGCTATCTTAAACCGCGACATCGTTCACAAGAGCACTGCACGGGAGAAAGAATGTCCAGCGACTGAACTTGTCGTCAGAAGACAGTTGAAGGCTAGGTAATAATATGTCTGTTCATCGTTTTTAAGATAATTACTCTTTATGCGAAAAACAGCGGTGACTAGTGCCCATGTTTAACTTTGTTACGGAAGAATAAAATGTTACAGAAGTATGAAAAGCAACACATAAGTTACCTATTGAAACATGAATGGTCACGAAATAATAAACGCTACTCGAGCAAGTGGATCATAAATACTTTCTCTATTACCGAAAAGAAGTAGTGATCGAAGAGCGGAAATGTCAGAAAATAATAAAAGTGACGCATCATTCTTTCTCGTTTGTGGCTCTCTCAGGTAGCTCATATTCGAAACAGCCACGCTTTAATCCATAATAGAAGCGTAAGAATGGCTGAAAACAGAGACGCGGCATAATGTGAACAGATTGTCTGAAGTTGGACACACGCATGTTAGGCTTCTATCGCCCAAGTCCACTGGCCCATGTATTCGCGCGCGGGACATCGATTATTCAAGCGCGACATCGTCTATGTCACAGTCGTAGGTAAGAAATACATGCGACAGACCTCGCGGGCGCACTTGTAGCACTTTCACTACGAGTGTCTTCTCTTTCGGAGGCCCGTACAGCGGAATCTTCGAAAAGCCCTGACATCTGTCGACTTCTATTTTTTTTTTCCTCTCAGGTGAACCGGCAGCACAGTATTATACTTTCCATTTCTTAAAGTGCCTCTCACATGCTCTTCCATCGTGCTCTCCGTCCATGTCCTCATTTCTCTTGACATACAGCTTCCGTTATCTGGCTTAAACACACCTTCTCAATACTTCTCGTTGGTATAACAGACGAACTTTCGAATTTGATGCCTAAAAAAACTTAAAAGTAAAAGTAATAACTTACGAACTGGTGCATATGCATGGACAAGTAAGTACTTGTGAATGTGGAATCAGTAGGTTGACTTTAAAGACCGACGTCATATATTGTGGCTTCTCATGGAAGTGTCATTATGGCAGCGTCTTCAGCAGTAGCGACAACGTTGCTATGTTGCACAATATGTCATAAGGATCTAACTATGTGTTTATCTAATAGAGTTCTGTACTGCACGAGTGAGTCGTTCGGCCACTACAAGTAGCGCTTGCAGAACAAGGACGCCTACGACGGGAAGCCACTGCCGATGCAGCAGTGAGTTGAAAGGCGAAGGGGGACAAGACAGCAACAGATATGTCACGACTTCAGCAACGTGCCATACAGCCGAAATGATTCGTATTACGAAACCCAGGAGAAAGGTGCCACACGCAAGCAACGTCAGGCCCTGACTCTGGTTACAGTCAAGCAAGACAGCATATGATTCGCTACTCAGGTCATCACCTCGGTCGATCGCCAGGATCCTGATCGATCATGAGGATCGCTCCTATCATTATTTCAACTGGTGCTCATTGTGCCAACTGAGTATTTTGCGGATAGCTCCCGGTGTACGCACTGAGGCCCTTAAAAAAGTGTACTTGTTCGAAACTGGTGCATGCCTATTTGTCGGGCCGGGAGTGCGCTGCAAATAAAGAAGGTGCACTGGTGCCCTGAGCACAAGCAGTGGCCAAGGTCACAGGGTCACTCAGTTGCTGCCAGATAACGAACGAGTCAGACGTTCGGGTCCGGGTTTATATACCTTCGTTTAACTACACTCTGCATTTCAGAGCTCCTTCAATGTTGTGCATTTTTCACTTTGACGGTCTCTCTTTCGCTAGAATGGTCCTGTCTTTGAGCGAATTCCTGGTGGCGACTAAATTAGGAAATTTGTTAGGGCGTCTCAGTAGCTGGGGCGTTGCGTGCCTGGGAACGGGGTTGAAGGTTCGATATTCGGCCGCTGCAGCGATTTCGCGATTGAGGAATGTAACAACTCTCCATATGCCAAGCTTCATATTCAGTTCAGAGAATTCCGGGGGGTCAAAATTAATCCGGTTCGCTCGACTACCACATCTCTCAATAGCAGATGTCTCTCTCTCGGATATTAGGATCAATAAGCACCGCGGGCACTGCTACAGTCCGGCCTCGATGAATATTTGCAGTTTGCGTGATGTTCACCTGCGCGTGTGTGCGTAACTGGTGTTCTCTTTTCGTTCTAACGTTTATAACGGGTCATTGAATACACTGATGCCGCCATAACGTCAAACGCTCGACAAAGGAAAGCCGAAGAAGAAGTTAAGACCAAAGATGTTTCTTGGCCAAGAAGATCGAAAGCCGAAGAAGTTCCTTGGCTCTGCTTATACGTATTTTCCAAATGGAAGAGCCCTCTATGTTGTTTTTAGTCAGCGTGTCATCTTTTGAAGTATATATAGCAACACGTTTGTTGTGTGTGTGTCAATGAGGACAACGCTGGGAACATGCCCTTAGAGCTACCGTGCTATCAAAATGCCAGTCTCCAAGCAGAGGCCTACTGCTGCTGTTTGGTGTAGCAGCGAGCGAGACAAGGGGCACAAAAAAAGCGAGGATAAGTACTTGTGCTCGTTTTTTCTGCGTCCCTTGTTTCCCTTGTACCACTTCGCGCTTCAGCACACACCTTCATGGAAAACCAACTGGCCCAAATCATCACTCTTTCAAGTTACTGCTGCGTTATCAGAGAAGCCCTTGTGACAGATATGAGCACGCGCAGTGATCCTGCTAAAATACAATTACTCGAGACAATTGAGGCAGGAGGTTGCGGTGCGCGCGTATGGTTGCCCTTGGTGTACGCAAGACTATTGCAATGGCTATTATGAAGGCGACGTTAACGCCTGCAACAAAAATGTTATTCACGACTACAGTTCCATACTAACTCTACTGACCACTCATGTAAGAATCGAATTTCAGAAATTTGGCGGGAGAATTAATTTTTCGACGAAAGGAGTTTGATGTGGAGACATTTAGTGAAAGTTGTGCCCTCTAATTTACATGACATTATTGCAGCCGTTATCCTCTGCTCGTGGGGCACAGAAAAAGTAGTAATATAACAGCCGGGCGAACTGATAGCGACTAACACTGTTTTGTTTTTGTTTCGTTTTTTCACAAGCCTTCCGAGAGATGGAGAGAAAACGATAATTTGCAGATAGATAGATAGATAGATAGATAGATAGATAGATAGATAGATAGATAGATAGATAGATAGATAGATAGATAGATAGATAGATAGATAGATAGATAGATAGATAGATAGATTAGATAGATAGATAGATAGATAGATAGATAGATAGATAGATAGATAGATAGATAGATAGATAGATAGATAGATAGATAGATAGATAGATAGATAGATAGATAGATAGATAGATAGATAGATAGATAGATAGATAGATAGATAGATAGATAGATAGATAGATAGATAGATAGATAGATAGATAGATAGATAGATAGATAGATAGGTTTATTCATGTTGGTTTGAATGCAATAATAATCAGGCCTATCAAAGCCTCAAAGGGCTTGAGTGACAGCGCTTGGCAGACACGAAAAGTTATAGAAATATAAAAAAAGAAGAAAATATAGGCGTTATACACAACCTGGCAGAATGACTTAAATAGCACAGAAAAACATAAAAGAAGAAATGTATGTACCGAGAATAAAAGCTATGCAATGAAAAGGAATGACAGAATTTAGAGTGAAGTGAATAAGAGCATATGAAAAGAGTTATGGGGCAGGAAGCGACGTAGAGATGGATCGTACAGTTTTTATTTTTTATTTTTCAGACTGTAGTTAGATTGGTTACGGAACACACCAGGTGATAAGCTTTTGAAACCAACAGGTACATAGTATGGACGAGTGCGTTTTCTATACCGGGTTCAGGAGTGAGGAATACAATAACGATATATTGGCTCCAAATCATGTGCAAAAACACATGCAATAGTGAACTGACTGTACCACAAATGTTTTAATACAACACTTTCTATTAACAGAGCGTTAAAGTTTGGAAGAATTGGTGTTCTAACAGTACCAATGTGATTGCCAGTGGACAGGTCATAGGCAGTATTCTTTAGAATTATGAATTATTTTCCAAGATTCTCCACCGCCTTTACTCATTTGGAGCTGCACTAACCAGCCAACACTGTAGTTTCATGTGGTAAAAAGCAAAATTATCATCTTGGCCAGCGCGTACACTGTAGTGCTCATTCGATGACAAATTAATGGCATCATTTAAAAAAAAAATAAAGGCTCATGTAGGATAATTTACCGCGGGTTATTCCTGTGAAATTTTTGCTTGCTTATCCAAAGAAAAGATAGCGAGGAGGGAAAGTTGCGAAAAATGCGGATGGTATTTTCAAAATGCAGCTTCCGTTGCCACTACAGCTACGTAATTTGAGCCCCATGAAGACACCCCCTACTTACAGGGGATGAAGTTCAACACATTATTGCCGCCAAGCGTGTATTCTGATATGAATGCCAATATTATCATAATAAAGTCCTTGGAAGCAATAACGAGTTGAACTTGTGCTGTAAGAGTCGAGAATATGTGAGACGTTTATACCAGAAGAATCGAAACTTTTGTAGTAAGCTCGACGCACTTGCTCTGTGATGTTGAGCGCGATATCGCGGGTGCGATACCCGGTCACCGCGGCTGAATATCAGTGGAAGCCAAATGTGTACGTAGATTTAGGTTCACGGTAAAGAACTCTAGTTGGCCAACATTGAACCTAAGTCCTCCAGTACGGCGTCTATCGTAACCCCAACTGCACATTTTCAGGGCCTTGAGAACAACACTAAGCTTGTTGTTCTTTCCCGCGAACGATCAATGCACGCTCTTACTGCTATTACTTTCACTGAGAAAATAGCTAGAAAAGAAGCCCCCAACTTTTTTTGTGTGTGTGTATTGGTTACTAAAAATGAAGTCAACTCGCAGTTTTATCCTCTGCGGCCAGCCGTATCAGCCATCCCTAGCGAATATATTGCCTACTGAATAGTATGCGTGAGTGGGGCATATACGCTCAATGAAATTATGCCCCAGAACTCTCGTTGCATTCTTCATTCACACCGGCTCCAATGCAGCCGTCCTGACAATTGTGTTTCTGAGAAGTTCAATGTTCGGTGGTTTAACATGGAAGGAAAATTAGGCGAACTGGCACCGCTGCTTAATTTACGAACAGCGCATAGGTACGAGACGCAAAGAAGAAGGTCACAGTACCAGTACTCGTCCTTTGCCCTTTGTCCTTGTGCGGCGTATTTAGGCACGTTATTGTGCGTAAAAAAATAATGTTTGAGATTAAAATAAAATTAAGCAAAGAGCCGGCGAACGACGTTACACCAAGAAAGGAGACGTTCATAGTCAAGCGCACATTGAACAACGAAGAATGACAGAATGAGCAGCTCGAAAACCAGTTTTAACAGCATGGAAACCAGTTTGGAAACCATGGAAACCAGCATGGAAACCAGTTTTTAGCAGCATGGAAACGCGAGACGGACGAGATAAAAGTGGCAGGAGATGCAAAACAAATTGCTACCCGTAAAATGATAACAGCGGCATCTCTACTGCAATTCGATTATGCATTACACGACACCCAGATGCAGGCGCCCACCTCCGTTCTGTCAAAGCTGCGCACACATAAAACAAAAAGCTCATGAATCCGATATCAGCAAAAACTAAATTGCGACATTTAGATGTGAAGGCGAGTTTGATGAGGATTCTTGTTAAGTAGAGTAAGAAGCGCTTTGAAAGAACGTACGCGTACATGCGCACTTTAATGGTTGCTGAATGCTCTTCACTCTAGGCTCCCTTGAACTGGTGTGGCTTGGACCGTCGCATCTATAGACGGCGAACGAGAACATTTAGTTCGTGCGACAGATGTTCCGTCAATGAAAAGAAGGGGTGACGAAGTGCGGAGACAATGTGAATGCGAGGTCACTTGCGAGGTCTCGCGTGTCCACGAGAGCGCATTTTCTCGATATGGCTCTTGCCGAAGATATGACTCCGGCTTCTGGTTTGACTTCGTGGCGGCTGATATTGGCTGCACAGTTTCAGGAGCTGGCATATATGGCCGCGCTGAGTAGCACGTGCACTAGCGGCTCCTGCCCATGCGAGTCAGCAATCCACTTCTCAACTTTTGCGCCCGGCCAAATATTTCAGTTTCGTGCGCGCGTGCTTCGCTACGTAAGCACGACCTCGCGCGCTGCGTGTGTGGGTGGTTGCGGACGCCTAACTAAAACTTTCTATTGGTGGGTTCATCAGCCCGAGACAGTGCAACTAGCGCGCGTTCGCTGCAAGTCGATAACTGTGCGTGAGAGAAGCGTCGCTTTCTAAATGTGGAGGCCTCCAGTACAAATAGTTTTGGCAACTTTCTTGGGCTAAATAAACGAAACACCAATGGTAATGTCCTGTAGAGAATGCGAATCACACGAAGTACCATCTTTGGAGCCTCACCATTGAGCCAGGTCCTTTCAGAATTTTCCGTGCAAATTGCGACAAGAGGAATCTGACGCTTTGAAGGATAAATGGAAATCCCGGAGACTGCGGTGGCTTTTTTCATTTGTCTTGTTGGTTTTTTTAATTATTTATGAAGTGTTCTTAGCATCCCCCATGTGCTGGCTCGCGCCGTCTGCCAATTAGTGAGGCAGTCGCGCCAGACTTCGCTCCGTTTGCGACAGGCCGCACGAGGCAGATTGCCCGCGCCACACAGTTTATCGTGAAATGAAACCACGTATAGAGCTGAGCTCAAATTTTGTATTAGGGAGTATCGTAATCCTCAGTGATTTTATTTAAGTATTTCCCTCAAATTACTCTTTCTTTCTGAATTTTCTACACCTATTTTGAAACTTCTTGAACATATACTCACATTTCTCTGGTTTTCAATCGGATGGGAAAGAAAATAAAGGAAACGACTTATCCTTTTTACTTGTGAACTTGCCTTGAAAGCTCCTGCCGAATACAATAGTCGCCATCTCAAAACAGCCTTTTTGAAATACTCGATAACAAAATACAAAAGCTGAGTGCGCGTTCATCGTTTTATTCTTATCCTTGCAATCTCTTTCGGGCGCACGCAGCACCTTCGCATTCTCCTCTTGCAGCAGTGAATCTTCGTCTGCTGCAAAATGCCGACTTGGTACAGCGGCGGTGGTGCACAGAAGCTTCAGCCAAGAGGCATCCTCGCTGCTTCAAAAACGAGTCGTATGCGTTAGTAACTCTTCGATGCGCTGAATCATCTCTGAGAAGAACGCTCTGTCGAACCATGAGCGCTTAGATTGCTTTTGCTTTATGTACTTTTTTTCATATGCTTTCTATAATGCAGCATTCTAAACACATATTAAACTCGACTATGCATGGACAAGCAAACTATTCAATTCGAAGTTACAGTGGATTCTATGTGTGTACGATGATGTGGGTCCCAAACAGTAACAATGAATATGTGAAAAAGTAAAACAGAGACAGACGTAGCCCGACGCGAACAATGCTGAAAAAATAGACCAAAACATATTTTGTCCCTATATTCCACCTTCTTATACTTCTGCAAATACATCGGCGTCGTTTTTAATATCTTTAACTTTTTCTAATCCTCTTTGTCAACCTGTGTGCGTTTGACTGTTTGTTTATTCATTTACTATTTCTTTTTTCGGAAGCTTAGAAAGCGCGAATACTTTCATATTGCTAAGCAGGATGAAGCGACAGTGTGAACGTCATCGTAAACAGATGAATGTGCTTTTGTCTTCGTGTTTTTTTTTATTTGGGTATTGAATAAATTATGTTTTTAGGCAAAAATTTATTTGTATCTAAATTCTTTAAAGGAGGTGTTCCGCTGTTTCAAATGGCGCCAATATTCTTGGCTGTATGCACGGACGCTCACACTGAACTTCTGATATTTCCTTCATACGAAATTTGCAAGAAACTCGAAATCATGCATAGTAGCTAGACGTAAATTTGCAATGTCCCATCTCCGTACTCAGCTATGAGTCAGGATAATATCTTGACGTAAAGGCTGCCAGGGTTGCTTCTCCTTTGTTCTGTCCTTAGTTGCCTCAAAGTTGCTTTTAGTTGTTCTATTCTCTTACGAAAAAGCTTCTGAACTTCCACAATGGCACAACTAACGCCTCTTTTAGGCAAATATTTGATGTTTGCAGAACTAACTTATAATTAGCAGCTTCAAACTAAAATCAAGAATATACCTAATAGCAAAGGCTTGTATTCCGCGAGCTTGTGCAGACTTTCTCAGGCGATGCAGTCGTTGCAAACAAATGTGCCTCAACATTCCTGCTTTTCTTCTGGTTCCACTGAACAGCTAAATTTTGACGGGAAGTATCTAGAAAAGGCACATTTGCTTCAGTGAACAAGGGCCGTCTAAGCCTAGTTTTCCTAGCTCTCGTTAGATTTGAGGCTTAGTTAGAATGCTGCGTTCCATAACTCTTAGTCAATTAATCTTCATAGGTTCAACTAATAAAGCTAGTTTGCGGTCCATTGCTAATATTTTCTGTTCTCATGCTTCGCAGGCATATTGACGCCTAACTGTCATGTGGATAGTGAGTAAACAACTGAGCTTGCATTTAAAAGAAAATAATTCTTAGGCAAGTGCATTTCGCTGTCATCTACCGCAACGTCGATGTGATCACACCGGAAACCTGTCGTGAGTGGCGGACGGCCAAACGCCAGCCAGTAAGCGAAGCCTTTTACATAAGGAACATTTTGTGAGTAGGAGCCATGAAATTCTTATCCGGGAATTGTAGAATCTCTGTTACCGCTGACCTATCAATTTGAATGGTGACCGTATACTTGAGTAATATAATATTATTACAGAATTTCACTCTCGACGATCATGTTTTCCTAATGAACTTCGTTATTCGAAGTTCTTTTTACTTGCAGGAGAAATTATTTGTTGGGAAATTGAGAATTTATGCTGCTGCTAACTCTTAAAAAGAGAGGTCATTATGTTGCCAACACGAGGACCAGAACAAAATACCCCAAAGTACACGTTTCATTCTAGCCTCGCTTATAATTATTCACTACCTTTAATGATGCAGCTGGGGCGAACACTGTGTATTTATCATCTAAGAAAAAGGGCACACCTTTTACGGTGCAGGGAAACACCAATGAGCTCGGTGTGCGCCCCTAAAACAAGACGATATAAATCCTTTCTCATGCTATGGAGGTTCCTTAAAGAAAAGGAGGTTCATAGGAGAATTTCTTGAAAGGAGCTTACTGGATAGTTTTTACGACCAACTCTCACGTTTCCATTAAAATTAAATCACTGTCGTAACGTATACAGTTCGATCCCACTGCATCACTTTCGCACCTGCCACTGTTTCTTTAATAGTATGCAAGAGCAGGACTTTCCGAGTGGCGCATACCAATGCGAGGCCTCAGAACACTCCAGACTTAACGATCTCGCTACTCCGAGAGGCATGATTTTCATAGTGAATTCTTACGAGGTCATATGAGTTTTCTTCTTTACTTCGACAATTTTACCATTGTATAATTTTCCGTGTTTTCCTTGAATTCGTTGTCCGGTTCTTTCGTGTGGTTGTATGTAACAAAACATTTATCCCCTCGGATCGCTTTTCTCATCTCACTCACTGCATATCGATAGCCTCGACTTCGGCAGTCTTGGCGCCATAAGGTAGCATATACGAGGGCTCAGTGGCCGGTTTCCGCTTCCCAAGATCACGTACTACGGTGACGCCTGCGGTTAGAAGGACGTTGCACGTCCGTCGCCTAGACCGTGGGCTGCACTCTCACACTTCCAGAGGCATTCTTCACACCCAGGCAAATGCTCAAGAAAATGGGAGGTAGGATGACGTCCACGGAAGCCTAATTCCTGAAGAACGGCACATTTATAGCAGGAGACGCGGGGTTTGCCCTCACCTCCCGCAATTGTCCTTCCATTTTCTTTCACTTCCCTTTACCCCGTTTGTACCGTATCGATTAAATATAAAAATGACCTTCCTGTATCCCCCATCTCATGCTTCACTGTATATTTATCGGTATGGTTGTCGCTAACGAAATTTCCAGGCCCTAGGATTCCCTGTATTTCCTCATCTGTCGTGGGACAATGCACAGGCACACTATAAACAGTCTCTTAAGCCGGTACACTTCAAGTAGTGTACTAGTGCACGAATCGCTTTTCATGCCCGTGACGGGTGTGGCCATGGTCCGAGCATCTTTGACTAGAAGACGGATCTTGAGTCCAATCTGTTTAAAGTTGTCCTCAGATATATGTGTTCTACGTCGTAGCGAGGGCAGGTAAACAGTAGATGCTCGATGGTTTTCTCGCACCTACAGGAGTCGCACATCGGGCTGTCGGCCATTCCGATACGACTGGAGTAGGTGCCACTCCCAGCCGCAAGAGGCACAGCAAGGTAGTTTGGCCGCGGGAAAGGTTAGATGGCAGTTGTAGCCGTAGTATGGGGTCTAGTTTATGCAATCGGCAATTGAAGGCAGTTGAATTCCAGAAATCTTACGGCTTTTTGCGTGCTAGGAAGCGAAGTTCGCTGGCAGCGTCCGACCTCGCCAAAGGCATTGAATGCGTCTGGGTGTCTTTGTGGGCCGACTGGACAGCCCTATCAGCAAAGTTGTTGCCCACGATGTCACAGTGGGCAGGAATCTATTGAAAGATAATGTTGTGCCCTGTTTCCAGAGCATAGTGGTGTACTTCCCTGATGTTGGATATCATCTGCTCGTAAGTTCTGTCATGCACTGAGGACTTGATGCTCACTCTCTCCCTCTTTGACTCTTTCCATTCCCCTTTCGCCCACCCACAGTGTAGGGTAGCAAACCCGGTGTGTGTCTTTTTGTGTGTCTGCGCGTTTGCATGTGGGTATATGTGTGTGGACGGGCACGCATGCATTGTTTTGCCAAGTGCGTCAACACCAAGACTTTGAGGTTGTTCCTGGGCAGTTTACCAAACACCTTTGAGTCATCATCATCATCATCATCATCATCATCATCATCATCATCATCATCATCATCACCATGATCACTATTATTATTATTATTATTATTATTATTATTATTATTATTATTATTATTATTATTATTATTATTACAGTGAACTCTCACTTGAGTGAACTTCAAGGGACCGGAGGAAATAGTTCACTTGACTGAAAGTTCACTAAACTGAATATTCACTAGACCAACATAAGGCATGGCATACAGAGTCAGAAGTTTGAAGTGCAATTCATGGAGCAAAAGACGTGGCATCCATAGTGTTAGAAATGTGTGAAATGGAATTTGTACATATCAACAAGGACAAAGTTCATAACAGTTATAATGCTGCCTTTCTCACTTAGAAAAAAATCTGTAATCTTCATCTGCACTTGTACTTTTAAAGCACAGGAAGTAACAAAACTGTCCAAAGAGTCAATGTTTTTGTACACTTCTTCTGGCACAGCTTGCTGTTGAGACACAAAGTCTCTCAACTTTCCAATGTACCCTACAACCTCAGCTAGAGTTATAGGGCTTGAAACTGGTTCGGCAGTTGCCTCTTCTTAGTCGCACTCTTCTTCTTCTTCTTCAGGACGAACACTGGAAACAATCTCCAGATCCGTCTGTCCAGCACAGGTAATCAGTGCATTGTCGCACTGTGCATAGTCTTCAAACGAAGTATTGCTATCGACCTCCAGCTGATGACAAAAATAAGCCTTGGCCCCCTGAGCAAGTTCGTTAAACTGAAATATTGACTGTTCCGAAATTCGTTAAAGTGAAACATTTTTGCATAGAATCTCTAAGAAAACGGCCGGGGATTTTTAAAAAGTTCGTTATTCTGAAATATTCGATAAACCGACGTTCGCACAACTGGGAGTTCACTGTATTATTATTATTATTATTATTATTATTATTATTATTATTACATTCTCAGTATCTGAATATTAGAATAAAACAAACACTAGCAATTAAAATTCATATTTGACCCTTCTGCTAGACTCCAAATAAATATTACCAGTGTGTACCTGCACTACCGCAACAGCCCCCCCGAATTCCTGCTCTTTTCACTTTCTCTGCGCCAACTCTGACGTTCTTCGTTAACCAAAAAAGGTTTGTCGCACTCTGAGTACAGGACTTAAGGCTGACTTCAGTCGCCTGAAAAGTCAAGATTATACGGTGGAACTAAATGGAAGAAGAAAGAGCTTTTCTAAGCGGCAACGCTCCGAGAGTTCTTTGTCTAATGGCACCGCTTTTCCACGAATGAGACGCACCAGGAGCAGGAAGAGCTAGAAGCGCGTGGGCTCCTAAATAATGCACGCCCAGCAACGCACGTGCCGAACTGGAGAATGTCCTGGCACAGCGTCCCATCATTAAGAGTGTCTCTTAGCGCAGGTAAATTAATGCATAGTGATGTATTTTACGGCGCGTTTCCAAAGGTATGCCGGCCATTACGAGATGCGAGCGAATACTTTTCTCTGATGCACAGAGACTCAACGATACAAACAAAAAGAAAGAACAAGAAACGTGTTGTCGAAAGAAAACAAGATATAGAGAGATCACATTAGCGCTTAGGTACTAGAAATGCTGTAGAGTGTATGTTCTTAACCATTGAAACAAATTATTTACACTGCGCTTGCACATGCGCTCAACAGCACACCATGCGGCGAAACGGTGAGACTGGGATAAAGAAAAAGGTAAGCTCAGAACCAGGACGCGGCTGGCAATGCATGCAGCGAAGCGACCGAGGCATGCAGACGAGACGCCGAGGGAGTCAGTCAGCGAGCAAGCCGTGTTCTACGTCTTAATGCTAGAGAAAAGAAAAATACCCGAAGAAACATTTCGTAAAATAACGGGATACTTAGGGAGCAATTACTATCCCTCATTAACAAGTCTTTTCAACTTTAGCTTCAGCATTCATTATGATCTTATTTAGTATATTTAAATTTTTTTTAGGATTCACTTACCATGACCATTTGAGAGGTGTGTGCGTGTTTTTTGAAAGTTTTGAATAAATAAAGCCATATTCTTATATTCGATCCGATTGTCGAGTCGAATAGTCTGTATTCGAAAATACGAACATTTCGACTACGAACATTGGCCGAGTTGGTTCATGAAGCCGAAGGAAAAAAAATTAGCGCGAAAGAAACAAGGATGCGATACATTAAATGGCAAAACGAAGGTGCTGTGACAATACACCTAATATGCTGAGTATTTTGAGCAACGTGGTGGTGTTCACCTCGTAGCTTCCCCTTTTGGCAAAAAAAAAAAAAAATCTTGAAGCAAACTCACTGCAATATTCATGTATAGAACTGTTTCTATCGGCAATTATCGGAGCTTTAACATCACCTGGTTACACGGCAGGCTGTCACATTACGCCCACGAATATGACCACTCCTGCATTTGAGAGCTCTCGCGAGCTCAAAGTAACCGGATTTCCTTTTTTTTTATTTTTACGATACCCTTTGCGTCAACGATGCAAAATAAATAGGTGGATAGAACGAAGGTGAGAAACATAGAAAAGAACCACCTGAGAAGCAATTCTATCATCAGCTGCTCAAGAGCTGATGCAAGCAAGAATACGAGAAAGCAAGTACTCCCTGAGCTGAAAGAGTGGCGTCCGGTGACTGTGGAACAGACTCGAAGCGTCTAACGAAAAACGAAAACAACTGCAAAACAAGCGCAGAAATAAACATACTGTAGCAGAAAAAAACACGTTAAGTGGCTTCCCCCGTCAACGAAAAAATAAAAGCAAGCGTTGTACATGTAGAAATCGATCTGTCACCTGGTGAGCTTTCTTTCGTGGAGCCGCAACTGCCTTCTGCTTCGAATCCCAACATTGGTCCTTCGGTCAGTCCTAATCCGCGTGCTCTTCCTTTCTCCCTTGACCCTCAGAATCCACCCAACGCCGTCTGCTTGCCGTCTGCGTTCTGCATTGCTGACGTCTCTCGCTGAGTGCTTCGACCACTACGTTCTCGCCGCTAAAGGATCTCGTTAGTTGGACGGTCCGTATGTGCTTTGCTTCTTCTTGTTTGCTTTATCTGCCGCTCACCGCCTCTGCTGATGTCACTACCAATGCGCAGTCAAAGTGTAGTGTGGTTGCTCGGTGCGATGGAGTTGCGAGTGAGTGTCCTCCTCGCCATTGGGTATTCATATCATGTTTATCATAGCAGAAAGGAGTGCAAGCTCAAAAGTAGGAAGAAAGGAAACAGGAAGAAACAAGAGATGAAACTAAAACCGGAAATCCAGAGATTCACTTGAATTACCGGTATCATTGCACCTTCTGTACGCGGAAATTGAGCGCTGCGTTTGGGCTGCTGAGCACGAGGTCGCGGGATCGAATCCCGGCCCCGGCGGCCGCATTTCGATGGGGGTGAAATGCGAAAATACCTGTGTGCTTAGATTTAGGTGCACGTTAAAGAACCCCAGGTGGTCGAAATTTCCGGAGTCCCCTACTACGGTGTGCTTCATAATCAGAAAGTGGTTTTGGCACGTAAAACCTCACATTTTTTTTTTCTTGAGCGCTGCGTTGTTCAAGTAAGTGTTATTTTTTGTCTCCAAACATTTTCGTTCTCATCTGCCTTCGTCTTCTTTGCCCAAACTCCGCTTGCATACGTATTCACAATCTAAACCTGCCGACTTCTCAGCTTTTACCAATTCGTTTAATTTTTAATTTGATTTCAATTATTTAGGCAGAATATACATTTCTTAGCGTTCGAAATGACATTTGAAAACAGTAATATACAATACACAACAACAAATTTCTGTTTAAGGGAATAAGCCACAAATTGCGTCTCCGTGACGCTTAAATCTGCTTCGCAACCAAACAAAACACACAGCACCGCCGACAGTTTACAGATTAATCTGAATCATACAGCTTAATACATACTACGTGGCTAGCGTATAACATACAGCAAATAAATATACAAGAAATGGCAAACTGTCTACAAAAAATACGTTGAAATGACAACAAAATTGGAAAACACAAAATACATTGTAGGAGAAAACAAAGAAGCCCATCATACAAAAAAAAATTGCAACGCGGCTGTCAGCTTTTTATCACTCTGCGTTCCCGGAAAGGACGTCTAACTTGCCTTTTGAGCAAGAACGACGACTCATACTTCAATGAGATGTCCACTAATTGTGAGTAAGCATTTAAAAGCTCAGGTATCTGGTCATTAACCGTCTGGCATCCCCTACGTGTTCTAACCCGATTACCCAACGTATGCTGCATCCCTTAAGGGATACACAGAGTCTGGACGGCGAAAAACGCAAGAAAGGCTCTTCCATTTATTTTCTGTAGATATTTTTGTAAAAATATATATATCTCTACCTGAAATACACACGTAATCATACTCTATACATATGCTTGTCGTCGAGCCATTGTTTCATCAAAATTACGTTGCTGATGTCTATCATCCATGTCAACAAATTCATAAGAAGGCCCGCTTTGATGATCAGCATGGGTGGTGCACGTGAGCTAAGAATAGGTTGATCTAACGGAGCAGCGGTATCACGAGATGGCCATGCGGGTTAAACGGGAGGCCATGAGGTGGCTATAAAACGTAATAATTTTGCTATAGGTTAACGGAGCTCCGATAAAGCACCATCGATATCGCTGCGACTGTACTACGAATTCTTAAAGAAACGTTCCTCTTTCTGTGGACAGTAAGCAATAGACAAACACACACACATATATATAATAAAATTATGAGGTTTTACGTGCCAAAACCGCTTTCTGATTATGAGGCACGCCGTAGTGGAGGACTCCGGAAATTTTGACCACCTGGGGTTCTTTAACGTGCACCTAAAGCTAAGTTCATGGGTGTTTTCGCATTTCGCCCCCATCGAAATGCGGCCGCCGTGGCCGGGATTCGATCCCGCGACGTCGTGCTCAGCAGCCTAACGCCATAGCACTGAGCAACCACGGCGAGTATATATATATATATATATATATATATATATATATAAACGAGACGGGGGTTTAACCAAGGGGCCCGATTTTTATTAGTCATATCATGAGAAGCCAACAAACACTGACACCAAGGACAACATAGGGGAAATTACTTGTGCTTAATAAATGGAAAGAAGAAACAATAAATTAATGGAAATTAAAGTGGATGAAAAAACAGCTTGCCGCAGGTGGGAACCGAACCCACAACCTTCGCATTTCGCGTGCGATGCTCTACCAATTGAGCTACCGCGGCGCTGTTTCCCCATCCACTTTCTTGGGTATTTATGTGTACTAGTAAACTGTTCGTTGGATAATTAAAGTCCACTTTTTAATAAGATAATTATAATCCACTTTTTTCCATTAATTTATCGTTTCTTCATCCCATTTATTAGGCACAAGTAATTGCCCCTATGTTGTCCTTGGTGTCTGTGTTTGTTGGCTTCTCATGATATATATAAATATATATATATATATAGGATTACGTTTCTTCGGTTCTGTGTTTAAGTAATGATGCAGAAACCATCCATGATGACTGTCAATATAAGCGAACAGACCTAAGAAATGAACGAATAAGCAAGCTACCCAACGAACAAAGGGATGAACTAGCGGGAACCAACAAGTGAGTAACAACACCCCTGCACCCCCCCCCCCCCCCTTCGCCTCATCCCCGCAACTTCGTTGGGCGAGCCCAGTTGAAAAAGACAACAGGAATTCCTGTCACCACTACAGAAACTTCTGTCGCGACTACAAAAATTTCTGTTGTACGACAGAAGTTCCTGAAGTTTTTGTAGTAGCGATAGACATTTCCGATGTTACGACAGAAATTATGATGTCGCAACAGAAACATTCTGTCTCGAAGACCAAGATTTCTGAAGTCGCAATAGAAACGTTCTACGCGACAACAAGAGTTCTGAAGTCGTGACAACAGCTTTCTATCGTGACAGCGATTGTGACGTCGCAACAGAAAGATCCTGTCACGACGACGAACAGTTCTGAAGTCGCAACAACAGCCTTCTGTAGTGACAGCGACTCTGAAGTTATGACAGCAATTCTGATTTCGCAACCGAAACATTCGGTCGCGACGGCCAAGAGTTCTGAAGTCGCAACAGAAACGTTCTTTCGCGACAACAAGAGCTTATGAAGTCGCAACAACTTTCTATCGCAACAGCGATTCTGACGTCGCAACAGGAATTCTCTGTCAGGTCGACACATTTTCTGTCGTGGCGTTAGAAATGTGTCACTTTCTGTCGCAGCGACATAAGTTCTGACGCTGGGACAGAAGCGCTTTCCGTCGCGACGGTTTAAACTTGCAGGTCAGTTTCGCATCGTTGGTGTACACTGAACTTTTCTCTTGCGCGGTATTCATTCGTGCTTCTCTGAAGCCGACAGTGCTGATAGCACCGACACCTGTTATAAAGTCGACGTGGCTGATTGTTATAATTGTGCCGGGACGACGAGGGACCAGCCACGCCCTACTGGCTTCCTCCAAATCAGTCGTTGGTCAAAATCATATCACCTGCGGCAATGGCTGTGTATCCGTTTTGTTTTATTTGGTAAGATGTCGGCCTAGGCGGCCTTGTTTTTCGGTGGATATCCAGCTTCTTGAAGGACAGGTCATTCTTTGTGCAAACAGAGGACGGTGCGTCATCACAACGCAAAACCTACCGAGGCGTACCACAAGGCGGAGTCTTGAGCCCCACTCTATTTAACCTGGTGCTCATCGACATGGTTCATACCCTTCCGGAATCCGTCCATGTGTCGATCTCTGCAGACGATATATGCATTTGGTCATCAGGAGCGACGCGTCCTCAGGTGCGCGCCAGACTTCAAAAAGCGGCCACACTAACATCAGGTTATCTTCGAGCACGAGGTCTGGAGCTGTCCTGCGAGAAGTGCTCTATAGTCGCTTTCACGCGTAAAGCAATGAAACCATACGTTATCAGAATTAATGGACAGCCAATTGCCTACGAGAAGACGCACCGCTTTCTAGGAGTGATAATAGACCGAGACCTTTCCTGGAGTCCTCATATCTCCTACCTAAAAAGGAAATTAGTCATGATAACCCACGTGCTCAGATTTCTTGCGGGAAAGTCATGGGGTGCGTCTGTGAGTGCGATGCTCCAACTCTATAACGCACTGTTCCTCGGTCTCCTGCGCTATAGCTTACCTGTACTGGGTGGGACCGGCAAGACCAACCTCCGTGCCCTCCAATCTGTACAAGCTCAAGCTCTGCGAATTTGCCTTGGTCTTCCTAGATGTGCGTCCACGGCAGCAACAATAGCCATCGCGCATGACCACCCTATCAACACGTATCTTCAAGTCGACACTTTGAGGATGCATATCAGGCACTTCGCCCGACTTCCATCGCATCATCTCGCCTCCCTTCCTGCCGCTCGACCTCGTTCAGCGTTTAGCAAGATTATTGCCGCCAACAATGGAACTTTACCGTCAAACTTCACGCCTGCAGCACGACCATCTCAACCGCTGTGGTGCCTCCATCCACTCCAGGCTGTCCTTGTTATTCCCGGTATCAAAAGGAAAACAGAGATGTCAACTTTTGCCCTCAAACAAACCGTGCTTTCAGTGCTACATGAACAACACAGAGGACGCATCCACGTTTACACTGACGGTTCTGTATCCTCTAATAGTTCAGCTGGAGCAGTGGTGATTCCCACAGAGTGCGTCACCCTCAAGTTCAAGACATCTCACATTACATCATCGACGGCTGCAGAACTCGCAGCTATCCGTGCTGCTCTGGAGTTTATCGTTCAGAAATCATCACATTCATGGTCCATCTTATGTGACTCAAAGGCAGCTCTTCAGTGTCTGATGTCCCCTTTTAACCATGGACCTAATGAGCAACTAGTCGCAGACATCCGACTACTCCACCATCACGCAATCAACAAGGGACACAACATCATCTACCAGTGGATACCGGGTCACTGTGGAATTTCAGGAAATGACAGTGCGGACGACGCTGCCCGGTCGGCTCATGATGGCGCCCAGATTATACCCATACCACTGTCAAGAACAGATGCAGCCACAAGTCTTCGCTCCCTCGCCCGCGAGCTTACACAAAATCTGTGGAACACCAGTGACTTCACGAACGCACGTCTCCACAAATTGGATCCACGTCTGCAACTCCGCCTACCACCAGGGTTGCCACGAGCGGAAGCAACACTTCTGTGCCGCCTGTGGCTCGGCGTGGCGTTCACGAACTCATATTCATTCCGTATCGGAATGGCCGACAGCCCTACTTGTGACACCTGCGGCTGCGAGGAGACGATTGAACACCTCCTTTGTGACTGTCCCCGTTACGCAGTGCGAAGAACAGTGCTTGTGACCGCTCTCGCAAAACTGGACAATCGCCCCTTTACAGAGGAAAAAGCTCTAGGACATTGGTCCAGACGGGCTTCGGCACTGAAGGCCTTAAGGGCTTTGTTGAAGTTTTTAAGGACGTGCGAATTGTGTGACCGCCTTTGAACGTTGTAGAGCGTAGTTTCGCGTTACTCTGTGAATTTTCTTTTTTTTTCTTCTTTTTTTTCCTCTTCTTCTTCTTTCTCCTTTTATTCCCTTTACCCCTATCCCCAGCACAGGGTAGCCAGCCGGTACTTACACTGGCTAACCTCCCTGTCTTTTCCCTCCTTTGTCTCCTCCTCCTTGGTAAGATGTGGCACACAAGCTTGTGGACTTACATGTGCCGTTACACTGACACATTAGTTAATGTCGCAGAAATATTGCACAAGCTTTTGCAAAGCGAGAAAGATGTTTTGGGTTGTTCGCCAAGGTTGCGTGAAAAGCTGTCTCGCTCGCGTCTCATTAATCTGGTACAGAGCTGCCGGGAGAAGATAGTATGCTGTCAGAATGAACACTCATCCACGAATGTGCATATAGCTATTTTGCATTGAACTCACGAATTATATGGGCGCTCAAAAATGTAAAGCACGAGAGACAACTGTCGAAATTAGCAGTAACAACTCTGTCCCCGGTCCCCATTATCTATTTCTGAATTTCTTATTTAAGAGGGATATCATACAGCAAATTCGATGTTCTAGCACTCCACAATGTACCTGTCGATGGTAACAACACTTTTGCTCTCCTAGAGATGCGGCAGTTGACGCAGTGGAGTGAAAGCGCGCCTTGGCTCTTAAAATGCCAATGTAAACATCAACGCAGACAGAGCTTCTTACTGTCGACATAGCCAAAATGTATACTTGGAGCCACGTTCAGCCTAGCACAAGTTATTAATTGTGCTAGGCTATACATCTAATGCTTTCACCGAATCTTTGCAACCTTCGTATAGTATTCAACTTTTTAGCCCACGAGGCGAGACAATATTTTTAGGCCTGTTAGTGAAGGTAGGCTGGGCTTAGTACATCTTTATGTGCGGCAAATATTGTCTCGTTTCTTCTTTTTTAGCGATGCTTCGCATCCTATCATTCTGTCATACATGCAAGTCGCACTTGTTAAGGCGTTACCTTATTTAGTTGTTCCTTCAAATCTTCGCGTTTATGCTTGTGGGGGTTCATGCAAGAAGGTCACTTAGCGGTTCGTTCCCACTGAATACTTGTACACTTTGCCTCGTAAAACTTTATACAAAGATTTACTGTGCATGCTATTTCCGCCTCCATTTTACCGATCACTATACATTAAATGGCCAGGCCACGATGTACTAAAGCGAGTTCGCAAAATGTATTTATCCCCTTGCTGCAAAACATTCTTTTATAAACTTCATAGTGAAATCATACCGGTAAAAACAGGGCTACAAAAAAAGGGTGTCTTTCTCTCTTCTGTTAACTGTCGCCTTTGTGATGTACCAGAGACAATTGAACATTGCATTATTAGCTGCACTGATGTCATCCTATTTTGGGATGTCCTCCAACGGACTTTAAAAATCTACTTTGAGATTAACGCTCATGCTGTGCGATACCTGCTGCCAACCTCTGATAATAGCGCACCTTTCGACGTGTTTTTTCTCATGGAATGCACAGCTTGTGGAAAACACAAATGGTGGACCAAAACGCCGAAACGGTGGTACCTACAAGAGTACAGTTTATCCAAATGACACTACACCTAAAACATGTTTATGATGGACTCGATATAGAACCGGACTGGTACTCTTTTGGGGGACATGCTTATCCTTACCACCCTTCTAAGGTGAACCCAACATTTCTACTCACAATATGAACGCTGTCTTTTCTGTATGTGACTTTCAGTGTGCCCTCCATTCTCCGACTATGCAAGACTGGTGAATGTCGAGTTGAATGCTACTGTAATAACTACCATGAAGCCAAGAAAAAAAATTGGCGTGGTGCAGTTGTAAGATGCTGGGTTCGGGATCCTCACGTCCCACGTTCGAATCCCCGGCGGGGAAGTTTTTTTTAAAATTTTTTTATTAACAAATTTACGTAGCCTTAAAAAGGTCTCTCTCAATTTTCAATTAAATATTGATCAAGAACTACAGAACTTTCGACTACAGTACGTCACACTACAGACAACCGAACGACAAAAAACAGAAACAACGTCCCAAAATACGACAGACTGAAATTTCCTGTTGAGTTTTTCCAGTGGGAGAGAATGCGCTATTTCTCTCGGTGGCTCTGTATGGACTTGTATGCTGTACAAGTCCGACAACCGACTATTAACCACCTCTCACCACAGGGAAGCTGACCACTGACTGCCGCCAACCACGAAAATGAGCAAGAGAGGCAAAGAAATATACTCGCTTTAATAAGGAACGAGTAATATGATCAGCACATCGCCACATATATTCTCCATGTCAATTTCACTGAGGTCTGCTACCAAGTTATAGGGTATGTGCGCATCATATGTGTCGCGAAATTGTTCGCTCACCTAATCCAGATAATCACATAAAGGGGTTATTTGCTGCTGTTTACCAAAATCCCCTTAACAATGATGTGTCATTTTGCACACTGCGATTTCTTTAGCTAACGGTGTCTTCCACTAGAATGGAACTGAGTTCTCAAGGGAAGTTACTTAATATCGCTTAACCCTTCCCCGTGCGCAGGGTAGCAAACCGGAATTACCTCTGGTTAACCTCCCTGCCTTTCTCTGCATTATTTTCTCTCTCTTTCTACTTCGCGTTCCGCTTTACGTAACACTGAAAAGTATTCTTCCCAAAAGTCTTCATATCATTAACACTCGTCGAAGAAGTGCCTTTTGCCCTTTTCGTCAAGTTGTTCTTCGACCATTTCGAACAAAAATTATCTACTTAATTCTCTTCGGAAATGCCCTACGTCTTTGTTCATCTTCAGTTCCGTATTTGAACCATTCCATTGTTTTTAAAACATTATTGTTTCCATAAAACAACACACAAAAGCGCCACAGGCTAATGATTTTCTCACACACGCAAAGAAAATCGTTATTAAAGAAACAAAGATGCGACCGTTCCTTGTCTTTCCTTTGGCAGAAGGTGTCCGAGCTGAGCCGGAGGGCAAATATTCCTCTCGGACTGCCCCTTAGGAGTCAGCGAAAATCATAAGCGCTAAATTACTTTTCTTCCTTCCCCTTCTTTCTGTTTTCCAGGCACCTTAAAATAACGCGAGCGCATACTGACTCAACAGCGATGAACGGCGCGGCACAAACAACAAACCAATGTGAAGATAACAATGAGGGCTTCCAACTTTCCTCGCAAGTGCAGAATCATGCACCCGATTCCCTGGAAGAAGCACTTAGCAAAAGACGACGGGATATGGGCAAAGCATACGGAGCAACAACAAACCGCAATGCCTTGGCTTTTTCTATATAATGTATATGTGATGCCAAGTGTTACAGCAAATTTATTAAAACTAAGTGATTAAAATAATGCGCCCACTCTTAATTTGTTTTTGTTTACTTTAACCAGCCGTTTCTGAGCCTCGTGGTAATATCTCCTCCATGCTCAATGCCCGCGATCCTACAAGCTATTCGTTTAAGCCTGGGTGAATGCGATCTCAGTCACGCATCGATCAGAGCCCGCTGTTGCCAGTGAGACTTCGAGGAAAGCAAAAAGGAGAAAGAAATACCGCTTTCTTCCGGCCTTTATTAAGGAGGCGTTAAAATTGCTTTTTATCGCGAAACTGCCAGGCAACGATACCGCGAATTCATTGGTTTGTTTTCACTTTTTTACTCGCTCTCAGCACTTCTTCCGCAGTGTTTTTTTTACTCTCATATTCTTGGAGAGGTGCGTATGCTTCATTTGTTCTTTTTCCCAGCCTAAATTATTTATATACCTGTTCTCTGCAACTCATGACAAGCGCGAGAGCCTTCTTCACAATAATTACAACATGGCATTGTCTGTACAAAAGCGCGTGTTGCGCAAGCAGGCAAGCTTCGCAGAAACGACTGCAGATGGTTCCATCTTCGAAAGCGCTAGCTATATATTTGACGGATGTTATGTGGTGCCGCCCGTCTGTAGCTGCGTTATCCATAGCTATGTCATTCGTCGGTAACTATACAGGGTGTTTCAGGTAACTTTAGCCAGAGTTTAAAAATATACCGATGCACTCTAAGACGACACGACCAAATGCTTATTGCTCACTTTCGTATGTAGTATGTACCGAGTACCAATAATGTAACTACGCAGGCAATAATTTGCAGACAGTTCCACCCCTAAAAGAATGGTAGACAGCATTTAGAAAGGCAACTTTGTGTGTCCTTGTTTACATTGCATTTCATTTAGTGAACATTTCTATGCAAGAGTGGGTAAAAGCCATGGTGTAACGTTGTCCTAGCTCAATATTTCGCACACTTTGCAGTTTGCTAGACGCGGGAGTGCCGTTTCTTCAGCTATAATGGCAACAACGCTAGTACCAGTGGTTCTAAAAGAGCTATATGTGGCATCAAAATTCTTAGGAATATAGCGCGAGAAAATAAGCAGACCCGAGGGGCTTGATTTTCTGTAGTTACAGTCATACGAAGAAGACAATAAATTTTCCTATGATTTCTGTAGCGTCGTTGTCTATTTTTTCCTATAGTTGAAATTAAAAAGAGAAGCAGAATACAGCGATTTCTCCTGTTCTCAGCTCCTTGCTACTACAGCAGCAGACTCTCGTAGTGAACAACACCCCTTTCTCCACAACAACTGCTTGAATTGGGCGCGCACAAACATCGACCTCGTCCCTGCTGAATCGCTTGCTATGGCCTCTGAAACACACGCGCATGCTCATCCGTATGTATGCATCTCGCTCAAAACCCCGCATAAGATGCCATGCACTAACGCTACGTGATATAGTAGCTAGTGCGTCCGGCTTCTAGCGCGCACTGACTCACGAGCTCGAACTCGATTCCAAGTGGCACTGTATAGCGGGCAATGTTCTGTTCTACTTCGTCAGAGAATGAGAGTGAAGCTGAGGATGAGAACGAGGCCTGATGCCGACTACGTGATAACGAAAACGGCGTTACCGAACCGACGAGACCAACGAAAGGACACCACCAACCAATGCCCCCCCTCCCCCCTCTCCCCCGTCCTATACTGGCTGTAGCAGGAAAATTTATGCCGTGAAATAATTCAATTCCTGGCTGGTTGACCGTTTCCAATGCCCACTCTTGAACGAACGAACTCACAAATACGCTGGTGTTTTCACTAATCTATAAAACAGAGTAGCAGCAGGCTCGCGTGTGTGCCAGATACAGCTCTTTCACGTATGTCGACACCTGGAGGAATCATTATTGTAGGCCAGATAACTCTCACCGAAAAAGGTAGTTTGCGCAGGCTGCCTCAATATAATATTTCACGGCTAGCCGCTACGTGACTTTCCCTGGTGGCGTAGTGGCTCTGGCATTGCGCTGCAATGCATGACGTTGCGGGAACGAATCCTAGCCGCGGCGGCCGCCTTTCGATGAAGGCGAAATGCAAAAACGCTACTGTACTATGCATTGGGCGCATGACAAAAAAAAAAAGGCAGTGTGGCCAAAATTATACCGACGTCCACGAATACGGTGTGCCTCATAATCACAGGGTGGTTCTGACATGTTAAATCCCAAAACTTATACAGTTTCTTTTTGGCTGTGATATGCTTTTTTTCAAGGACGCGCTCCCCGTGTTCCAATTATTGCTTTTCTATTTCCTTATTTTTTTCTTTGTTTTTTTGTATAAAGTTATTTCCCCTGTCGCATTTCTACAAAATTGAAAATGTATCTTCTTTTTTTTTCGCGAATGCAATTACTAGCGAATATTTGGCATCAAGTGACACTCTTTTATTCTACTTTTTCCTTGTCGTGACTTGATGAAAACTATCCGAATGGAACAAATGAAAGGTTTTGCGGGGCTGAGGATAATTCGAGAAATGTGAACGAAATAAGGGAATCCAGAATGTAGGCTCTCAACAATGTATCATCCACAAAGGTTCTTAATTAGCACATGCACAGTCACAGCTGCCACATAAGCTAGCTCATTAGCAAATAAATCGTAAATCACTTTGTGCAACAGACAACTTACTACTGACTTACTGACTTAAATGTAGCCGGTACGAACGGGAACTACGTCGTCCAACAATGTCAAAATAAGTGCAAACGAAGTTGTGGTTCTCACATCTGTCATCACCATGTGGGCAGAGTCTGACAAGAAAGAGGAATTATATGAGAAAGACAGGGGTATTAAGCGGAAGACAAGCATCTGGTTTGCTGCCCTGAACTGGAGTATGGGACACAGAAAGACGGAAAAGAACGTGGTGAAGACAAGCAGGCGCTCGAAAAACACCATCAACGTACCATTTTTTTTTACTTGTTCGTAGAAACCGGTGGAATGACCGTGTTAAAAAAAGGTTGGGGGTTTTAAGAGCAGAACAACGACATGATAATGAGGGGAGCCGTGGTAAGTCTACAGGCTCTAAGCAAACATCATTCAGAATCAGTAAAAAAAAAGAGAAAGAAAAGACATGGTAAAATGAAAAATACATGAAAATTAAAATTAAATTATGGGCTTTGATGTGCGAAAACCATGATCTGATTAGGAGGCATGCCGTAGTGGAGGACTCCGCAAATTCGGGCCACCTGGGGTTCTAACGTTCCTCTAAATCTAAGTACACAGGTGTTTTCACATTTTGCCCCATTGAAATGCGGCCACCATAGGCGGGATTCGATACCGCGACCTTGTGTACCCAGCATGCCACATACACAGTACACCAACGTGAATATATATATATACAAGGACGACGCGGGCGCGCCGTGGTTAAACTGCTGCAACTCCAATAGGAGTATTGACCACCAATGGCTATCAGACCAGGCAAGTACTAGGTCCCATGAGCCGCCGGGCAAGGGGGCACGTATGCTGTGGCACACGCACCTGTTCGGTCACAACAGCGTCGTTCCCCGAGGGCTCGTAACTTAGAGGCGTGACTCGGTTTGTTACGAGATCATGGACCCACAAAAGCCGACCGCGCATGACTACCC